>NC_044031.1:217021909-217325946 GCF_901765095.1 Microcaecilia unicolor
AGCTTCCTCACACAGATACATCTTGCAAACTGAGGTGAAGGAAGAGATTTCAGAGAAAAAGTGAATATGTGCAGTGCATCAATGCAGCCACCCGTTGATGAATTATGGAGGAGGCTTTACTTTTCATTTAACCCTCATACTTTCACTTTAAATAAATATTGCACACTAACCAAATATTCAGCACCATTTTATTGAACTGCAAGGAAAGTATTACAGAGTGGACAGAAATTGCTGGTTGGTGGATCAATGGTAACATTTTTGTGTCTTTTTCAAGGTGATAGCCAGCTCATTTTGATAGACAAGGCTCTTAAATGTGGACATAGCTATAGTTTGGGAGGAGGCATGGACGGACAGTGTCCTCACAAATGCTGCAGGTACTGATGCTGATTTGTCTTTCTTCCCCCCCCCCCCCCACTCCCCCAAAGTAAGGGACCCTTTGCAAAGGCGCGCTGAAAAATTGCCTGCAGTAGTGTAGACGCATGTTTTGGGCGCGTGTAGAATCATTTTTCAGCGCACCTGTAAAGGCTTTTTAAATTTTTGCCAAAAATGGACATGCGGCAAAGTGAAAATTGCCTTGTGTCCATTTTGAGTCTGAGACCTTTAGAGCAGTAAAGTCTCATGTGGTAACTGCACGCCAAGTGCATTTGAGTGTCCTCTCAAATGCCACTCGGTGCACGTCCAATACGTAAGTCTGAAAATAAAAATTATTTTTCTGACGCGCATATCAGACACATGCCAAAAATGAAATTACCGCAAGAGCCATGCGGTAGCCGGGCGGTAACTCCATTTTGGCGTGCGTAGATGCTTACGTGGCATAGTAAAAGGGCCCCTAAGCAGGGAAACCAATGAATGTGGGGCAACTTTTATTCCCTTTTCAGGTCCCATGTTCAAATATCTGGAGACTGGAGACGCAACACTGTGAATGCATTCATCCAGCTCTGGTATCTCTTTCAGAAAATTCTGTTGGACCCATGATTAGAGCAAAATTACATTATCATGAAAAATATATTTCCTTCAATTTTGTATTTTTAGAACTTGGCTCTGGAAAACAGTGTGGTAGAAGCTCTAGTCAGGTCCACTGTAGGAGTAGCGGAGTACCAGTCACAGATCACCAGCTTGGGGACTGGGATTGATTCAGTGAAGGCGGAACTTCACAACCTCCTCATGTCTTATCAGAAGTTACTTGATATCAAACAGGCTTTAGATGTGGAAATCTCCACCTACAGGAAATTACTAGAAGGAGAGGAAATGAAGTAATTGCTAGTATTAATAGAGCATGTCTTACAACCCTGCTTTAAAATATATTGTTTGCTTTCTCTGCTGAGCCACAGCCACACTCATACCATCAGTTCTGATGAGACATTAACTGCTATGTAATCGTACTTGTGGCATTTAGTGAAAAAGACTAGATAGCCTCCATATCACCCCCATATTGCCCCTATCTTGCTGGACTGCTCTCTGCAGCTTAATGTAGTTGAGTAGATAAAATCATTTACGGTTGTTTGGGAGTGGAGGATGCTTAAGTACCTGAATATATGTAAACCGCTTTGAATGTAGTTGCAAAAAAAAAAAAAAAACCTGAGAAAGGCGGTATATCAAGTCCCATTTCCCTTTCCCCCTTAGTCTGATTTAAAGTCCTTCATATTTATGTGGTATAGTGTATGTTAATTTGTCATTGACCTATAAAGCTATATATAAGCTTTTCTATATAAGCTTTTCTTACACGAGCACGCAGCTGTGGAATGCACTACCAACTAGCTTGAGAACAATCAACGAAATAACTAACTTTCGCAAATCTCTGAAAACATACCTCTTCAACAAAGCCTACCCCGAAAATCCATAGCGTAATTATAACACCCCACCACTCCAACCTTCCCTGAAAGTCTTCTATATATAATTGTTTGATTAACTCTTTGTGTTATCCTTGATCCTTTGTAATATCAACTGTATCTTTGTTATCCTTGATCTCTGTAACACCAAATGTACCTGTTACCCTGGAATGGCAATGCCATAACAGGTCTATGTAAGCCACATTGACCTTGCAAATAGGTGGGGAAATGTGGGATACAAATGCAATAAATAAAAATAAATAAAAGGAGTACTTTTTATTGCAAAAATCAGGGCTACTTACTTGTAGATGTAAATCCCTAATTGTCTCTTATGTGAAGTTTTTATGAAATAAGTCATAGGTGGGACCACGGTAAGAGAGCATGTGCATATGGCAAGGTTTCTGTCTCTTTTAAAATTGTCCACCCTAGTCACATCATTGAAGGGGGCTGTGTCTGTGCCCTCACCCCTGCCCCATCCCTCTGCTGCATTCTACCCAAATAAGTGAGCACTGACTGCCTATGACCATTAGACATTAAGCATCTGAATTATTGCCTACAATGCCACATACACAACCACACACAGCACCATATTAATAACAAATAATTATGAACATGAGGAGACTTTAATAATCTTTCATCTTCCTAGCACAGGCCACTGCAATAGTTTGCCTGCTTAATTTTCCACTTGCGTACCCAGTTCCTGTGCTTTCCTCACTTCATTCTATTTCTCACGTCCTCTTCAGTTCTGCCAGCTTGGCACATACCACTGCCCTCCCTCCCATGATTTCCCCCTCCCCCCCCATCCACATCTATTTCCGGTGCAGTCTTACGATCGCCTCCACTCTTGTAATATCTTCTTATCCCTTTCCTCTAATCTTTCATTAGCCCATCTCTGCTCCTCTCTGGTACCTCACAGCAGTAATTTCATAATTCAAAAATGTTCATCCAGGTAGCAACATCTGCTGACATTATCCAGCTCTTGCAGACCGCTGAGGACAGCGCTGGGGTACTACAGAGGTGGAGTGGGAAATGATCTGTATAGCGGCCATATTTCGTACCTGTTATTCAGATAACTACCAGATAACACAGGACAGAAAAATTACAGTCCTAAGCTGTCTAAATACTTATCCAGAGAGCGGCACTCAGTATCCTTATTTCTTGGTGGTAGTTCAGGTGCTTACCGCCTTTTTGTAAAAGACCCTCTGAATAAACACTGTAACTCTCCATACTCTTCCTCTGTATGAGTCTGTGATCCTCTTTGATTAACAATTAGACTTTGGGGTAACAAGCATCCTGGAGCATAAATGTCCACTGCAGAGTCAACCATACAGTCTGTCCTTTATGGGATCCACTTCTACACTGACTCTTTCAAAAGTGATTAGTGCCTAGTTAGAAACTTCATAAATAAGAGACAGCCAGTGTTGTATAGTAACGTAGGGGACCTTTTACAAAGCAGCGGTGAACCCAACAAGGGCGCTAATCTGGAGCTACCGCCAGCCCAACGCAGACTCCGGCGGTAGTTCCAGCCCCAGTGCGCACCATTTCCCATGCTGGGGAAAATCGGCCCATATTTTTTAGAGTGGCACTAACCTGGCAGTAATTGGGCATCTCTGCGTGTTACCTGGTTACCTCTGGGTTAGCACGGGAGCCCTTTCACCACCTCTCGCATGGCCATGAGGTAAGAGCAATCTTACTGCATGGCCTTGGCTATTTTCTGCCTCTTTTACCTGCAGCGCATAGCAATAATGACCCCTTCCACTAGCACAGGGCCCTTTTTTACTGCAGCTTGGTAAAGGGACCCCTAAGTAAAGGCTTCTTTTACAAAGCCACGCTAGCGATTCGCACTCGGCAAATGAGAGGAAGCCCAAAGGAATTAAATGGGCTTCCTCTCATGTGCCATGCCGGGAATCACTAGCGCAGCTCAGAAAAGAAGTCCTAAATGCAGCTAATTACTGTACTTAAGAAAAAGTTTTGTCACTTTTAATTGTAAAGAAGTACAGGAAAAATGTATTACTTTTATTTTTATTTATTTTATTTATTGCATTTGTATCCCACATTTTCCCACCTTTTTGCAGGCTCAATGTGGCTTACATTAATCATGAATAGTGGAAATACATTAGAAAATAGACATTTAGTGTAACAGAAGGATCTTAGGTAACATAATGATGATGATGTGGAGGAGTTGTGTATAGTTAATAACTTCACCAATTTTTATTATTTTTACTCAGTTACATCTGATACTTGTAGTTAAAAGTAAAAGAAATAGCAGAAGCAAAACTGAGGGATGCTTTTACTAAGGTGCATGAAAAAGGGCCCTGCGGTTGCAGTGGGGCCATTTTTCCCACCCGCCAGAGCTCTTTTTACTAATACTACTATTTAGCATTTCTATAGCGCTACAAGGTATACACAGTGCTGCACAAACATAGAAGAAAGACAGTCCCTGCTCAAAGAGCTTACAATCTAATAGACAAAAAATAAATAAAGTAAGCAAATCAAATCAATTAATGTGAACGGGAAGGAAGAGAGGAGGGTAGGTGGAGGCGAGTGGTTTAAACAGCAGCTTCTTGAACAGTATTTTGCTATTGCAAACCTTGTTACACTAACAGTAACAGTGGATCGTCTCATCTTAAGTTTTGCTATTCAGTGAATATAGCCTATGAGAATAGTGGAGTTGTCTGTGATTGTTGAACTGGTTACTAGTCTCCAGCCAAACAGAACAGTGATGAGTTGGGTCACTTTGAAGCGGAGATGAAGCTGAAACTGGTTGCAATTCTTGGTGAACAGACATATGTCTCTACCACAACAGATGGCTTGTCATCCCATGGAAAATTTTTACATTGAGGTGACTGTCCACTGGATTGATAATCTTTAGAGAGAAAGTCTGCTTATTTGGCCTCAAGACTGAAGGATTCCCACACATTTGACGTTCTTGCATCAGTTGTTGAAGATACTCGGAGTTTGCCATCAGACTACAATGACTCCAGCTTTGTGAAAGCTTCTCTGTACCTGTACAGCATGATGAAGATGAAGATGCAAGTGATGAATTAGACAGCACCACTTCTAATGCAGATGATGATGATAAAATATTCTTTGCTATATGAAAGTCAAGTGTTTCAGACACAGAGATTCTCTTGATCTATACCTGCAGATCCAGTCAGAAGACATCAGTAATGTTGCAGCCTGGCCTGAGCTGAAGGAACCTTTTATCAGACTGAATGCTGTACTTCCTGTCACTGCAGTTGTTGAACACCTTTTGGGATAAAAAACATTAAAAATAGTTGCATTCATTGTAGTTACGGTACTTTTACTTTTTACCCCAAAAGTATTATATTAAGCAATAACTTTTTTACTTTCATGTAAGTAAATTTTTAATGTGTTCCTCACTGTACTTTTACATAAGTATTAAAATATGCATTTATTTTTACTTTTACTTAAGTACTTTGGACAACACTGGAGACAGCTTACTGCCTCAAATTTAATATGGTTTTAGCTATAGGATTGCTTCTGGACTCTTTTTCAGTTTTTATAGAGTCATTTCCTCATTCCTTTGGTTCCTTTGTACATCAGAGATTCTGCACACTTTATACAGATTTTGAAACAGTTGGTGTCGGTTTGAAGGCAGGTCCATGCCATTAAGAGTTAATGTTGCAGACGTCATCTTACAGTAAGTTGATACATATTTTAAAATTAGAATTCATGAAGTGACACAAACATTTTTTTTAATGTTTACATCTATAAGGTGGACTTTCTCATTAAAAAGCCTATAGCATCAAATTCACCATATCTATAGCATATGGTATGTAAGGGACAATAAATTTATCACTATCTCTATCTATTTATCTATAGATAGATATAGATAGATAGAGAAATATATGGGTTGATATTCAAAGGGATTTAAAAGGCCAGAAACAGTTTTTTTTGTTTGTTTTTTTACTTCTTTCCCTGTTTCTTCTGTTCTATCTAATTTAATTGTAACGGTATCACCACTGATCTGGCGATAGCCTATCAGTACATTGTAAGCCACTTTGAGCCTGTGGGAAAAACGTGGGGTATAAATGTGCAAAATAAATAAATAAATCACTTGTCCAAGGCTAACTGGGCATATTCAGCAGAACTTAACTGAATAGTGCCACTAAAAATGCCCCGTTAGTGCCTATGCTGAAAACAGCTAATGGGCATTCAGGGGTCAGTGTTGGCACTTAGCCGGTTAAGGGGCCTTTTTACTAAAGGGTGCCATGTGGCAACCCAGAACTATCACCGGCCCAACGTGGGTGCTGGTGATAGTTCCACCCCAGCACTTGCCATATCTGGCACTAGCAGAAATATTTTAAAAAATATTTCCACAAGGGGTTACCCGGCGGTAATCGCTGCCCAGTTACCTTATTGCCATCTCAATGGGTAGCAGTAAGTGCTTCCCCCCCTTGAAATGGCCATGTGACAAATATGAATTTACCACACAGCCATTTCATTTTTTGTCCTTTTTACCCGCTGAGGTAAAAGGGGCCCTGGCATGCAGCGAAATCAGCCACCACCGCTAGCGCAAAGCCCCCTTTTACCGCAGCTTAGTAAAAGGGCCCCTAAAAAACAATCTTTAGCCCTTAACCAGATAAGTTAACTGGATAAATAGGACTGCATAAAGCACAGTTCTATCTTTATGCAATTCATCATAGCTGGTTAAGGGGCCTTTTTACTAAAGGGTTGGCGTGGCAACAGGTTTGCAGTGCGCCAGTCCAGAACTACCGCAGGAGCCTGGTGGTAGTTCCCACCCCAAGTGTGCGCCATTTCTGGTGCTACAAAAATATTTCAACTTTGTAGCACCAGTACTTACCCGTTGGTAATTGGGCAGTGCCGCACACTGCCCGGTTACCGCTGGGTTAGCTCAGGAGCTCTTACCGCTACCTCAATGGGTGGGTAAGTGCTTCCCCCCCCCAAAAAAATGGCCGTGCAGCAAGTGCTTCACTTACCACATGGCCATTTCTTTTCCCCCCAAAAGACAGCCATGTACCTGCTACGGTGAAAGGGGGCCTCAGCTCGCATCAAAAACACATGCTGATGCTAGCACAGGTCCCCTTTTACCACAGCTGCAATAAAAAAATGGCTTTAGTGCACCCTCACACAGGTTTCTCCTGTGCACTAAGGCTGTTTTAACTAAGGGGCCCTTCTACTAAGCCACGTAAGTCCCTACGCGCACAAAACGCACGCCAATTCTGAGTTACCACCCGGCTACCATGTGGCCCTTGCGGTAATTTCATTTTTGGCATGCGTCCACTACACACATATGTAAAATATTTTTTATTATCTGGCACGTGTCAGCTACGCGCATCAAGTGGCATGTGACGCACATAGGTCATTTCCGCCCAGTTACCGCGTGAGATTTTACCACTAGGTCTCTAGCTGGCGGTAACATATCAGACCCAAAATGGATGCACGACAATTTTGATTTTGCCGCACGTCGATTTTCAGCGAAAAATTTTTAAAAAGGCATTTTTTACAGGTGCACTAAAAAATGATTCTGCACATGCCCAAAACACATGTCTACACTACCACAGGCCATTTTTCAGTGCACCTTAGTAAAAGGACCCCTGAAGCAGTAAAATGGCCAATTTTCCATTTTTTTTCAATTAATGGCCATGCAGAAATGTTGCCATTAGCGTGCAGCCATTAAAAAAATTAGCATGTGATCACTTACTGACACCTATTTTGTCGAAGGTAAGAGCTCACTCCCTAATCCTGCACTAATAACTGATTAGCACTGGAATACCCAATCACTGCTCCCCAGGCACATCCCCTCCAAGAAAAATGTAAAAATAATTTTAGTTTACATCATAAAACAGTAGACTTTTTAAATATATATTTTTTAGTGTATTTTAGTGTTTCTGATTTGTGATTTAAGCTGTATAATTTTGTGAACATTAGTTTTCAAGATTTTGAATCACCCCAGCTATATGCATTTTATTTTGATGTTTATTGTTTGTATGTCTATTTTCATTTTTATGTATTATGACGATAGTCAATGCCCTATTTTTATTAGAGGGTCTTTTACTAAGCGGTGGTAAGCCCAATGCGTGCTTACTGCTCGCCCAACTCAAAGTACCGCTGGGCAATCGCAGCAGCCCGACGGTAGTTTGCACCCCCAGCTCTTGTCATTTCTGGCGCTGCAAAAATTTGTATTTTTGCAGTGCCAGTGTTTACTTGGCAGTAAATCGAGCAGTGCTGCATGCTGCCCGGTTACCGCCAGATTAGTGTGGGAGCCCTTAGTAAGTGCTCCCCCTGAAATGGCCGCACAGCAAGTGCTTCACTTGCCACATGGCCATTTTGTTAAAAAAACAGACTTTTACCTGTTGCAGTAAAAGGGGGCATCAGCGCATGTCAAAAACACGTGCCGCAATTTAGTAAAAGGACCCTTTAAAATTTGTTCTGATATACTAATCTCTGTGAGTTTTTAAATGCATTATGAATCATTTATCTATTTCTTCTAATTCACTTGATATTTTATTTTTACATCTAATTTACATGATATTTTCATATACCTTGATTGTAACACCTCTTTGTATTTATCATTCCATTAATGGTGATCACCATTGCAGCATAATGTAAGCCACATTGAGCCTGCAAATAGGTGGGAAAATGTGGGATACAAATGCAGCAAATAAATAAATAAAATATGTCTTTTTGATTATAGATGGGTCAATATCAGAATAAATAGTCATTTTATTTCAACATCCTTTGTGGTATTATTAATCAAACTATATATATAAAAGCATCAAAGGACTTGTATGTGCCCAACCAATCTCCACAGAGGGCAGCTAAAGGTAAAAACCAAAGGAGTAGAGGGGAAATTGAAAAAAATAGGTTCAATGTACAAAAAATAAACAATATATGAAAGCACAATTCTAAAACCTGAATGACATCAGAAAATATAAGCCTTTACCTGCAAGTGGACACAGCTCCATACTCAGTAACTGCTGTCCTTCTGCTCACAATCAGTGTCAGACAATCTAAAAAAATGTTTAAAAAATTGTGAAAATGCCAATATTTAAAATGTTTCAATCTATGTTGTCAACCTGAGCAATATGGTTTTTTTTTTCCAAAACAAGAACAATGGCATCCTACTTGAAATAAAACCTTGTAAACAGAGTGCCTTACCTTTAACCGAGCCTGGCACCCTATCCACTAGTAACAGGAGAATCAAGGAAATGTCAGGTAGCTTTGAGGCTCCAGGGGCTGTAATAGGAAAAACACAGACACACAATATAAACAAAATGCTTTGCTAAGGACCAAAAGCCACTATAATTCATTAGATCTTTTTTTATCCCCCCAAAAATCTATACCTGCTGGATCTGTCAAGGGTCCTACGTCACAGGAGCCTTCCTTTGAAAAATAAGGTGCGCCCAGGCAAAAAAAAGATTTTTTTGAAAAAGGGGGGAGATATAAGAAACTTCGGGGCCATTTTACTAAGCTGTGGTAAAAGGGGCCTTGCGCTAGTGGTGACGGCCATTTTTACTGTGCGCTGAGGTCCTTTTTACCACAGCAGGTAAAAAGGCTGAAAAAAGAAATGACCATGCGGTAAGATTGCACTTACTGTGTGGCCATGCGGGGGGGGGGGGGGCACACTTCCCGCCACCCACTGAGGTGGCAGTAAGGGTTCCCGTGCTAACCCCGCAGTAACTGCATCGTGCTGTCCAATTACTGCTGAGTAACTGCTGTGGTAAAAAAAATAGGGACCTATTTTCCCTAGCACCAGAAATGGTGCATGCTGGGGGTGGAACTACCGCTGGTGCCTGCATTGGGCCAGCGGCAGTTCAG
This sequence comes from Microcaecilia unicolor, assembly GCF_901765095.1. NCBI lineage: Eukaryota > Metazoa > Chordata > Amphibia > Gymnophiona > Siphonopidae > Microcaecilia > Microcaecilia unicolor. The sequence goes on from NC_044031.1 coordinate 217,031,545, forward strand.
GATTGCCACACGGTGAGCCCACAGTGGGCTAATGGCTGCTTAGTAAAAGGGCCCCTTTGGGCTCCTTTTACGAAGCGGCACTACCGATTAGGGTGCACTGAATGTGAAGAAGCCCATGGGAATTGAAAGGGTTTCTTCACATTCAGTGCATGCTAATCGGTAGCGCCACTTCATAAAAGGAGCCCTTTATAAATCAAAAATAAAGAGTAAGAGATAAAAATTAAAAAATAAAAACAGTTTCTGTTAATAAATTTGATGCTCTTTACTATGACATTTTATGATTTTAAGAAAGCAAAGGGGCAGACGATCCGCAAACTCCAAAGTGGAAACTGTACAAAGCACATCGTTAATAAACCAAAATATATTTTATTGATATAACAAAGATAAAATATGCATACAATAGCCCATATGCATATAATAGCCCGACAGAGGCCGTGATTCGCCCAACTGGGCTGCTTCAGGGGCTAAAAGACAAGATAATAAATAAATAATAAGTAGTAGATCTAAACATCTAAATAAAAACCATATAATGATAGCATAGAATAATAACATAGAAATTATATAAATTAAAAAAGGCGACATTAAAAATATAATCAAGTATAAACTTGTAACATTAAGAGCCAAATGACATTGAAAATATGGTCACATACAAATTTATAACATTAAAATCTATAACATCAAAATCCCACAGACTCATTATTCAAATTGTAGACATCATGTATATTGGTCATAGGTGGTTAGTATATCCACAACATACATATGTATTTGTATATGTATGTTGTGGATATACTAACCACCTATGACCAATATACATGATGTCTACAATTTGAATAATGAGTCTGTGGGATTTTGATGTTATAGATTTTAATGTTATAAATTTGTATGTGACCATATTTTCAATGTCATTTGGCTCTTAATGTTACAAGTTTATACTTGATTATATTTTTAATGTCGCCTTTTTTAATTTATATAATTTCTATGTTATTATTCTATGCTATGTTTTGATTAATTACCTACTGATTTGGGCTTACATATAGTTAATCCACATTTCTCTGTTCTGGCAGTGTCCTTCTGCAATTCCTCATAGTCTGCTTGTGTTTGAAATGCTTACAATAATTTTGTGTTATCTGTCAATATGATCATCTCACTCATTGCTCTAGATCCCTGGGGCACTCCATTGTTTACTTTTTTCCATTAAGAAAACTATATTGTTCTACTTTCTATTTTCTCTCTTTTTAGTCGGTTATGAATCCACAATAGAACATTATTTCCTCTAACGTGACTTTTCTTCTGAAAAGGAACTTTACTAACTGCTTTTTGAAAATGCAGCTGCACTATGGGGTCATTTTAGAACTGGCAAAAAACAAACTAGAGTCCATAGGTGCAGAAAAAGGTTTGGTACACAAATTAAGGTAATTCCGTACTATCTAAAAATACAACAGCACAACCGTTAATGCAAATATTCACTTAAAATGAACTAGAAGCAAGAGCAAAAACAAAAGAAAAAAATGTTTTTGAAACAGAGAGAAACACTTATGCAGGTGGTCGCAGGACCTAATATGCCGGCATTCGAGTTTCAGCTGTCAGTCAGAATCGTATAATCATCATGAATCTCAGTATTAATGCAAGTCTTGAGGTGTCAATGAAAATTACACAGGATTTGATATAAAAATTCATAAAGCTTAAACTGTGTAAAAAGCCCAATTTCTCAGAAACACTGCACAAAAATCTGTTACAGTGCTGAACAAATGTGAATATAGTCCCATAGAGGTGAAAGCTGGAGGCAGAAATATTGATAGGGTCTTCTTGATCCCTCTGTTAGGTGCCCACACTGTGAGCAAAAGTGCACTCCCTGGACTTTACAGCATTTGTCAAAATAAAAGCATGTGTTTACTTTATCTATAAAAATTACAAGAGGAGAAATATCCTCACATAATTACACCTACTTATTTGTGACCATCTCTGAGAAAAGAGTGACTCAAGTCACCAGAAACAAAAAATGAGGTTTTCATGAATTCTGCTAGAGCACACACTTTGTAATACAATGATCCAAGTCCTATCTTCAAACCAGTGGCGTAGCCACAGGTGGGCCTGGGTGGGCCAGGGCCCATCCACTTAGGGCTCAGGCCCATCCAACAGTAGCACATGTTTAGCGGTAGCTGGTGGAGATCCCAAGCTCTACCAGCTGAAGACTTCCCCCTGATAGTAATGAAAACACTACTTTTCACGATACTAGCACCTGCACCTGCACATGTTCAGTTTTCAGCGCATGCCAAGGTGGAAAGAAGCATTTTCCTGTCAGCTGAGATGTCTTTTGGTGGTGGCAGAGGAGAACATTTGGTGCCCACCCACTTCTTGCCTAGGCCCACCCAAAATCTGTTGTCTGGCTACGCCCCTGCTTCAAACACGTAACTTTTTCAGATTGCTTACGGACCCATGACATGAAAATTCAGCCACTCTCAACATTTTGGATTTGCTACTTTAGTCACCTTTTCCTAGAGACTATGGAAGGGACAAAACCCACATTTATGTGGATATATTTCCTGAGAAAAGGACATACATACTTTTGAAAAACTTGAAGTATGTTTATAGTTCCAATTCCAGCCCCTACCCTACTCCCAGGAACACTTTTTCCTGTACTGGGTAAAAGTACTCACAGAATGGTACTACACATATACACATGTAGGTCTGACAAAGATATAGAAGCACAATTCCATGGACAAAACTGTTTTACTGTAGAAAGCCTTTGCAATTTTCCCTTATCAACTAGCTCAGCCTTATTTATTCACACCTTCAATACCTGCTAATACACTAAAGTCCCTTTGCTAAATCCATATTGACTTCTTCTCATTAAGCTCTGCTTATCTATATGATCAGTAAGTTTGTTCTTAACAATAACTTTGACCATTTTAATCGGCATGAACATCAGGCTTACTGGCCTGTACTTATTATGGAACTGGGAACTGTGAGATATTCATAGTGTAACGTCTGCTACAGAATGAGCCACAGCAAAGAAACAAAATTGCTCAATGTCCAAAAAAATAAAATAAATTATTGTACCACACATGTACAAAAGAATCAGAAAAATCCTAGAGTTAATTCTTACTTCATTTCACATGGGAAAAAATTATAGTTTGATGCTTGTCATGCCCCGTCTATATTGTTTAGAGCAAATAAATGGTGTGTGTGTGTGTGTGGGGGGGGGGTGTTAGTGAACAAGGGTGTGAACTTGTGTGTGTGTGTGTTGCAAACATGTTTATGTTTGTGGGTGTTAGTGAACAAGGGTGTGAACTTGATAGTGGTTAATGTCAACAGTATCAGATGAGTTTTGAAATACACAAGGGTCCAAACCTAACATTACATAAAACCAATATTCAAATTGTGTTATGCTTTCATGACCACGAGAAGTTCCCATTGTCTTTCATTTAAGGTAGTGGAAAATCTGAGTCAGTTTGGTGATATTTATTTACCACTACCGCAAACAGTATACACAGAATTTTGTCAAATTAAGCCACCTGTATGAATACAGTTTTACATATTTTTGCACTTAAATGCAATTTTTAGAAAAGAATTATAATTGACAAACCTTAAATAAGAACTTAAACATGATTCTAACTGAATATAAACATGCAGATGCATTTTCGTAAAGGACATCCAAGTCAGAACTGGTACTTCCTGCTCATAATGTCCAAAAAAACTTGTCCATCTTACAGCCATTTTCAAACAGGAAATATGTTCGAAAATATGTGAGAATGTCCAAATTATACAGCCATTTTTACAAACTGAGACTTTCAAATTATGAACACCAAAACCAGGGACAAGGATGTCTGTCTGACAGTATTTTGTTTTTCAAAATGGTCACACAGACATTCTTGCAGAGCAGAGGGGCAACCTAGTGGTCAGTGCAGTGGACTGTAAACCAGGGCACCCAGGTTCAAAGCTCCCTACAATTTGTATTTAAATGCTGAGCCCTCCAGAACAAGGAAATGCCTACTGGAGGAGTAGCCTAGTGGTTAGTGCAACAGATGTTGATCCTTGGGAACTGGGTTCAAATCCCACTGCAACTCCTTGTGACTCTGGGCAAGTCACTTAACCCTACATTGCCCTAGGTACAAGTAAGCACCTGTATATACTATGTAAACTGCTTTGAATGTAGTTGCAAAAACCACAGAAAGGCAGTATATCAAGTCCCATTTCCCTTTCCCTACTATACCTGACTGTACACTGCCTTCAGGCTTGCAGGTGTCATAAATATTTAGGTACAGTAGGTATATGCAGGAAATCCAAAATGTTAGCTTTTAACTTTCAAAAAGGAGACTATGATAAAATGAGAAGAACACTGGAAAAAAATTTAGAGGAATGGCTACAAGGGTCAAAAATTTACATCAGGCATGGATGCTGTTCAAAAATACTATCCTGGAAGCCCAGGTCAAATATATTCCGCGTATTAAAAAAGGAGGACGGAAGATGAAACGACAGCCAGCATAGTTAAAAAGTGAGGTGAAGGAAGCTATTAGATCTAAAAGAAAATCCTTCAGAAAATGGAAGAAGGAACCGACTGAAAATAATATGAAACAGCATAAGGAATGTCAAGTCAAATGCAAAGCGCTGATAAGGAAGGCAAAGAGGGACTTTGAAAAAAAGATTGCGTTGGAGGAGAAAACACATAATAAAATTTTTTTTAGGTATATTAAAAGCAGGAAGCCAGCAAAAGAATCGGTTGGACTGCTAGATGACCAAGGGGTAAAAGAGGCAATCAGGGAAGACAAAGTCATAAGGGAGAGATTAAATGAATTCTTTGCTTCAGTTTTCACCGAGGAAGATTTTGGAGAGATACAGGTGCCAGAAATGATATTCAAAGCTGACGAGTCAGAGAAACTGAATGAAATCTCTATAAACCTGGAGGATGTAATGGGGCAGTTCGACAAATTGAAGAGTAGCAAATCTCCTGGACCGAATGGTATTCATTCAAGAGTACTAATAGAATTAAAAAATGAACTTGCAGAACTATTGTTAGTAATATGTAATTTATCTTTAAAATCAAGTGTGGTACTGGAAGATTGGAGGGTGGCCAATATAACGCCGAATTTTAAAAAAGGTTCCAGAGGAGATCTGGGAAATTATAGACCGGTGAGCCTGACGTTGGTGCCGGGCAAGATGGTAGAGACTATTATACAGAACAAAATTACAGAACATATTCAAAAGCATGGATTAATGAGACAAAGCTAACATGAATTTCGTGAAAGGAAATCTTGCCTCACCAATCTATTACGTTTCTTTGAAGGGGTGAACAAACGTGGATAAAGGTGAGTTGGTTGATATTGTGTATCTGGATTTTCAAAAGGAGTTTGACAAAGCACCTCAAGAAAGACTCCAGAGGAAATTGAAGAGTCATGGGATAGGAGGTAGTGTCTTATTGTGGATTAAAAACTGGTTAAAAGATAGAAAACAGAGAGTAGGATTAAATGGTCAGTATTCTCAATGAAACCTTACCACTAAGTGAACAGGTAGCAGTAAGTTCTGAGGCCCAAAATGGACACGCACCAATTTTCATTTTGCCATATGTCCATTTTTGGCCCAAAACAGGAAGGCCTGTTTTACAGGTGCACTGAAAATTTGATCTGCGTGTGTTCAAAGCATGTACCTACGTTAGCGCTGGCCATTTTTCAGCGCACCTTATTAAAAGGACCCCCCAACTAACTTTGCAAGAAATGGTATGATAGTAATTGGCCTGAAATTAGAAACTTGAGATAAATTACCATCAGGTTGCTTAGGGATTGGAGTTAACACATTTCTTCCCAAATCCTGTGGAAACCATCCCAGACCTAGAGCAGAGTTAACAAATACCTTAAGCCACTTTAATAAACCTAGTGAAGGATCTTTCAGTAAGTAGGAAGATATAACATCTCGTGGACAGCCAGATTTAGACAACCTATTTACCAAAGGACTCAGGGTGGAAAAAGAGGTTTAAAGTTAAACCACATTCTTTCAGTTAGTATATCTGCAAAATCAAAATGATCAACATGCAGATTTGACTAAAAGTAACCAGGCTCCAAAACAGATCGAAAAATTGATGAATATTGCAAACTTAGGGGCCCTTTTTCTAAGTTGCGATAGGGCTACTTCATGGGTAGCGCACGCCAAATCAATACTAAAGCCTGGCAGTAATTTCGAAGTTAGCACGCGCTATTCCCACGGTAGAAAATATTTTTCTAATTTCTATCATGGGGCATTACCAATGGTAATTGGCAGAGTGGCCACATTAGCGCATGCTAACTGATTACCACACGAGTAGCGCACAGCCATTTACCGTCCCACTAAAAAAAAGCTCTTTTACCCAGTCACGGTAAAAAATGGCCTAGTGCATGCCAAATTCATGCGTCCAGACTACCGCAGGCCACTTTTTACCACAGCTTAGTAAAAGGGCCCCTTAAGTCAGACTGCATAAAACAGTCCTATCTTTGTGTGGTGTTGCTTAGATAGTTAAGTGTTGAATATCACACTTAACTGCATAAGAGAGAGCCAGTTGCCTGGGGATTACACTGGCGGAAGCTACAAAAAATTGCTCACTGCCGCCGGCTGAATATCTACCTCTTTGTTACTTTGCTGTTATTATACATGGAGGGGCATTTTCGATATGACGTCTAAGTCCGACTTTGGACGTTTTAATGAAAACCTCCAAAGTCGGGCACATATAATGGAAAGATATTATGGACGTCTTTCCGTGTTCCATAATACTGGTGAAGACTGCATAAAATGGGAACGACTAAGTCGGCCGCAGAAAGATGTCTTTTTGGGCACAGGCGCTGTAGAACGTCCATTGCGTCCCCACACGTATCAAAAACGTGCATGGTCATGCTAGAAATGTCTTCTGTACCTGCGGAGCATCCATATAAGGTTCCACACATGTAAGTACGTTCATACACGTGCTGAACATCCATATTTAGCACTGCACATGTAAGGACGTTCATACACGTGTTGAATGTCCATATAAGGTGCTGCATGTTTCAGAACGTTTATTCAGAGAGCAAAATGGCACTCCGGCGAGAGCCAAACTATTCTTTAGCTGAGACTCTGCATCTGGTGCAACTATGTATTCGGCACAGATGGTGCCTATTTAAATGGCACCACCACCTGCCCCTGAGGAACATCTCTATCAGGGCCTGGACCCTAATAAGGGACACCTTTGTAAGGTAAGTTGTTCAGTAATGGCAGCCCCCCCAGCACTGGACATGGGGTATCAGGTCCCCCTCCTGTTGCAACACATATAACAGCTCCCTCACCAATGCAAGCATTAACTCCATAAATTGAATCAGTTCCCACATCCCTGCAATACTGCACATGCTGCACAGAATGTGCACTCTCTGTCCCCATGTCCACCTCAACTACCATATCACCTGTGCCCACGTAATGTTCCCCCTCCCCCCAATCAGTGTTATGTGTCTCTTAGGCTTCCAAAGGAATTTTGTCTGTGAAGGCAAGAAGGGCCATCCCCTGACTCCTGGTGTACAAACTTGTATCTTGCAGGCGTTTTGGCGTAAGACAGGAGCTCAAGTCCCTGAGGCGCCAGTACCATCGCGTCCGGAGGGACAATCTGGACATCATCCAGCGCATGCGACGGCGCCTCATGGCTCGAGGTAAGTATTACAAACAGAGCACCTGTATTAATTTGTTTATGTATTAATGTAATGATGACATTTTATTTATTTATTTATTTTGGTGCATTTTTACCCCACATTTTCCCACAGGAGCAGGCGCAATGTGGCTTACATTAATTCAAGAGGATACAATACAATTTTTTTCCTGTACAATTTCAAGTTCAATGTGGCTAATAAGCTGAATGGAGGGGTGGTAGTCCCTGAATGATTTTTAGAGGAGCTTGCTAAACTAAAAACTGACAAAGCAATGGGGCCAGATGGCATACATCTGAGGGTACTGAAGAAACTCAGGGAAGTTCTGGCGGCTCTGCTGGCTGACCTTTTCAATGCTTCTCTAGAGTTGGGAGTGGTCCTGGAGGACTAAAGAAGAGCAGATGTGGTCCCTGTTCATAAAAGCGGAAGGAAGAGGTTGTTGTGGTAAGTAAATTAATGGAAATGCTTTTAAAACATAGAATAGTAAAGTTGTTTGAATCCAATGGATTACAGGACCCGCGGAAACATGGATTCATCAGAGGCAGGTCTTGTCAGACAAATCTGATCAATTTCTTTGACTGGGTGACCAGAGAGATGGAATGAGGGAGAGTGCTAGATGTGGTGTATTTAGATTTTAGCAAAGCCTTTGACATGGTTCTGCATAGACAATTAATAAGAAGGGAATCAATTTTTTACTCTTTCAAAATGTACAAAGAATAGAGAACACTCAATGAAGTTACATGGAAACACTTTTAAAACAAATAGGAAGAAATATTTTTTCACTCAAGGATTAGTTAAGCTCCAGAACTCGCTGCCGGAGGACGTAGTAACAGCAGTTATCGTATCTGGGTTTTAAAAAAGTTTAAAAAGTTCCTGGAGGAAAGGTCCATAGTCTGCTAATGAGATAGACATAGGGAAGCCACTGCTTGCTCTGGGATTGGTAACATTGAGTGTTGCTACTATTTAGGTTTCTGATGATACTTGTGTCCTGGATTGGCCACTGTTGGAAACAGGATACTGGGCTAGATGGACCATTGGTCTGATCCAGTATGACTATTCTTATGTTCTTATTTTTGTTTGCCCCAGAGCCTGCTTTCAAATAGGGCCAGACACTTTATGAAATAACACAGAATCTTGCAAAACCTTTTTTAAACCCAGATATGCTAACTACTGTTACCATATCCTCCGGAAACGAATTCCAGAGCTTAACTATTCTTTGAATGAAAAAATATTTCCTCCTATTTGTTTTAAAAGTATTTCCATGTAATTTCATTGAGTGTCCCCTAGTCTTTGTACTTTTTGAAAGAGTGAAAAATTGATTCACTTTTACCAATTCTATATCACAGGATTTTGCAAACCTCAATCATATCCCCCCTCAGCCGACTCTTTTCCAAGCTGAAGAGCCCTAACCTCTAACATTTCTTCATATGAGAGGAGTTCCATCCCCTTTATTATTTTGGTTGCTCTTCTTTGAACCTGTTCTAATTCCGCTATATCTTTTTTGGGATACAGCAACTAGAACTGAACGCAGTACTCATGGTTAGGTCGCACCATGGAGTGATACAGAGGCATTGTAATATTTTTGGTCTTATTTTGCATCCCTTTCCTAATAATTCCTAGCATCCTGTTTGCTTTTTTGGCTAGCGCTGTACACTGGACAGAATTCAGCATATTGTATACAATGGCACCTAGGTGGACCCTAGCATCAGGTAGTGTTAAATGGAGCTCATTCTGAGGAAAAGGATGTTGCTAGTGGTGTGCTGCAAGGTTCGGTTCTTAGGACAGCTCTTTTTAACATTTTTGTAAGCGATATTGCTGAAGGGCCTCTTTGCAGATGATACCAGTATCTGCAGTAGGGCAGATACCCCTGATGATGTGGATAATATGAGGAAGGAGTTAGTGAAGCTAAAGGAATGTTCTGGATCTGACCGCTTAAAATTAATGCTAAAAAATGCAGGGTCATGCATTTGGGCTGCAAAAACCCAAGGAAACGATACAGTTTAGAGGGTGAAGAACTTCTGTACATGAAAGAGGAACAGGACATGGGTGTGATTGTATGTGGAAATGGTGGAGATGAAAACAGTATCTGAATTCAAGAGAGCTTGGGACAAGTACATAGAATCTGTAAGGGAGTGATAGGGAGAGTTGATGGAACGGATGGGCATACTGGATAGGCCAAACAGTCTTTATCTGCCTACATTTTTCTATGTTTCTGTGTTTTAATAAAAATTTAAAGAAAAGAACCCCAATATAAACCCTGCACCTTAAAGTTTTATCCCCACAATATTCAGCCGGCATCAGTCAGTGTTTTTTAAAATGCTGATCGTCGCCTGCTAAATTATTCCCCAGTATTCAGTACCAGGCCATGTCCGGCCACTGGCACTGAATATCGTGGGATAATTTTGATTATGCGGGCCTAGTTGATATTCATCCAGGGCCCGCATAAGAGTTATGTGGCCTGCTGAATATCGGAACTTTATTTTTTTAAGTTCCCCAGAGCCCCTTCTTTCCCCCCAACAGTTCACCCTCCTTCTCTCCCCTCTCCCTCCATCCCTTACCAATAAGAAGGTCCCCTAGAACCACCCCAACCCCTCAACCATCCAGGTAGGCCCCAGACCGGGCCTACCTGTATCTCTGGTGGTCCAGAGGTGCTCATTGTGGGCAAAAGCGCAGCTCCCTCGGTCCTGCCCCTCACAGCACAGATCCAAAATAACTGCCACAACCTCTTGTGGCAGCTCGTGGTACTTCATGTAGTACCACTAACCGCTGCGGGAGGTCGTGGCAGCATTTTGGAATGGCGCTGTAAGGGGCAGGAGTGAGGGGCTGCGTTCCTGCCCCCAATGACCACTGCTGGACCACCAGGAATACAGGTAGGCCCGGGGAGGCCTACCTGGACAGGTGAGGAGGCAGGAGGCATTCCGGGAGGGAAGGGGTTCTTATTGACAAGATCTGGGGCTAGAGGGGAGAGAAGGAGGGGGCACTGGGTTTTATTTTTAAAAAGTTATGCGGGTGCTGGTAATATGGCTAAGTGGCCATATTTAGGACAGCTTTTGAGCTGTCTTAAATTAAGCTGCTTAGATATGTGAGTGCTGGCACTGAATACTGCCAGCACCTACAACCTTGGGTTCCTTCCCAGTGCCGCCCCAGTGCTGCGCTAGATCTGTCCACTTTTTGTTTGGGTGGTCTGTGGGGAAATTCAACAGCACTCTCCGGTTAAGTGCCACTGAATATCCTCACTTATGCGGCAAGAAGCGATTTAAGTGGGCAGGAGTGGCTCATGCCTGCTTAAATTGCTTTGAATATTGTTCTGTATAAATATACACAGAAACTCCTCCAACTATGATTGCATTCCCATCACCATGAAAAACTAATTCTAGTGACATCTCAGTAAACAGCAGCACAAATTCTCTCCACCACCAAGTACATTGTGAATAATACAAAACCCTGCAAACACATATATAGTAACTATAGAGCAAACCTGTTATACTATAACATGCCAGACTCAGACATCAACAGCCCTACCTATACAAGGCAGTACTGCAAATATTTCAATATACCAATATATCTGCAACTGGTAAAACAAAATAAGTTGAACTGCTGAGGCTTCCTACACAGCAAGTGCACGTTAGTAGAATGACACCCAAACAGATTTCAGGCTCTCACCAAATAAAGCAGAAGTGACCAAAAATTATAAAATCTTAAACGGCAACCCCAAGAAGCCAGACTCACTGCAACAATGGAGAAAAGAAACTGAAATGCATTTTCTTCTCTACTGAGCAAAATAGAAAGATGCGTGAGATTCAGAAGCCCATCGCTGACATATTTCAATTCTAAACTGAAAATATTTATTTTTCCTTTGTTGTCTGGCCATTTTGGACTTGATACTCAAAAACACACAGTCAATAGTGGTACTGACTGCATGAGTGTTTTTTTTATTAATTAATTTATTTTTAATGTAGGCCACATATACAGATAACTTTGGCTGTTTATATTTCTGATGGCCAAAAAAGTAATCCATTTTAAACAGTGGTGAAAGCATGTATTGTAAAGCATGACTCTTGGGAATCTTTCCAAACTTCTCTGCACATGTATGTGTGTGTGTGTCTGTATCTTGTGCCATCTCTCTGACCTGAAGAGGAGTGGAGAAGGGTGGTTTTAATGGAGCAGTTCCAAACATTTCATTAGTTTTGAAAGAATAATTACATGAAACCAAGTGTGATAATATATTTATTTACTATCCCCCTGGTTCTATAATGGTCGCCAAAAATTGTGCAGGCGAATTTAGGCACGTTCCTGACTTGCGTGTACAAGTTAAAAGAATAATGAGCCAATTAGTGCCAATAATTGTTTTTTAACAAGCAATTATTGGCACTAATTACATTTAATTGGAACTTATGTGTGTAATTTTAGGTGCAGGATCTGCACCTAAAATTTACGCATGGCCCGAATAAAGAGGCATGGAAATGGGAGGGTCATGGGTGTTTTGGGGGTGTAGTTTTGAGTTATGCACATAATTATAGAAAAATGGTGCTCTATGCATAAATTTAGGCATGGGTATTTGCGCCATGTTTTCGTTGGTGCAAATGGAAGTGCCTAAATTTATGTGCAACCTTTATGCTTAAGAGTTAATTCTATAAACTGCATCAAACTTTAGGTGCAGCTTATAGAATACCACTTAAGTGGTTTTTTCGGTGCCAATTTTTTTAGGCTCCATATATAGAAACTAGTCCTATAGGTCATTGTCAGATTTGAAAGGATGGGCTTTACAGTTTACATCCTACTCACCCCACTGCCAAAAGATGCGAAGAAAAGCACAATGGGCCTAACTAACTATCGCCCAGTAGCATCTATCCCACTCATAACTAAACTCATGGAGGGCATAGTGACGAAACAACTCTCTGATTACCTAACCGAACATTCAATTCTGCACGAATCACAGTCAGGATTCCGGACAAATCACAGTACCGAAACAGTACTAGTGTCGGCAATGAACGCTTTCAAACAAGCAATTGCAACCAGCAACAACATACTCTTCCTACAATTCGACATGTCCAGTGCCTTCGACATGGTCAACCATGAAATACTATTACATATACTAGAATACTTCGGAGTAGGAGGCACAGTTCTCAAATGGTTCAAAGGATTCTTGACCACAAGATCATACCAAGTCACAATCAACGAGGACACATCATCCCCATGGACACCTGAATGCGGAGTTCCCCAAGGATCCCCCCTATCACCAACTCTCTTCAACCTAATGATGATACCACTAGCCAAACTCCTAGCCAATCAAAACTTCAATCCCTATATATATGCAGATGATGTCACGATCTACATCCCATTCAAGCAGGATCTAAACGAAATCACCAACGAGATCAATCAAAGCCTCCAAACCATGCACTCCTGGGCTAATGCGTTCAAACTGAAACTCAACGCAGAGAAAACACAATGTCTTGTACTAACCTCACAACACAACAAAAACACCTACTCCAAAATAATCACACCATACTGTTCTCTTCCCATCGCGCAAAACCTAAAACTTCTTGGAGTTACTATCGACCGAAACCTCACACTTGATACTCATGTGAAGAATACAACGAAGAGAATGTTCCACTCAATGTGGAAACTCAAAAGAGTAAAACCTTTCTTCCCGAGACATATCTTCCGCACCCTGGTACAGTCAATGGTAATAAGTCACCTGGACTACTGTAATGCACTATACGCCGGCTGCAGAGAACAAACTATCAAAAAACTCCAAACAGCCCAGAATACAGCCGCCAGACTCATATTTGGAAAAAATAAATATGAAAGTGCTAAACCCCTAAGAGAGAAACTCCACTGGCTCCCACTCAAATAACGTGTTGAGTTCAAGATCTGCAAGATAGTACACAAAATTATACAAGCTAACGCCCCAATCTACATGCTAAACCTTGTGGACTTGCCTCCCAGAAACGCTGTAAGATCATCCTGCAAATATCTCAATCTGCACTTCCCCAGCTGCAAAGGACTGAAATACAAACTGACACATGCCACCACCTTCTCCTACTTGAGCACGCAGCTGTGGAATGCTCTACCTACAGACCTGAAAGCCATTGACGAATTAACTAACTTCCGCAAATCTCTGAAAACCCATCTCTTCCAAAAAGCCTACAAGGAAAATACATAGCCTACAAACTACTTCAACAAATCACACAATCACCACAGCTCACCTCTAACTTACCTAACACTTCCCGTCTATCCTCCCTTACCCAATCTTTAAACAGTAATAATTGTACTTGTTATCATGAAACGACTATGCTTATCTTCTCTTACCAACATTCAAACTATAAGAACTGTACCTGTTATCACAAAATGATTATGTCATAACCACACTCTCCAGCTTATAATCGAACGAGAAAAACGCCCAAGTTCCGACCTAAATCGGGAGATGGGCGTTTATCTCACAAAAACGAATAACGCGGTATAATCAAAAGCCGAATTTGGGTCGCTTTCAACTGCACTCCGTCGCGGATGCGGACAAAGTGGACGGGGGCGTGTCGAAGGCGGAACTGGGGCGTGGTTATCACCCGAACAGAGATGGGCGCCCTTCGCCGATAATGGATGCGTTTGTAGCTAGAATTTAGGGCACTTTTCCTGGACCCTGTTTTTTCACGAATAAGGCCCCAAAAAGTGCCCTAAATGACCAGATTACCCCCAGAGGGAATTGGGGATGACCTCCCCTGACTCCCCCAGTGGTCACTAACCCCCTCCCACCACAAAAAAATGATGTTTCACAACTTTTTATTTTCACCCTCAAATGTCATACCCTCCTCCCAGGCAGCAGTATGCAGGTCCCTGGAGCAGTTGTTAGGGGGTGCAGTGGACGTCAGGCAGGTGGACCCAGGCCCATCCCCCCTACCTGTTACAATTGTGCTGCTTAATGCTTATTAGTCGTCCAACCCCCCCCAAACCCACTGTACCCACATGTAGGTGCCCCCCTTCACCCCTTAGGGCTATAGTAATGGTGTAGACTTGTGGGCAGTGGGTTTTGAGGGGGATTTGGGGGGGCTCAACACACAATGGAAGGGTGCTATGCACCTGGGAGCTCTTTTACCTGTTTTTTTGTTTTTGTAAAAGTGCCCCCTAGGGTGCCCGGTTGGTGTCCTGGCATGTGAGGGGGACCAGTGCACTACGAATCCTGGCCCCTCCCACGAACAAATGCCTTGGAGTTATTCGTTTTTGAGCTGGGCGCTTTCATTCTCCGTTATCGCTGAAAAGCAAAAACGCCCAGCTCACACATTGGCGAATAAAACATGGGCGTCTATTTTTTTCGTAAATATAGTTTGGTCCGCCCCTTCACGGACCCGTTCTCGGAGATTAACGCCCATGGAGATAGGCGTTTCTGTTCCATTATGCCCCTCTCTGTAAGCCACTTTGAGCCTACAAATAGGTGGGAAAAGGTAGGATACAAATGCAATAAATAATAATAATAATAATAATCACAGGGTGTCACTGTTCCAAGGCAGTGGGTATTGCTTTGCTTTGCCACTGCTGGTTGGCAGTATGTATAACAATTAGTAGCAAACTACATGGCTCACTACAGGGCTTGTTTTTGAAAGAAAATGTCCAAAAAGTGGCACAAAGTGGAAAATGGACATTTTTCTTGCAAACAATGTCCAAATTGCTATTTTCAAAACACATTTTTAAGACCTTTTTCTATGCATTTCATTTGCAGTGCATCCAAATCACAAAGGACATGTCGGGGGCAGAATTTGGGCGTTCCCAGAACTTGGACGCTTTTCTGCTATAATGGAACAAAGTGAAAACGTCCAGGGCTCAAAGTTGGATGTTTTAATCTGGACCTGTTTCAATCAAGACTAAGTCATACAGAGAGGTGTCCTAAATGTCCACTGGAGAGATTAAGGCATGATTCTAAATCGCCCCCCCCCCCCATTTACACCCTCTCAAGATGTGAAAGAAACAGTATATACCAGCATCTATGCCAGATGTTATGGGCAGACCTATTAGAGCAGCAAGCAGGTCCCTGGAGTAGCCTAGTGGTCTGTGTAGTGCACTGTAGAGAAGGGGACCCAGGCCCATATACCACTCTAATTGTTACAGTTGTAGTGGAACGTGAGCCCTCCAAAACCCAGAGGAAGAGGATGGTACTTGATATATACTGCCTTTCTGTGGTTACAATCAAAGCAGTTTATATTATATACCAGGGGCGTAGCCACGGGTGGGCCTGGGTGGGCTTAGGCCCACCCAGTTTGGGTTCAGGTCCACCCAGCCAGCAGTGGAGAACTTTCATTTCAACGGAGGGAGCAGGCTGAGGTCCGATCCTGCATCTGCCTCCCTCTCTCCCACAGCGCTTCTCAGACGCTGCCTACCTACCGCCGCCACGATCCTGCATCTACTTCCCGTCTCAGCACTTCAGCAGTGGACCAGCGGTAGCGATTCATGCTGCCTTCTACTTCGTTCTAACCTGGAAGCGTCTCCTCTGCCGCGTCCCGCCCCCCATTATTACAACTTCCTGTTTCTGCTGGGGCAGGGCGCAGGCACGTGGCAGAGGAGACGCTTCCGGGTTAGAACGAAGCAGGAGGCAGCATGAATCACTACCGCTGGTCCGCTGCTGCTGAGACGGGAGGTAGATGCAGGATCATGGCGGCGATAGGTAGGCAGCGTCTGAGAAGCGCTGTTGGAGAGAGGGAGGCAGATGCAGGATCGGACCTCAGCCTGCTAAGGGTGGTGCTGTGCCCCATTGAAGAGAGGGAGAGTTGGGGGGAGGTCTTCTTAACATAGATGCTGCATGGGGGGGCATGAGGTGGAGAGGGGCAAGAGAGAGAGAATTGTGGGACATAGGGTACAGAGGGGTAAGAAAGGAAAAAATCTTGCATTGGGAGGGGAGAGGGACAAGAGAGGAAGAAATGTTGGACATAGGGAGGTAGTGCGGAGGGAGAGATGGTAAATGTTGGACTTGGACAGGGGGTGGTGAGGAGGAGAAGATAGATGGTGAAAAATTGGACATGATGATGGAGGGCAGGAAGAGATGTTGTAGAGGGAAGTGAGAGATGTTGGATGGGGCACAAGGGAGGGGGAGAGGCAGAAATGTTGGACATAGCAGTGGAAGGGAGGAAGAGAGAAAATGCTGCATGGGGGGAAGGGGAAGAGAAGTGTTGGACCCATGGCACAAGAGAGGGAGAAATGGTAGATATGGGAGAGAGGGAGATATATTGGACCTGGCAGTGAATGAGAGGGGGAGAGAAACACAGGAGGTGGACAGGGGAGAAAGAAGGAGATGTTGGATTCAGGAGCAGAAGGGTGATGGAGAGATGCCGGACAGTGGGAGTGAGGGAAGAGAGAGGGAGAAATGTTGGAACATGGGGGAGAGGGCAGGAGGGAAGAGAGAAGGGGCAGAGAGATGTAAGGCTACAAGAGTGGTGTGGGGAGAAAGAGGGAGCAGATGCTGGGCTAGAAGGGTAGAGGGAAGGAAGATGGTGGAACCATGTGGGATAGGCCAGGAGGGAGAGGAAGAGGGTGGCAAGGAAATAAATAAATAAATAAATAAATAAATAAATAAAAAGATAGTGATTACAGAGGATAGAAATATGGTAATGAAAGAGAATGGAGGGCTGAGGAAGGAGTGAGATGGGGAAATGGAAAAGCTAGTGGGTGAGAGAAAAAGATGAAAATCTGATAGGTAGCTGTAAACTAAAAAGGAGAACAGTGAGAGGGTGAAATTTGAGTTGACAGCAAGGCAGAAAGAAGAAAAAAGAGAGGAAAGAGCTAAAAATAAGAAGTCAATATGTCAGAAGCAGGTGTAGTGAAGGTAAAAGAAGACAAATGGACAGCAGCCGCTCGAAAGAGAATTAGAAGACGACAGACAGGGAAACAGAAAAGAAACTGCAACCAACATGATGGAAAAATACAATGTCCAGACCACAAAGGTAGAAATAAGCAATGTATTTTGAATGTTTTAAATGGAATATGTTGGCTTTGGGAAATCTACATAGCAAATGTGTTTGTATCGTGTTCAGGAGAAAGGAAATGCATTTCTGTTTTTATTTCTCTAGTGTTGAAGTACATGCTAATTTTAACTTTTTGGGGTTCCGAGTTCAATTTTTGTCTAAATATTTTTATTTCTGATATGTGATCCCTTGTTCTGTATTTGGTGAGGGTCTGTTGGTGTGACAGTAATGGCAGGTTGGGAAATCGGAGGGAAGGCAGTGAGGAGAGGGGATCACGGATGGGGCCCTAGCATGTCTAACACCAGTTCTGACCCTTGCTGTATAGCTAGTAGGGATCCCAAGCCTCCCCAGCTGAGGACTTCCTCCAAAGACGGCCAGAACTTCCTTCTACCAGGCTAAACCTCCCCAGCCACAGGATCGTCGGATTATGATTGACAGGTCGGACCGACCATGACGCCGCCGACACCACAACACGCCATCAGCCCCCAGAGTTCCGCCCGCTCGGGGCTCACCGCAAGAATCAGGATCATCTCTGTTTCGGACCGACGCGACCACCACGACGCCGAGCCCGAGCCGACACGCCTTGCCATCCCAAATTCAGCGCCGCGGTCCTGTGTGCCTGCAGTGCAATGCTACCTGCTTCATCTTTTTGAAATTCTTCGCCTCGCACCCTCACCCTGCCTCAGCTCAAGCAGCCAGAGCTAGTTAGTCAGTCTTGAGCCTTCGAGCGCTCGCTCCCGTCCCATGTACTCCTGTTCCGCATAAGCTGGAACGCGCGGGAGGGGCATGTAGGGAAGGCAAGAAGAAGAAGAGAAGAGACAGAGAGTCTGAGAGATGTTCCCTCCCACTTCCTTCCACATCCACACCCAGAAATTTGCACATACGTTGGATTTCAGCCTGGAGACAGAGGTAGGTGCTGCTGACTCTGAAGCAGGTTTTAAAACAAAACAAGTAAAAAAAAAAATATTTTGTTTCATGCACATCTCTTTTGTTTAAACATACCTAAATGGGCTATAAGCCCCTAATGCTTTTGGTTTTTCTATATTTTGTTTGTGATGACTTATACTGTGCCACAATTGAAATTTGAAAACTGTTCTCTATCTGGTCATTAATAAAAGGAGCTAATTGTGAATTTCCACCTTAAAAGGATGTTTTGTGGCTGTACATGAGAATTGTGATATGATTCCATGTTTCATATTGTTGACGGTCTTCGGTCTGTGATGTTGTCCGTTTGGGTGGTATATGGTGTATTAGGTTCTGCCCAGTGTAATATTTATGGTACAGTAAGGTTCTGAGTGTGTTTTTGCACAAAGTTGTGCATAGTGTTTTGCAGTTGGGCAATTGTGGTTAGTATATGCTTTGAGCAACCACTTTATTCTTTGACATATGATACATATCTAATATCTAAATTTAATAAAAGGTATTAATTGTGACTATTTTATTTTTACTTATTTTTTTTTCTGTGTGTTGTCAGACAATTATGGATATAAGGTCCGCCCCTGGCCCCACCCCTAACCCCACCCCCTTTAGCCTCCCCAAACAGTTGGGCCACCGACCGCCTATGGCAGGGAGTTCCCCTCGGCGGTTGAAGCACCATCCTGCGGCAGTTCCAACCGCAGTTCCCTGCTCAATGACACCATCCCAGGTGGAGGAGGAGCAACCCACAGCTCAGGGCTCAAAGTGGTTTTGAGCATTCCAGGAGACACCGTTTCTAGTGCCTCAGCAGAACTCATCCATGGCAAACCATACAGTAAGGAGCTCTGGAATGGTGGATTGCCGGTAGTGGAGAGCTACCTGGGCTTCAGAGGGGAATTCCCTGGTCTTCCCTTTATGCTTTTCCCCATGCCTGAGGAAAACTTCTTGTCACTGTCCCAGGCTTTAAACAAACAGTCACGAACTCTGGAACAACGTGAGCTCTTGGCCTACTGTCGTCGAGCGGCAGCAGGAGGCAAAACCCTCCAAGCAGGACTGGACTAACAAGCTTGGCTTGGCTGGAACCAGATGCTGGAATGGACTTGGGTTGACAGGAACTGGATGCAGGAACGGACTTGGCTTGACTGGAACAGGATTCAGGATACTCAAACAAGCTTGGCAGGAACAGGATTCAGGATACTGGAACAGGATTCAGGATTTTCAAACAAGCTTGGGGCGATCAAGGAGGACAAAGCCGTAGCGGAGAAATTAAATGAATTCTTTGCTTCGGTCTTCACCGAGGAGGATTTGGGGGGGACACCGGTGCCGGAAAGAATATTTGAAGCGGGGGAGTCGGAGAAACTAAACAAATTCTCTGTAACCTTGGAGGATGTAATGGGTCAGTTCAGCAAGCTGAAGAGTAGTAAATCACCGGGACCTGATGGTATTCATCCCAGAGTATTAATAGAACTAAAAAATGAACTTGCGGAGCTACTGTTAGAAATATGCAATCTGTCCCTAAAATCGAGTGTAATACCGGAAGACTGGAGGGTAGCCAATGTTACTCCGATTTTTAAGAAAGGTTCCAGAGGAGATCCGGGAAATTATAGACCGGTGAGTCTGACGTCGGTGCCGGGCAAGATGGTGGAGGCTATTATTAAGAATAAAATTGCAGAGCATATACAAAAACATGGACTGATGAGACAAAGTCAGCACGGATTTAGTGAAGGGAAGTCTTGCCTCACCAATCTAATGCATTTTTTTGAGGGGGTAAGCAAACATGTGGACAATGGGGAGCCGGTTGATATTGTATATCTGGATTTTCAGAAGGCGTTTGACAAAGTGCCGCACGAAAGACTCCTGAAGAAATTGCAGAGTCATGGAATCGGAGGTAGGGTATTATTATGGATTAAGAACTGGTTGAAAGATAGGAAGCAGAGAGTAGGATTGCGTGGCCAGTATTCTCAGTGGAGGAGGGTAGTTAGTGGGGTCCCGCAGGGGTCTGTGCTGGGTCCGTTGCTTTTTAATGTATTTATAAATGACCTAGAGATGGGAATAACTAGTGAGGTAATTAAATTCGCCGATGACACAAAATTATTCAGGGTCGTCAAGTCGCAGGAGGAATGTGAACGATTACAGGAGGACCTTGCGAGACTGGGAGAATGGGCGTGCAAGTGGCAGATGAAGTTCAATGTTGACAAGTGCAAAGTGATGCATGTGGGTAAGAGGAACCCGAATTATAGCTACGTCTTGCAAGGTTCCGCGTTAGGAGTTACGGATCAAGAAAGGGATCTGGGTGTCGTCGTCGATGATACGCTGAAACCTTCTGCTCAGTGTGCTGCTGCGGCTAGGAAAGCGAATAGAATGTTGGGTGTTATTAAGAAGGGTATGGAGTCCAGGTGTGCGGATGTTATAATGCCGTTGTATCGCTCCATGGTGCGACCGCACCTGGAGTATTGTGTTCAGTACTGGTCTCCGTATCTCAAAAAAGATATAGTAGAATTGGAAAAGGTACAGCGAAGGGCGACGAAAATGATAGTGGGGATGGGACGACTTTCCTATGAAGAGAGGCTGAGAAGGCTAGGGCTTTTCAGCTTGGAGAAGAGACGGCTGAGGGGAGATATGATAGAAGTGTATAAAATAATGAGTGGAATGGATCGGGTGGATGTGAAGCGACTGTTCACGCTATCCAAAAATACTAGGACTAGAGGGCATGAGTTGAAGCTACAGTGTGGTAAATTTAAAACGAATCGGAGAAAATTTTTCTTCACCCAACGTGTAATTAGACTCTGGAATTCATTGCCGGAGAACGTGGTACGGGCGGTTAGCTTGACGGAGTTTAAAAAGGGGTTAGATAGATTCCTAAAGGACAAGTCCATAGACCGCTATTAAATGGACTGGAAAAATTCCTCATTTTTAGGTATAACTTGTCTGGAATGTTTTTACGTTTGGGGAGCGTGCCAGGTGCCCTTGACCTGGATTGGCCACTGTCGGTGACAGGATGCTGGGCTAGATGGACCTTTGGTCTTTCCCAGTATGGCACTACTTATGTACTTATGTACTTATGTACTTGGCAGGAACAGGATTTAGCATACTCAAACAGGCTAGGCTGGAGTGGAAGCTGAAAGCAAACAGGGCAGACACAAGCAGGAAGGGAACGGGAGCTGAAGACAAACAGGGCAAACACAAGTAGGAAGGGAACTGGAGCTGAAGACAAACAGGGCAGACACAAGCAGGATACAAAGCTGACCCACACAGACAAACAACAGAACTATGGCTGAAGGCTGAACCTAGCACACAAACAGACCGAGAAGAACAAAAAGGGTCCAAAAAAAGTGACCTAAAATCGCGGTAAAAACGCCTTTCTTTTTCAATTATCGGCCGAGGACGCCCATCTCTCCTCGGCCGATAAACACGCCCCAGTCCCGCCTTCACCATGCCTGCAACACGCCCCCGTCAACTTTGGCCGTTTCCGCAACAGATTGCAGTTGAAGACGCCCAAAATCGGCTTTCAATTATACTGATTTGGATGCCCACAGGAGAAAGACGCCCATCTCCCGATTTGGGTCGAAATATGGGCGTCTTTCTCTTTCGAAAATAAGCTGGATAGTATATTGTATGATTTATTTAGTGTTTCCTTCCTAGATGGTAATGAAATGTATTTAAAACTCTGTAAGAGAACTCCTTGCTTGTTACCCTAATTACAATAACTGACTATAAATGAAGAGTTGTCCTAGGGGTGGGTGGGAAGACCAAACTAGATCCTGCAGTGCCTGCTAGAGTCTATCTGTTAATGCTGTGGTACAAAGTTTTTAAAACTAAGGGGAAAAGACTATCCAGCTTATTTTCAAAAGAGAAAGACGCCCATATTTCGACCCAAATCGGGAGATGGGCGTCCGTTTCCCATGGGCGCCCAAATCGGTATAATCGAAACCCGATTTTTGGTGTCCTCAACTACAGTCCGTCAGGGAGATGAACAAAGATCACGGGGGGGGGGGGGGGGGTGTCGGAGGCGTGGCGAAGGCGGGACTGGGGCGTGGTTATCAGTCGAGGAGAGATGG
Organism: Microcaecilia unicolor; assembly: GCF_901765095.1. Classification (NCBI taxonomy): domain Eukaryota; kingdom Metazoa; phylum Chordata; class Amphibia; order Gymnophiona; family Siphonopidae; genus Microcaecilia; species Microcaecilia unicolor. Next base: position 217,054,096 of record NC_044031.1, read on the forward strand.
GCGTCTTTAGCTGATAATCGAAACAAGAAGGACGTTTTTGACGAGAATTTGGTTCGCTTTATTTGGACCCTTTTTTTCAGGTCCAAGTCCCAAAAAAGTGCCCCAACTGACCAGATGACCACCGGAGGGAATCGGGGATAACCTCCCCTGACTCCCCCAGTGGTCACTAACCCCCTCCCACCAAAAAACCCCCACTTTACAAACTTTTTTTGCCAGCCTGTATGCCAGCCTCAAATGCCGTACCCACCTCCATGACAGCAGAATGTGTTCTATCCTCTGACAGCCTTTCCCTGGTTCTGATGTGGGTCTCGGGTGAGTGTGACACCTTTTCTGTTAAGGGCACTGCAGAGTCACATCAGCAATGCATTGTGGTGGGTGTAGGGTATTGGGCTCCGTGATTCCACTAGCTTGTGTTAAATGCTCACGATGTTGGTAGTTGGTAGGCTCTACTCCCATGGTGCTTTTTCTTCTGCTTACTGGGTCAGAGTGTGCCCTGTTTTGTTTCCGGTAGTCCATGAGGTAGTGGCCATTTGTGTAAGACACTTTTAGATCCCTTCCATGTGTTAGCCACGTTACAGCACTTAGTTCTTACCTTGAATGTTGCTGAAAGAGGGCATTGTACACCATTCTGCCAGCTCGGACCTACTGCTAATCTCAGTACCAGCGAGACTCGTTGCCAGTGTGGCACAATCTCTGATCTGCAGTTAACTGTGAGTAAAGGTGCTTATTCAAATAAAGGACGTTTTCAGCGAGATTAGTCGTCAGGTGTGAACTGCTGTGCCAAGGTTATACAGCAACAACAAGTCCTGTCCCTGGAGCACTTTTAGTGGGTACTGCAGTGCACTTCAGGCAGGCAGACCCAGGCCTGCCCCCACCCCACCCGTAACACTTGTGGTGGTACTACTACTACTATTTAACATTCTAAAGAGCTACCAGGGTTGCGCAGCGCTGTATAATTATCAAAGAAGGACAGTCCCTGCTCAAACGAGCTTAAAAGCTAAAGGACAAAAAGTGCAGTCAATCAAGATTGAGGCAGTCTAGATTTCCTGGTTAGAGGTACAATGGTTAGGTGCCGAAAGCGACATTGACTTTGAGTAAGGATTTGAAGATGGGTAGGGAGGGGGCTTGGCGTATGGGCTCAGGGAGTTTATTCCAAGCATAGGGTGAGGTGAGGCAGAAAGGGCGGAGTCTAGAGTTGGCGGTGGTGAAGAAGGGTACTGAGAGGAGGGATTTATCCTGTGAGCGGAGGTTACAGGTAAGAGCGTAAGGGGAGATGAGGGTAGAATGGGAGGCCTCTAAAATCCACTGTACCCACATGTAGTTGCCCCCTTCACCCCTAAGAGCTATGGTAGTGTTGTACATTTGTCCCTCCCACGACCAAATGGCTTGGATTGGGACGTTTCTGACCTGGACGTTTTTAGTTTCCATTATCGCAAAAAACAAAAAAAACACCCATCTCAGAAGGGACCAAATCCATGGCATTTGGTCCGTCCAAACCGTATTTTTGAAACGAAAGATGGACGCCCATCTTTTTCGATAATTCAGTCTGTCCCGCCTCTTCACATACCCGTTTTCGGACATAGACGCCCATGGAGATGGGCGTTCGCGTTCGATTATGCCCCTCTATGGAGATTAATTGATAACATTTGCTTTTTTATATTTTTATTTTGCCTATCACTAACCTACAATTCTTCCTTTAAACCCCAATCTTTACGTTCCCAAAGCACAAAGCAAAATAGTGTTCACTTACCAGAGAAATGTCCTCTTCTCTCAGGACTTCTCAGAGAGAAAGTTTAGTGGGACCTTTCCTCTTTATATAGTTTTGAATCTAAGGGGCCTTTTTTAAACAGGCTCTTTGAAGCTAACTCAGCGACCTATGCAAATATTCTACTTCCCCCACACCTTAGTTAACACCTAATTGAGGTCACTGGAGGTGCTACCTCTCCAGCAGCCAAAGAACAGAAAATAACTGCCTTTTAGAACAAGAGTTTTTGGCTGTTAAGTTTCTACCTCTTATATATTAGCACAGTTGGATTATTGTAATTCATTATATGCTACTCTTCCTGATGAACAACTCATCTCTCCCTACACTCCTTCCCAGGAACTCCGTTCACTAGGTAAATCTCTCCTAATTGCACCCTTCTCCTCCAACGCTAACTCCAGACTCCGTTCCTTTTATCTCGCCGCACCTTATGCCTGGAATAGACTTCCTGAGCCATTACGTCAAGCTCCATCCCTGGCCGCCTTCAAATCCTGGCTAAAGGCCTACCTGTTTGATGCTGCTTTTAATTCCTAACTTGTCACCTGTTTGTACCTTATCTTGTCTTCCTCTCTTCAATAGTCCCTTTTCCCTATGTATCCTATCTGTCTGTCCTACCCTTGTCCCTTATTTGTCCTGTCCAGTGCTTTTTTTGTGCCGGTACGCGCCGGTACGGCGTACCGGCACCTTTTTTCCCTAGGGTTCCTGACTTGCGTTCCTGCCGCCCGTCGAAATCCAGCGCCCCTGCCCCAGCTGCCCGCCCTCTTTGCTTCCCGACAGCCCTGCTTTCCGGTCCAAACCTCCCCCCCCCCCCGCGACGCGTTTCAATCTTGTATTTATTTATTTTTTTTTACTTGCAGTCACAGCGCCGGCGTGGTTGAGAGGACCAGGCTCGCCTCCTCATGCTTTCCTTCCCTTCGATGTTCCGATTCGCTGCCTCTCAGTGTCCCGCCTTCGCGGAAACAGGAAACACGTCACAGGAAGGCGGGACACTGAGGCAGCGAATTGGAACACCGAAGGGAAGGAAAGCATGAGGAGGCGAGCCTGGTCCTCTCAACCACGCCGGCGCTGTGACTGCAAGTAAAAAAAAATAAATAAATACAAGATTGAAACGCGTCGCGGGGGGGGGGGGGAGGTTTGGACCGGAAAGCAGGGCTGTCGGGAAGCAAAGAGGGCGGGCAGCTGGGGCAGGGGCGCTGGATCTCGACGTCGGGTGGGGAGAAGGTCTGATTTGGGGGTTGGATGAATGGCAGAGCCTGGGGATGGGAGAACAGGGCACATGCTGGGCGCTAGGGGTTGAGGAGAGAGAAGGGTATTTTGCTGGGGCTGGGAGAAGGGAGCTGATTTAGGGAGAAGAGTCTGACTCTGTGGCTGGAGAAAAAGGGACCAAGGACAGACGCTGAGGTTTGGGGCTGAGGGTCTAATGCTGGGGCTGGAGAAGAAGGGGAGGGCAGGAAAGAGAAAATTGCTGGAGAGGGGAGAGAGGATAATCAGTGGACATGGATGGCAGGGGAGGACAGGGGGCAGAGAAGAATGGGTCACGGATGGCAGGGGAGGATGGAGCAGAGAAGAATGGCTGGTCACAGATGGCAGGGGAGGACAGGGGGCAGAGAAGAATGGGTCGTGGATGGCAGGGGAGGACGGAGCAGAGAAGAATGGCTGGTCACAGATGGCAGGGGAGGACAGGGGGCAGAGAAGAATGGCTGGTCACGGATGGCAGGGGAGGACGGAGCACAGAAGAATGGATGGCAGGGGAGGACAGGGGGCAGAGAAGAATGGTTGGTCACGGATGGCAGGGGAGGACAGGGGACGGAGGAGAATGGCTGGTCATGGATGGCAGGGGAGGACAGGGGGCAGAGAAGAATGGTTGGTCACGGATGGCAGGGGAGGACGGAGCACAGAAGAATGGCTGGTCACGGATGGCAGGGGAGGACAGGGGGCAGAGAAGAATGGCTGGTCATGGATGGCAGGGGAGGACAGGGGACGGAGGAGAATGGCTGGACATGGGAGGGGAGAGCAGGGGAGAGAGGAGACATGCTGGACATGGATGGATGGAGGGGTTGGCGGGGAGAGAGGAGAAATGCACTTGGATGGAGGAGAGGGGAGAGAGAATTATTTCTTTATATGGATACAGGGGAGGGAAGAGAGAGGAGAAATGCTGGACATGGATGGAGCGGAGGAAAGAAAAAAAGAAGATGCACATGGATGGAGATGAGGGAAAGGAAAGAGAGGAGAAAAACTGCACTTGGATGGAGAAAATAGGCAAAAGCTGGATCCATGTTGTACCTCCTCCAGTCAATTCCGCAGAGGAGGATCCAGCTTTTACTTATGGATGTAGGGCAAGAAATGAAGAAGAGGAAAGGAAAGAAATAAATGGAGTTAAGAGAACAGATAGAGAGCAGCAGAATCAGAGGCTGGGACCAATATGGATAGAAAAACAAAGTCACCAGACAACAAAGGTAGAAAAAATCATTTTATTTTCATTTTAGTGTTTACATCTGTTGTCTTATTTTGCACTGGGTATACTGGAGCTGTAGCAGCTTACAGAAATTATTTATAATGAAAAAAATCATGATATTTTTTTCTCCTATACTAGTATATTTTCAATGATGTCTGTTTATATGCACCATGGCTGCTATAAGGGGTGTGGCCAATGTGGGTGTGGCTATCATAAGGGGTGGAGCCATATGTGGTGACTCCGCCCACAATGAGTACTGGCACCTTTTTTTCTACAAAAAAAGCACTGGTCCTGTCTGTCTGTCTGTCCTGATTTAGATTGTAAGCTCTTTTGAGCAGGGAGTGCTGCCATGGAGGAGGGAGGTCTTCAAAAAGAAGAGCATCATCCTAGTGCAGCTGGAAGTAATCCTGTAGCCAGGACCAGCACACCAGGGGATGCAATATTGTCTTGCACCGAGGATGTGTCCCCAGGAGCTACTACCCAGGAGGGAAGGGTTAGGACAGCTGTTGTAGTTGGCGATTTGATTATTAGGCATGTAGATAGCTGGGTGGCTGGTGGACAGGAGGATCGGCCAGGCGTTCAAAAATACCATTCTGGAAGCTCAGGCCAAATATATTCTGTGTATTAAAAAGGGAGGAAGGAAGACGAAACGACAGCCGGCATGGTTAAAAAGTGAGGTAAAGGAAGCTATTAGAGCTAAAAGAAAATCCTTCAGAAAGTGGAAGAAGGATCTGACTGAAAATAATAAGAAACAACATAAGGAATGACAAGTCAAATGCAAAGCGCTGATAAGGAATACTAAGAAGGACTTTGAAAAAAAGATTGCATTGGAGGCAAAACCAGGAAAAACCTTTTTTAGGTATATTAAAAGCAAGAAGTGAGTTAGAAGACTTAGGGAATCAAGATGGCATCCGTGAGAGGAAGTGCTGTTTGAGCGCTCCTGAACTTCCACTGCGTATCGCAGAGCAGTCTTTCTTATCTCCTGATTTATGGGGAAGAGAAAGGAGAAGGCCAGGGCTAAAGCCTCTTCTAGCCCCGGTAACACCCTAGCCCTGTGACAGACGACGATGGAGGCTTTTTGCGCCCAAGCACACGGAGCACACCCTCCGACCCTGGTTGGGTATCCGTGTCAGCTGGGAGACCTTAGCTTGGAGACGGCGTCTTTGAGCCCGCCTCGACAAACGGCTCCACCAAGACCCGGTGGAGGATTGAAGCCAGCTCGAGAGTCACTGTCGGAACTGATAGTGACTACAGGAGGCCCAGCTGGTTTCTCTACACCAGAAGATTTACCATTGGGAAGAAGTTTGAGTGAAGTTGTTCCCTCACCTTCTCCTATTCTGGCAACCCCTGTGGAGAGTCTTGGTGGACAGATGAGACCAGCCGTTGTTACACTAGAGACCCTATGGGATGCAATCCAGGCTTTAAACTTGACATTGCTACAATCCTCTAATTCTCTTAAGGCTGAGGTAGCCGAAGTTAAACAGCAACATCAAACCTTGAGCGAGAGGGTGAAAAAACAAGAGGAAAAAAGTGAGTTAAACGAACTTGAGATCAAAAAACTTCAAAGTTGTATGGGGTCAGTTGTTGCTGATAAGGATAAGATGCAGAACAAAGTTGAATAACTAGAAAATCAATTAAGACGAAATAACCTAAGATTTTTGAACTTTCCAAAGACGCCTCTGATATCCGCAACAGAAATGCTGCGAAAATATTTTTCAGAAGTCTTAGGTGTCTCTACAGATTTATTTCCTCCTATTGTGAAAGCGTATTATATTACAGGAACAAAATTGCCAACTTCAGTTCCAATTCCCGATCAAAATTTAACTGAACTATTGGAAACCTCGTTGGAGGTGATTACTGAACGTACACCTTTATTGGTTACTTTCGCCTTCGAGACCAATAGGAATAATATATTGAGGCTCTACTTCAGACATATTTCCCAGCAATGTTTTGGGTCAAGGATACAGGTTTATCCTGATTTGAGTAGATCTACACAGAGAAGGAGGAAGGAATTTCTTGGGTTAAGGTCACGGACTTTAGCTTTGGGGGGAACTTTCATTTTGAAATTCTCATGTGGATGTTTAATTTCCTTGAATTCAATTAACTATGTATTCTTTGACCCTGTTAAATTACTACAATTTATTACTGTTAAAGAAAATGGTAATGTTGAAGCAACCTCGATTGCTCCTACAGGTAGCTGAAACCGCTGGTTGGGATGTGTGTTCTAACTTCTTTTTTTGTTAATTAACAAGATAATTTTTCTTTCTTGCTGTTTTCCTTATATCTTGATGTTAGAGAGGACAAATTTTAAAGGTAATTTTTCTATTAATCATTTGCTAGACAGTGTTTATTTTTCTTTTTTCTTGGCATTTATTTTATGTAAATGTGCAATTGAAACTTAATAAAGAGAAATTTAAAAAAAAAAAAGCAAGAAGTCGACAAAAGAACCAGTTGGACTACTAGATGACCGAGGGGTAAAATGGGCACTCAGGGAAGACAGAGTCATAGTGGAGAGATTAAATGAATTCTTTGCTTCGGTCTTCACCGAGGAAGATTTGGAAGAGATACCGGTGCCAGAAATGGTATTCAAAGCTGATGAGTCAGAGAAACTGAATGAAATCTCTATAAACCTAGAAGATGTAGTGGCGCAATTTGACAAATTGAAGAGTAGCAAATCGCCTAGACCAGATGGTATTCATCCCAGAGTACTGATAGAATTGAAAAATGAACTTGCGGAACTATTGTTAGTAATATGTAATTTACCTTTAAAATCAAACATGGTACTGGAAGATTGGAGGGTAGCCAATTAAATGCCGATTTTTAAAAAAGGTTCCAGAGGTGATCCGTGAAATTGTAGACCGGTGAACCTGACGTCGGTGCCAATCAAAATGGTAGAGACTATTATAAAGAACAAATTACAGAGCATATTCAAAAGCATGGATTAATGAGACAAAGCTAACATGGCTTTAGTGAAGGGAAATCTTGCCTCACCAACCTATTACATTTCTTTGAAGGTGTGAACAAACATGTGGATAAAGGTGAGCCAGTTAATATTATCTGGATTACTGAAATGCTGTGTGAGGTTGCCATCTTTTGGCACAGACTGCTTTTTACCAAGGAGGTGGTGGCTTGTGAACACCATTTTATTAGACGTCATAACATATTTGACCCCTGACACAGGCGCTGTGAGCTGAAACACGGCCTGTGTCGGGTCATTTATGGAATATTGATGTTTAAGTAACATGATTAAAGGAATTGTGTCCCGACTTTGAAGGCTCAGTGCTTTTTTCATTATAGATTTTCAAAAGGCATTTGACAAAGTACCTCATGAAAGACTCCAGAGGAATTTGAGGTTATGGGATAGGAGATAGTGTTCTACTGTGGATTAAAAACTGGTTAAAAGATAGAAAACAGACAGCAGGGTTAAATGGTCAGTATTCTCAGTGGAGAAGGGTAGATAGTGGTTCCCCAGGGGTCTGTGCTGGGACTGCTGCTTTTTAACATATTTATAAATGATCTAGAGATGGGAGTAACTAGTGAGGTAATTAAATTTGCTGATGACACAAAGTTATTCAAAGTTGTTAAATCACATGAGAATTGTGAAAAATTACAAGAGAACCTTACAAGACTCGGAGACTGGGCATCCAAATTATTATTTATTATTATTTATTGTACTTGTATCCCACATTTTCCCACCTCTTTGCAGGCGCAAATGGCAGATAACGTTTCATGTGAGCAAGTGCAAAGTGATGCATGTGGGAAAGAGGAACCCAAATTATAGCTACATAATGCAAGGTTCCACGTTAGGAGTCACCGACCAAGAAAGGGATCTCGGCGTCGACGTTGATGATACGTTGAAATTCTGTGCTCAGTGTGCTGTGGCAGCTAAGAAAGCAAATAGAATGTTAGGTATTATTAGGAAAAAAATGGAAAACAAAAATGAGAATGTTATAATGCTTTTGTATCGCTCCATGGTGCAACCTCACCTCGAATATTGTGTGCAATTCTGGTCATCGCATCTCAAAAAAATATAGTGGAATTAGAAAAGGTACCGAGAAGGGTGACGAAAATGATAAAGGGGATGGGACAACTTCCCTATGAGGAAAGGCTAAAGTGGCTAGGGCTCTTCAGCTTGGAGAAAAGATGGCTGAGGGGAGATATGATAGAGGTCCATAAAATAATGAGTGGAGTGGAACAGGTAGACGTTAATTGCTTGTTTACTGTTTTCAAAAATACTAGGACTAGGGGTTACAAAGTAGTAAATTTGTACAGCGCTGCGTACGTCTAGTAGCGCTATAGAAATGATAAGTAGTAGTAGTAAATTTAAAACAAATCAGAGAAAATATTTCTTCACTCAACATGTAATTAAACTCTGGAATTTGTTGCCAGAGACTGTAGTAAAAGCAGTTAGCTTAGCGGGGTTTAAAAAAGGTTTGGCTAGCTTCCTAAAAGAAAAGTCCATAAGTCATTATTAAAATGGACTTGGGGAAAATCCAGTGTTTATTTCTAGGATAAGCAGCATATAAGATTGAGTGTACTTTATATTTTTTTGGTGTAGGTGTGTTTTAGGATAAGCAGCATAAAATGTATTGTACTGTTTTGGGATATTGCCAGGTACTTGTAACCTGGATTGGCCACTGTTGGAAACAGGATGCTGGGCTTGACGGACCTTTGGTCTATCTCAGTATGGCAAGACGCATGTACTTATATTCTTTCAGTTGGCACCCCATAAACATTTTTTAACCTTCTGTACATATTTCTTCTCTTAGTATTGTTCTTTTATCAATTTTGTTCCTTACAGTAACCACCTTTCATCTTTGTTTAGCTCGCACCCTTTCAGTACTAGTTGAAGACGAGTTACATTCAGGTATAGTGTATATTTTCCATTTAAGCAGTGATATGGAGCAGCTAAACAGATGGTGTATTCATTAAATTCACACTGCAGGAATTACAAAAGTAACTTTCAATCCTCTGCTCAAGGATAGCTTTAAATGGATATCTTCTCCATTCAACTTTATCCAGAGATTTTAAGCCGCGTTTCTTAAACCATTACAAGACAATTCTATAACTGGGCATACACAGTTAAATGTGCCTTGCATTAATAAGTGCACAGAAATGCAGCACTTATGCACATAAGTGTACTACATGCTGTTCTGTAAGATTATTCATTATTGTGGCCCAAAGATTTTGTGCAGCGGGGGTTGAAAGTAATCCAACTGGAAAGACCCAATGCTAAAATGTACTTCTACATAATTTCTAATAATTCAGCAGGCACTATCACAAACTTTTATTTGCTTTCATAAGACCTCAGCAGCGACTCTTTTCACAAGAGCTAACTTGCTTTTGTGGACAGTGAACTGAATCCTAATGCAGCAAGAATGTCAAACATGCCACATGTCGGCTAGCACTCCCATCAATGAATGACAATGAGTGACAATTATGAGCTAAGTACATTTACATATGAGTTCACATTCTATCTTATCAAAATATACAAAAAATCTTTTTGAAAAGTTAAAGACATAAAGTTTACTGATCGACAAACTGTCCGCCAAATCAAGAGCAAGTTAGCTCTTATGAAATGAGTGGCTGCTGAGGTCTTATGAAAGCAAATAAAAGTTTGTGATAGTGCCTAATTATTAGAAATCATTTAGAAGTACATTTTAGCGTTGGGTCTATAAGATTATAACATGTAACCGCAAGGGGGTGTACATCTGGGCGTGGCATGGGCATGTCTCATTTATGCACGCAATTTAGAGAATGCTATAAGTTATGCACATTGCATGGCTTATGTCGACGTCCCCATTATACCTCAACTATTATGGAAAGGCTATTCTAACAATTTAACAGCAGGGCCCGTAGGAATAAAATGGGCCCTGATGCAGATAACTCGAGCTAAGCTTTAGTAAACAGGGGGATAAATTTAAAACGGCTATTTTTCTATGTATATCTTTTATAGATAGATAGATATTCAATTTGAGGCGGGTTTCGGAAAACCCTCAGAACATAAATAATTGTTACTGCTTCGGTTATTTGTTATCCAACCACTGGCTTAAAAAATCTCTCCACTCTAGTTTTATTTATACCAACTGAAACCTCATGTGTAAATTAGGGCATGGATCCCCTGAATTCTATAATACTGCACGTATAGTGAATGCCCCTGACCTGCCCTTGCTCGTTCCATGGTCACATCCCCTTTTCAGTTACACACTAAGGGGTCTTTTTAGCAAGCTGCAGTAAAAAGGGCCCTGCGGTAGCAGCAAGGGCCATTTTCCCCACATGCCAGGGTCCTTTTTCCATCAGCGAGTAAAAAGCCCCCCCCCCCAAAGAAATGGACATGCGGTAAGATTACTCTTTCCGCGTGGCCATGTGGCGGGGAGCACTTACCGCCACCCATTGAGGTGGCAGTAAGGGCTCCCGTGTACCCTGATGGTAACCCCCTACAGCATATGTTTTAAAAATCCAGCAGCACCGGAAATGGCGCACACTGGAGGCAGAACTACTGCCAGCAGCCACGTTAGACCGGCAGTAATTCTGGGTTGCCACATGGCAACCCTTTAGTAAAAGGCCCCCTTGAAGATTTACGTACGAATCTTTATAGAAAAGCACTTAGCAAGATGCACGCGTAAATCCAAAATGTTGCCAATTAGTGCCAATAATTGATTGTTAGCGCCCAATTGTTGGCGCTAATTGGCTTGTTACTCAATTAAATTGTGTACACAAATTGGGCACATGCCCAAATCTGTGTGCACAATATTTAGCGCCATAAATAGAATAATAATAATAAAACTAGAGTGGGGATGTTTTTTGAACCAGTGATTGGATAACAAATAACCGAAGCAGTAACAATTATTTGTGTTCTGAGGCTTTTTTCTACCCCATCTCTAACTGAATATATATAAAAGATATGAATAGAAAAACTGTTTAAAATTCCAGTTGTTTGAAGTGTCTTTCCACAATAGTTAAGTACTGATTATCTACAGTGGATTTTTGGTTTTTGCTGGAAGTAATTCTAGACAGCACCCGAAACAAGTGAAGTAGAAGGCTGGGTCTTCCAAAACCGGACACTTGTACACTGATAATTTCTCAGTAACAGTCTTTATTTATCAATCAGTGTACGAGTGTCCCTTGCTGGAAGACCCATTCCTCAACTCCACTTGTTTTGGATGCTGTGTGGCATTCGCAGTGGTCATTTGTTCCTCCACGCATCGATAGGGCACCTAAATAGAGGCACCCTATTATAGAATGAATCCCATAGTACTGCTGTAAATCCCCGTTCTTTCATTGATAGTTCTGCTGAAGCAAAACAGCTGCATTCCTGTCCATAAAACCAATGCATTTTAAATTTAGCCAAGCTATGCTGCATTGCAAAATTTAATTACGGGTAACCAAAAATAAGAATCAGAAGCGTTTCTCCTACTGTTCGAAGCAACCACATCCTATTCCTCCTTTAGTGTATAAATTATTTTTGAGATGTGGTGTTCAAAACATCTGTTTTGTACCATGTGTGTCAGAGTTATTATTTATGTTGAAAGGAATGTATATGGCATTTTGGCCATTAAAAACATACACGTGGGAAAGCGTAAGTTCCCCTTTTCTAGCTTTTATTTCTAATGCTGAAAATAGGTTTGTTTGCATGAAAATATGATTCATTGTAGGGTAAACCACACTGAAGTGATCCCCCAAATTCCAGAATACTCTAATAATACTAATATTATAAATCATTCTGTGTAAAGAACACTATTGTTTATGCTGTAATATTGTGGAAAGAAAGACCATCAGAAAAACTCCTTATCGCCAATATATTAAAACTCTTTTATAATGGCCAATAATTTTTAATCATGGGTCCCTCTTTTGACTGAACTGTATTTTTGCCCACCATTTGCTATTGTGCCAGTAGAAAAATAGCCCCATTGTTATTTCAGTGCTTAGAAACTAGATACTGAGTTAACACAGTTCTCTACAATGTTAGCTGTTTTAACGTTGTGGGGGCCTTTTACAAAGGTGCGGGAGGGCTAACACGCAGGTAGCATGCGCCCATTCTACACTACTGCCGGGATAACATGTGCACCTGGTGGTAATTCCAATTTTGGTGCATACCGAATCCCCTGGTAGAAAATAATTTTCTATTTTCTACCGCGGGGGCATTCCCAGTGGTAATCAGCAGCACGCCCACGTTGGTAGCATGTGAGCCCTTACCACTAGGTCAAAGGGTGGTGGTAAGGGCTCAGGCCATAAATAGTCATGCACTAGCTTTAATATTAGTGCAGGCCCATTAAAAAATTGCCTTTTTCCCAGCCGTGGTAAAAAGTGGCCAAGCGCGTCTAAAAGACACATACCCACACCACTGCAGGCCACTTTTTACTGTATAACTTATTCAGTTGTGCAAAACTCACGTGTGCTTACCTCCAACTGCTGGTGAAAACACTCTGCTTTCTCTCCACTCTAGACCCAACTCTGTGCTGAGTTTCGTGTAAATACTGCATCAAGTGTCTGTGGAAAAACATACTCAGAAAATCACATTTGCCATTCTGTACTGTACAGTAAAAACACTTCTCTCAGTAGACCAATTCCCTGTTGTGTGTGCGAACTCCTGTCAGCATCTTTATCACTCCATCTGCAATGATGTCATCAATTCAAACAACTTTATTGATTCAATTTGAACATATTAAGCCACATCTTATAAACTAAAGTTCCAACATTAAATATATAGGGGGCAATTCTACAACTAGACTTCTCCACTGAGGTGCCCTGAGGATTTACGGTGGGAGCCATCTGGGTACCTACATTCTGTTATACACAACCTGGTATCAGCGTGCCTAACATAGACCTGGCATAACTGTGGCTACATAAATGAGACAAGGATGTATGTAACTTGCAGAATTCTTTAAGTTATGAGCATAAGTGGGAGCCCCTTGTGTTTACACATATTCCCTCAAATTCTATATATGGCGCTAAAAAATGTTCACGCAAATTTGGGCATATGCCCAATTTGTGCACACAATTTAATTGAGTAACGAGCCAATTAGTGCCAATAATTGGATGCTAACAATTATTGTCACTAATTGGCAACAATTTGGATTTACGCGTGCATCTTGCTAAGTGCTATTCTATAAAGATTTGCATGTAAAATCTTTGGGGGACCCTTTTTACTAAAGGGTTGCTGTGTGACAACCCGAAACTACTGCCGGTGTAACGTGGCTGCCGGTAGTAGTTCCGCCTCCAGTGTGTGCCATTTCCGGAGCTGCTGGATTTAAAAAAAAATATGCTGCAGAGGGTTATCACCAGGGTATGCGGTAGCCCTTACCGCCATCTCAATGGGTGGCGGTAAGTGCTCCCCGTCACATGGCCACGCGGAAAGAGTAATCTTACCACATGGCCATTTTTTGTGGGGGGCTTTTTACCCATTGCGGGGAAAAAGGGCCCCCGCTGCTACTGCAGAGCATTTTTTACTGCAGCTTGGTGCATAACTTATAAGGGGGCGTGACCATGGGCAGGTCAGGGGCATTCACTAAAGATACATGCAATATTATAGAATTCAGGTGATCCATACCTAATTTACACATGAGGTTTCAGTTGGTATAAATCCTTGCACCAAAGTCTGGTGCGGATATCGGCGTTACTCGCTATTCTACACATGACGCCCAACTCAGAGTACTGTTTATAGCATAGAACTCAGGGCAAATTTTTTTCAGTGCCCAAATTTAGGTGCCATTTACAGACTCCAGGCCTATGTAGCTTACAAATGCCAGGGGCGGACAGACCATTTGGGCAACCGAGCAGTGCCTGAGGGCACAGAGGCTCTGCCTGGAAGCCCGGCATGCTGCTGGTGATCTAATGCCCTCAGGGAGGGGGGGAGACATGTTCTTTCCTGCCCTGCCCGCTGGGCTTCAATTACTCCCCCTGCCTGGCACCACTGTATTTTAAAAATGATGGCCAAGACTCCCTACTGAAGTCTGGCGAGACTGTCGAGACCCACAAGACTACCGCAGGAAGTCTCAGCCACCATTTTGAAAACACAGTGGTGCCAGCAGATGGGGGGGGGGGGGGGGATAGTGGCAGCACAGTGGGCAGGAAAGAACACCCCACCCCACAGAGGTCACCAAACTACCGGGACCCCTCAGGTAGGACCACGGCAGCGGGGGCGGTGGATGCGGCAGCAGGAGTGGCAGGGGGGTGTCGGACAGCAGCCGGGTGGGAGGCCCAGACCACCCTCAGTGCCCAGGGACCCAGACCACTCTCAGTCCGCCCCTGACACACACCCTCATAGAATAGCACTTAGGCACCCTGATGGCACTTTCGCAGGTAAGTATGCATATTTTATACATTTACAGGTGCAAAGGATGTGTAAATGTGGACACGTATAGAACTGTCCTGAAAATGTGAGAGTGTTAAAGATATATATTCAAATACCCCATACTCACCCTCATATTCCCTTATGTCTAAACTGTTAATACATCTTAACCTCCAAATCATAGAATCTTATTCCATTCTGTAGCATCATTTAGTCCCAAAGGGTTTTGTGACTTCCTTTCAAAAATCCAAAATTGTTCCCATTTTGCGTTTAATGTTGAAATGTTAGTTTACAGGAGATTGGTTAATGTGATCCTTAAATGTAACTCTTTTAAACAAAAGTAACACATTTTTCCCTTCAAGTTTTTGTTTTTGATCCCTATCGATACTTTAATTTCATAGGTAACTCATAGCGAACTATGACCCTCAAGGGCCACACGTTGGTCTGACACCAGAATAAACAAAATTATTCAACTGCAGGTTGCTGACTCCCTTGGCCAAAGAATACTGCTGCTTGCGAATAAAATAAAACAGAAAAAGAAGTAAAAGTCATTCCTGACAAAATAACAGCTTCACTATCAATTGAAAGGCCTACCAATGGACCTATATGATCACGCTGTTAGAGTAACCAAAATCTGAGTTAGAGCTTGTTTAGAAGAGAAAAAAATGATAAAGGTGAGAAAACTCAAAGAAGACACACTTAATCAAGTTCAACTTAATTCTACATTTACTTGGGAACGTCAATAAAAGAAGATGCTCCTAACTGCAATATTCCAGGGTGCAACTGTAAAAACTGTTTATGTCTCTTCTGTGTTTCCTTAGACACATCTGGAAAGATGACACCTGCAGCCATAAGGACTATTGTAGCGGTGTATAGTTGGGTACGGTAGGTTTGTGGTAGATTTTGAAGGGCTCACCATACAATATAAGGATGGGACCTTTTATGTGAAGTCCACTGCTGTGCCCCCTAGGGTGCCCCACTGCTCTTCTGGGATGCCTGTGTGGCCTGTCTACTATGAAATCTGGCTCCGCCTACATCCCAATGGCTTGATTTTGTGCGTTTTTCACTTGGACATTTTTTTTTAATGGTCCAAAAAGATACTAAGCACAACAATATCTAGGAAATGGTCATTTTCAAAGAAAAAAGATAAATGTTTTTCTGGTTTGAAAATGGTTATTTCACCACTTGATATTTGGATGTTTTCAGCTAAACGTCCAAAGTCAGATTTAGACGTCATATCAAAAATGCCCTTCTGTGTAAACCAACCAAAAGGGTTCATTCATAAGTATAAATTAAAAGTGACCCAACGTGGCCATGTTTTAGCACAGCCAGCTAATGCCAATGATAGTGCATCGATGCGTGAAGGAGAGGGTTTCTTTATGTGAAATGATCAGTGGTTAAATGTAGCACTTCTTGTGTTTCATAGACCGCACCAGTGCTGGAAAGTGGGTGGTAAAGAGCTGTATGAATATTATATCAAAGGGTCATGGATTTGATATGCTGCCTTTCTGCGGTACAACCAAAGTGGTTTATATATATTATATACAGGTAATTTCTCTGTTCCTACTGGGCTCACAATCTAATTTTTTTCGTACCAGAGGCAATGAAGGGTTATGACCCCTGATGCAGGCATATATATACTGAAAAATGGCCATATTGGACTGGTTTTAATTTTCTTTCTTTAATTTAGTTATTTGGATTTGGCTTACACCCTTTTCAGTTGTACCTCAAGGTGGGTTACATTCAGATACACAAGGTATTTCCCCATTCTTGGAAGGCTTACAGTCTAAGTTAGCCTTTTACATCATATTACATGCCCCATGAGTCAAAGAGGTGCATCGATTCACTAGACTCCTTAAAGAAAAAAGTACAAAGATACAAACTGCAATACAAGAATCCCATTGTAATTTGTATCTTTGTACTTTTTTCTTTAAGGAGCCCAGTGAATCGATTGTAATTTTGATCGTCCACTTAGGAGGCAGGTCTATAATGGGAACCTTCCATTTATGTGTAAGTTAACATAGGGGGAAATTCTATAAATGTCGCTGAGAATTAGGTGGCAATACAAATCAGTGCTCAACATTATTCTCTAAAGGGCGCTCCGGGATGAGTGCTCATTACAGAATAGCTGAAACCTGGTGTAAATCCTGGAGTGCAAGCTGGGCATACATCCCTGCTATTCTGTAAGTGCTTGTGAACTCAAATAATTAAATCATCAGAGTCCATTAACTAATTATTTTGGACACTGATCTGGGATCTGCGCCCAAATTTGTGTGACCTTTACAGAATCTGGGGGGGCAGGGAATGTACATAATACTGATATTGACATGCATATGTGCACACATGCATGTGTAAATGTCAATATTCACCTTAAGTACTATTCTGAATGCATAGTGCATCAATGCAAGGGCATCTTTACATGGGAGGGGCATGGGTGGTGCTGCCTTTTAGGTGTATGATTACAAAATACTATAAGTTACATGCAAATTTGCTGCATTTAGGTGCCCCGCTAGAGAATGACACGGGGACCCACAGTAACCGAGGGGATGGGGAGAGAGCCCGCGGGGATGGAATGGGGCCAGATCTTGCGGGGACAGGACGGGGATTGGAGACAGGGCCCATGAGACTTTGTCCCCGTGTCATTTTCTACTTTGAAGCCTATTAATGAATTGGATTGTTATTTATGTTTCAGTGATGCAGATGACGATATTTTGATTTTTTTTTTTTTTTAAACAAGCAAACATGCTGGCTACAACTAGCAAAATTTGCATAGATCATACTGTACATTCCTGCTAGCAGCACATCTTCTAATAAGGTATCTTCTATTGCAGGAAGGACTGTGGAAGACCTGACAGCAAGACTGAACCCTGAGATTATTGATGACTTACTCATCCACAGATTTAAAAAATCATAACACTGCTTCATAACGCATATTTCTCCCCTGCTAGGGCATACAGAGCAGGTTGTATTTTGTACCCTGGACATTTTAATAGGGTGGATTATGATTCCTTGGGGTAGTAGAAGTCAGCCATTGCTGGGAGTGGAAAGGTAGAGGGTAGTGTTGGTGGGGTTATTATAGTTGCTACTTGTTATTATTGTTTTCTATTTGTGATTTATAAACAATAGTTGCACAGCATATTGTTCCTTTTTATACTTTAATAAAAAGATTTAAATATAAAATGATAAGTGTTCAAGGCTTCTGCAGATGAGTACAGAGCCCACGGGAATGGGGTGGGAACAGGGACAGAACCAGCGGGGACAGGGCGGGGACGGAGACAGAACCTGCAGGGTCAGAGACAAAACCCATGAGGATGGGGATAAACTTTGTCCCCATGTCATTCTCTATTGCCCGCAGGTTGTGCTTATATTTTATAATGGAATCCAGCTATTGAATAGATTGTCCCTGCCCAATGTTGGGGCAGCTGAAAAGAAATACCTCCTTAATGCATAAAGTCAGGACAGAAGCATGTAAACCTGAAAGCGTATGCAGCAATCCCAGGATGAATTTTTGGAGAGCACAGAGCATGGCTTTGTGTGTAAAAGTATCAGCCAAACAAGTTGCAGAAAACTAATTGTGCATACTTCTTGGGATACATATGAAGATAAATATAATTATAAATCCCAAATAAATAGTAATCACTGCACCCTGACATATACTGAAAGTTTGGTGCCAAAATGGGATCACTGAACAACTTATTGTGAGATGGGGACAGACATTACCTCACAAACCTTTTGTTCAAAAAATAGGATAAAATTAAAACACACCGAGGAATAAGAACAAAATAAGATGGAAAGTCAAGAAACATGTTGAGAGTAAAACATCTATTGCATCTGCTTTAGGGCTACAATTACATTAGAAAAAGTTGTCCCAGTTCCAGTGAATGTAAGTCAATCACTGTAAGTAACCAGAGCACAGCACAGACCCATCCGCCTCTGCTCT
Organism: Microcaecilia unicolor; assembly: GCF_901765095.1. Classification (NCBI taxonomy): domain Eukaryota; kingdom Metazoa; phylum Chordata; class Amphibia; order Gymnophiona; family Siphonopidae; genus Microcaecilia; species Microcaecilia unicolor. The sequence continues at coordinate 217,072,544 of NC_044031.1, forward strand.
TAGTAAGATGTGAGCTAAGGGCTGATTTTAAACATGTCAAATAGTTTCTGCACACCGCTGTACAAGGGCTGAGTGACTGCGACAGACTCAAAGCTCCTCCCAGTTATTCTTACATGCTATTGGAGGCCCTGCAGCTTGTTATTTTTTTACATAGAAGTTTTTTTGTCATTACCAACAACAAAAACATATATGAAAGGAAATTCTGGAAGTTGCGTCTAAAGTTAGGTGCCAGAAGGTGTGCCAGAGTTTAGAGGATAGTGACACTTATGGCGCAGGATTGACACCATTAATTGGCTCATATGTGCGTAAACGTTTGGCGCTATTCTATAAAACAGTTATGTACCCTTGGGTGTTTCATAGCTGTATCTCCATGCGTTAGAAACTTCTAGAATACTGTATGGCGCACGTAAGTGTGGCAACTTACAGTGGCCCTTGACCTGGCATAAGTGGTTGTGCCTAAGTTTCGACACACCAAAGCCACTTTGCGTTTTGTAAGAGATAGACGCACCTCAACGCCATTACAGAATTGGCACTAAGCATGCCACATTGTGGCACCTTAATTTCGGTGCCACCTAGAATAATATGCAACTGTATACAGAAACAAATATTCTTATACAACTCGTATATATTTCTTAAATACTTCTTATTATGTTTGTTTGTTAATACACTATCATGTTCTATCATTATCATGCTACCCCAAATCCTTCAGTTATCACTAAATGTATATTTTTTCATGTATTTCTGTTACTCATGATGTATTGTAAGCCACATTGAGCCTGCAAAGAGGTGGGAAAATGTGGGATACAAATGCAACAAATAATAGAGAGGAAATTAGTCCACAAACATCCTCACTATAGGAAAATAATCCTACTCTACAACTGCATCAAGCCCATATTAAGAGGGAAACGGGAAACAAGAAAAAAAAAGTACTGTATAAAAAAAAAATTAATCAAGAGACCACATCTCTCTGCTTACACCACCTATCAACCAAACCAGCAAAACAAAACAAGAAACCCTTTAGGGATTAGGAAATATTCATATCAGATTTTTGTCTACAAAACAAACAAACAAAAAAAACTTCACATGCATGGAGGAAAACAAACAAACTTGTTCCCTCAACAAGTAATAACACATTTGCATGTTTTTATTGCTAAATGAACTCGTTGGTTGGTTGGTTTAAACAATAAAATTGTTCCACATCTTTGTGCTTCCCTTTGTTCCTTGAGCTTCACCCTGCCATTCAGGACAGCTGGGTCTGATCCTGAGCCCAGCCATAGCTAGGGATGCAGTGGAGGCAATGTTAGAGCCCCTGAGAAAGGAGTCTCGGTCATCATACTATGGTAACACCTACTGGGTAAATCTAAAAGGAACCATCTAGGTTAAGGTGGCAACATATATAAATGGAAGTATTCAAGATATATACATGCATATGTTTACACAGACGTCCATAAATGATCATTTTCTGGCTATGTGCTATTCTATTTTCTTCACTCAACATGTAATTAAACTCTGGAATTCGTTGCCAGAGAATGCAGTAAAGGCAGTTAGCTTAGCGGGGTTTAAAAAGGTCTGGGCGGCTTCCTAAAGGAAAAGTCCATAGACCATTATTAAATTGACTTGGGGAAAATACACTACTTATTTCTGGGATATATACCTCACAAGACTCAGTAGAACTCTTACATGTGTGCAGTCAGTATAGCATTATTTTTAGTAGGGAAATCTCATAGGTCGCGAGGGTGCAGTTGCAATCTTGTATAAGCCCATATTATGCGACAGTTGTAATCATCGACTTGCCCTACCGCCCTCCTTTGTTACTATTTTGTCTATTTTATGTTTTTTGGGGTTTTTTTTACATTTTTACAATCACCAAAGGTATGTGTATACTTAGTACTGCATACACATTGGGAGCTTCGTTATTGAACAGTCTAGCTATCTGTCAAGGCTGTAATTATAATTATACTTATGAAAAAAGCTGAACTTAGCTTAGTTTTGAAGTGCAGAGCTCTCCCCCGCGACAGAAAGCAGTCGGGGATGCCCAAAATCAGCTTTCCATTATGCTGATTTGGGCAACCCTGTGAGAAGGACGCCCATCTTTCGATTTGTATAGAAAGATGGGCATCCTCTTTCAAAATAAGCCTGTTAGTTAAAGAATACTGGGTCAGTGCGCTTAACTTGTGTACCAGCATTTACATCAGGCCTCAGCAAGCGTAAGTCTGTCAACCCAAAGAGATCCACACTTAAGTGCTATTCTATAAAGGGAATGAATCCTTTACAGAATAGCACTTAGCATCAATTTTTTACAGTGCCTAATTTTGTGCTCCGTTTACAGAAGCTGGCCCATATTACTTTCATTTCTGCAATTTTTTCAGTGATTTGTGTCTTCTTTATTTGTTCATTACCTGGTGAACTTCGATTTCATGTAATGGTTGTGCAACGTATTGTTTTATTTTGTTTTCCTTTGCTTAGAGGGAATGTGTGATAATATTTTTTCATTTTTTTTAACTATTCATTTGGATATATTTGAAATTGGATCAGTTTAATTTTTTTTCAACTTTGTAACTGAAGACAGAGTGGGGTCTATTCACTCAGGAGGACAATTTGAAACAAAGCACATACAGTGGTGGAAATAAGTATTTGATCCCTTGCTGATTTTGTAAGTTTGCCCACTGACAAAGACATGAGCAGCCCATAATTGAAGGGTAGGTTATTGGTAACAGTGAGAGATAGCACATCACAATTAAATCCGGAAAATCACATTGTGAAAGTATATGAATTTATTTGCATTCTGCAGAGGGAATAAGTATTTGATCCCCCACCAACCAGTAAGAGATCTGGCCCCTACAGACCAGGTAGATGCTCCAAATCAACTCGTTACCTGCATGACAGACAGCTGTCGGCAATGGTCACCTGTATGAAAGACACCTGTCCACAGACTCAGTGAATCAGTCAGACTCTAACCTCTACAAAATGGCCAGAGCAAGGAGCTGTCTAAGGATGTCAGGGACAGATCATACACCTGCACAAGGCTGGAATGGGCTACAAAACCATCAGTAAGACGCTGGGCGAGAAGGAGACAACTGTTGGTGCCATAGTAAGAAAATGGAAGAAGTACAAAATGACTGTCAATCGACAAAGATCTGGGACTCCACGCAAAATCTCACCTCGTGGGTATCCTTGATCATGAGGAAGGTTAGAAATCAGCCTACAACTACAAGGGGGGAACTTGTCAATGATCTCAAGGCAGCTGGGACCACTGTCACCACGAAAACCATTGGTAACACATTACGACATAACTGATTGCAATCCTGCAGTGCCCGCAAGGTCCCCTGCTCCGGAAGGCACATGTGACGCCTCGTCTGAAGTTTGCAGTGAACACCTGGATGATGCCGAGAGTGATTGGGAGAAGGTGCTGTGGTCAGATGAGACAAAAAATTGAGCTCTTTGGCATGAACTCAACGCGGCCGTGTTTGGAGGAAGAGAAATGCTGCCTATGACCCAAAGAACACCGTCCCCACTGTCAAGCATGGAGGTGGAAATGTTATGTTTTGGGGGTGTTTCTCTGCTAAGGGCACAGGACTACTTCACCGCATCAATGGGAGAATGGATGGGGCCATGTACCGTACAATTCTGAGTGACAACCTCCTTCCCTCCGCCAGGGCCTTAAAAATGGGGGTCGTGGCTGGGTCTTCCAGCACGACAATGACCCAAAACATACAGCCAAGGCAACAAAGGAGTGGCTCAGAAGAAGCACATTAGGGTCATGGAGTGGCCTAGCCAGTCACCAGACCTTAATCCCATTGAAAACTTATGGAGGGAGCTGAAGCTGCGAGTTGCCAAGCGACAGCCCAGAACTCTTAATGATTTAGAGATGATCTGCAAAGAGGAGTGGACCAAAATTCCTCCTGACATGTGTGCAAACCTCATTATCAACTACAGAAGACGTCTGACCGCTGTGCTTGCCAACAAGGGTTTTGCCACCAAGTATTAGGTCTTGTTGCCAGAGGGATTAAATACTTATTTCCCTCTGCAGAATGCAAATAAATTCATATACTTTCCACAATGTGATTTTCCGGATTAATTTGTGATGTGCTATCTCTCACTGTTACCAATAACCTACCCTTCAATTATGGGCTGCTCATGTCTTTGTCAGTGGGCAAACTTACAAAATCAGCAAGGGATCAAATACTTATTTCCACCACTGTATGCGTAAAACCTAGAACATAAGGATAGCCATACTGGCTCAGCCCATCTAGCCTAGTATTCTGTTTCCAACAGAGGCCAATCCAGGTCACAAGTACTTGGCATAAACCCAACTAGGAGCAACATTCCATCCTACCATTCCCGGGGCAAGCAGTGACTTACCCCATGTCTATCTCCATAGCAGACTATGGACTTTTTCTCCAGGAACTTGTCCAAACCTTTTTTAAATCCTCTTGACAACAAGTTCCAGAACTTAACTATTCTTTGAGTGAAAAAATATTTCCTCCTATTTGTTTTAAAAGTATTTCCATGTAATTTCATTGAGTGTCCCTTGTCTTTGTATTTTTTGAAAGCGTGAAAAATCGATCCACTTTTACCTGCTGTACACCACAGGATTTTGTAGACCTCAATCATATCCTCCCCCCCCCCCCCCCTCAGCTGTCTCTTTTCCAAGAGCCCTAACCTCTTTAGCCTTTCCTCATATGTTTGATTCCCACTTCAGGCACAGGCAGCTCCTTGTGACTCTGGGCAAGTCACTTAACCCTCCATTGCCCCATGTAAGCCGCATTGAGCCTGCCATGAGTGGGAAAGCACGGGGTACAAATGTAACTAAAAAAATATGAGAGGCGTTCCATCTCCTTATCGTTTTGGTTCTTCTTTAAAACCTTTTCTAATTCCACTATATCTTTTTTGAAATACAACGACCAGAACTGAAAGCAATGATCAAGATAAGGTCGCACCACGGATTGATATAGAGGCATTATAATATTCTTGGTTTTATTTACTATCCCTTTCCTAATGATTCCTAGCATCCTGTTTGCTTTTTTGGCTGCTGCCGCACAACTAGGCAGAAGATTTATGTGTACCTTTTATCTGCAAACATTTGGGGTGATTTTAATATGCAGGAAGGGGACGTGAGCATATATGTTGTGTTTATTTTCTAAAGCAACATGCACTACCTGCTACACTTTTCACAGTCTACTGTTTCAAAATTCAAAATGCAGAGAAAGAGAAAACCCCAAATGTTTTGTTATGTGTACAGTTTCACCTACTTTGCTGTTGTTCAGTTGGCCACAGAGCCTCTGCTTAAGGTTTGAATATTCCTCCAGTGTTCTTCATTAGCTCTTTACCCTAATCTTCTATCTAAGCTCATTAAAAATATCTACTAATTTATAGTACTCACTGTGAACAGTAGATATTTTTATCAAAATCTTCCTTATGGAAGTCTAATAAAATTGGGTATTTATTGTCATTTTTAATGAGCTTAGATAGAAGATCAAGTTTTCTCTGCTCTGAGCTATAGAATTCATTGTTTATTTACTTATTTTTTACATTTTATATTTACAACCCCCACAATCCTCTGGGTCATTGGCAGGTAACAATAAAAATAGACATCACATCATAACAATAACAAAGATATCACTACCACAAATTAAAGGCATGTGCAAATAAATATGATTGCAATTTTTCCCATAAAATAACAAAATCAGAGATCTCATGTAATTCTACAAGTAAGACATTCCATAAAGTTGGGGCAAAGCACCAAATAGGCCATCATATAGGATTTAGCATTATGAAAAGCCTTAACAACATTGGTGTAATGAAAACATGAGAAGTAAATGCTTGACATTTTTTTTCATATGCATCAATTGAGGCTGATAAGATATTATTTTCAAAGATCACATTTTTTTCTGATGTTGATAATATCTAACTTGGATTATAGTATTCCTTATATATTGGACTGAATAACAAATTGCTAGTCAAGCTTCAGCTTATACAGAATGGAGCGGTGCGGCTGATTTTTCGATTAAGGAGATTTGAAAGTGTTTCTGGGTATCTTAGAGAATTGCATTGGCTTTGTGTTTTGCATGAATTATCTCCAAATCAATTTGTTTTATTTTTCAAGTGCTATATGGGCATTCTTCTGAACTGTTATTCAACACTTTTCTCATTGCCTTTACAATTCTGCTAGAATTCAGGACAATTTATTATTGAGGCATCCGGCTTTTAAAAACATAAAAGGTTCAAATGTCAGATTGATTCTCTGTTTCTTTTCATGCTATTGCAGAGTGGAATTCTCTATCAATATTTGGGCCCTGTTTACTAAGACGCACTAGCAATTTTAGCGCATACCTAAAATTAGCGTACGCTAAACACTAGAGACACCAATGTACTCCTTCTTATGTGTGTATCTGTTTTATCTATGTGGTATATATGTGTGCATGTTTGTATCTACGTGTGTGGGTGTGGGTGTGTGTGGTTTGCGTCCTAAATGACTCATAGCTGTTATTGTATTCATATTTGCTCTACTGTTTTTACCCATTGCTTGGACCTAGGACTGAGCAATGGGTAAAAACTGTAGAGCAAATATGAATATTCACCTACTTAGGGGGAGATTCTATATATAGCATCTGGAAAATCCATGTGGAAATCATTTTCACCTAAGCATATTCTATAAGATTTAGGCACTGTGTATAGAATATGTTTTGTTGATATCCCAGCGCCTACAACTGCACACATCCATTTACACCAATGAAAAAGTGGTGTAAATCCCTGCGTGTAGATTTACGCGGACTGGGCCATATTCTATAACTATATGCATAAATTTCGGAATGCCCATGAAATGCCAATTTTCCTTCTCATAGACATGCCCCTTTTTGGATGTGCGCATTAGAATTTAGGTGCAGTTCATTACAGAATACGCTTAGCGAGTTATGCACGTAAATTGTCATTATTGCCAATTAGTGCTCATTTTTACTTGTTATGTGCTGTTAACAGCACTGATTGGCTTGTTATGCCAATTACGTTACACGCACTGTTATGGAATATGCTTAGATTTGGGTTTGGAACACTAGACGCAATATATGGAATCCAGCAGTTAGCAACTAAAGGGGGAAGTTATCAATGTGGGCTGCTGTTAAGATGAGTTATTTTATCACTACCTCATGCGATTTTAGCACACATTCCATTGTATGCAATAAGACTTTGTTACTAATAACTGGGATTAACAGTAAAATAACACACTTTAACGGTAACCCACTTTGATATCTTCTCCCCTTAATCTTTTACTGTTAAGCATGTTTTACAATTATTTAACTGTTCCATGCAGTTCATCTGTTCTTTAAAACAGTATTACAGACTAATTCTCCCACTGATACTCCCTTGTGAACGTGGATAAGTCATTTCACTCTGTTGCTTCAGGTACAAACTTAGCGTTAGATTTGCTAACTTGCTCTAACGTGTTAATATGTTTTGATGTGAAGCCGCAACTGGTGAAGCATGAATTCTTGTCGGCAAGTTATCCCCACTAAAATGAGTTACCATACTTTTAAAGAAAAATTGTTAAAAAGTTAGCAAAATATAAAAAAGAATTTGGAGAAATAAATACTACTACTACTACTCACCACACTCATACCTTTACTCGTAGAAAAATCTATACCATATGTTTTTTGTCATTATGTATTGCCCTTTAGTTTCCCTTTGTTTCCTTCCAATGTTTCAATGTTCTTTTCCATTGATATATTCCTTAACGATACTTTGATTTTGTCTCATATAACTCTTCACAATGTAATCCATAACCGAATTGTAAGCCACACTGAGCCCGCAAAAAAGTTGGGAAAATGTGGGATACAAATGCAATAAATAAATAAATAAATAAATTTAGCATTTCTATAGTGCTACAAAGCGTACGCAGCGCTGCACAAACATAGAAGAAAGACAGTCCCTGCTCAATGAGCTTACAATCTAGTAGACAAAAAAATAAAGCAAACAAATCAATTAATGTGTAGAGGAAAGAGGAGAGGAGGGTAGGTGGAGGTGAGTGGATACAAGTGGTTACGAGTCAAAAGCAATGTTAACGGCTTTCAATCTAGATTTAAAGATGGTCAAGGATGGGGCAAGACGTAGGGGCTCAGGAAGTCTATTCCAGGCATACATAAATGTATAAAAGGTCAAAATTAAACATGGACTGATGAATATAAAAGTGCTTGGTTAGACCAAGCAGTTGAAACTTCTCAATGTAGATGAGAATCACTACTGACGGTCCATTATCTATATAAGCTAGAAGTGAAGGTTGCCATGTGGGCTACTGTTAAGGTGTGTTATCTTATAACTAACTCATGATATTTTGGCACAGGTCCAATTTTATCCCATGAGACCTAATTACTAAGAACTGAGGTTAACATTAAAATAACACATTTTAATGGTGGCCTGAACTGATAATTTAACATGATTATTTAAAGCAGGTCACCCGATTATTGTTAGTGGAGTGTATTTACTAAAAATGTCATTAATTAATGTTAATGCACATTAGTAAATCTAGCTCTTAGACTGCAAACCCTCCTGGGCAGGAGACTACCTCCTGGATCTAAAAGTACCTTGTCTTGAAGTGGGATTTGGAAAGGAGAGTACTCAGATCTAAAATCCAAATCCACTTGTCATTTTCATCTGTGACAACACAGATCAGCTGCTCTCTAGGACCCCGGAGGGTTGAGCTTCTGAAGCTGCTGCATCTTTAACATCTCCCACCCAATGATCTAAGCTTTGAAGAAGCAGGTGCACTGGCCCCCTTCCTAACTACAGACAGCATCAATCCCCCCCTCCCCTTCCACTTCCCCCTCCTCCCTCGTCCTTTGTTTACCAGTCATGAACTGCTGAGAGCTGAGAAAACTACAGTACAATATACAGTGCGGCAGGAGGTAAGATGCAAACTTATTTGTCTTATGGGGAAGAGGATATGTGGTTACCAGAGCTGTTCAGAGTCTAGCTCTTTAAATCAAAGTCTGTACTATAGAAGTAAGGGGGAGGGAAATAAAGCCAGTGTACATGTGCATGTGGTGGGGGGAGGGGGGCAATAATAACTAAATCACACTTTTATGCTTTTAGAGCTCTTCACAGAAGTGGCTTAGTTGTTAGTGTAATGGGCTGAGAACCAAATCCCATTGATGCTTATTTTAAGCTTCAAAATGTCTCTATTTTCCAATGCACAGCCATATTACCATGGTCCCATCTCTCCCTACATTCCTTCCCGTAATCTCCGCTCGCTGGACAAATCTCTCTTCTCGTCCCCCTTCTCCTCCACTGCTAATTCCAAGGGCTTCGTTCCTTTTCCCTCGCGGCACCTTATGCCTGGAACGGACTTCCTGAGCCTGTACGCCTAGCTCCATCTCTACCTGTTTTCAAATCTATGCTGAAAACCCACCTTTTCACCACTGCTTTTGGCTCCTAACCACTACTCAATTCCCCTATCCTAGTTCCTTCTCACCTAGTACTTTCCTCGCCCTTAATTGTCTTGTCTGTCTGTATTTTTAGATTGTAAGCTCTATCGAGCAGGGACTGTCTCTCTGTGTCAGGTGTTCAGCGCTGCGTGTGTCTGGTAGCGCTATACAAATGTTAATAATAATAATAATAATAATATAGTACTCACTGCTAACATGCTCTAAGGTAATACCATACTTGAGTAAATCAAGCTTTCTGCAGACACAAAAACTACTTACGATGCTGGAATGTAATTTGCGTTCAGCTACATCCAAATATATAAAATAGAACTATAGAGGCAACGTGACCCCAGAGATAGAATCAAAGATTGTACAATGATCAGTAAATAATATATGTCTAAAATGTACCCTCTCTGGTATGGTAAACAAACGTATACACATGGGATCTCATATTATCAGGCCATCAAAACAATGGGCTCATTGATAAAACATCTTGCCGTTTTCACCCAGTAGGCTGAGGAAATCTATGTTTGTGTATGGAGGTGCTGAGTGTGTGTCTTTGTGTGTCCTGTCCATATCAACTTTTCAGAATGTTAAAGGTCCGTAGGGTGCAAAGGCATAGCACCCGGGTTACTTTTATTTAATTCACATACATGTATCTCAGCAAGTCTGTTCCGTTAGTTCTGCAAGGATCTTCTTCTTTCATATGCCATACAAGTTACGACAGCCCTTGCGCACACATGTACGTAGTTGATTATTTAAGATCATTTAAGACAATATATTTAAAGGGCATTATGCTTGCTTTGATGTTTAGTCTGCCATATGCTCCTCATTTCCTGCTTTCTTTCTCTTTCTGAAGATCTTCTACGTTTAGAATGAAATAGTAGCTTTAAATTTCGAGATGCATGTGAAAATGCCGAATGCTGTAAGCTGTGAGATCACTGCTCCTGTGGGTTAATGTTCAATGTGAGCATCTATATATTTTTTCTGCAGTGCTCATGGTCAGCAGCATGTCTGTTTGGATACATTTAATTGCAGCTCTAAAAAGTGACCACTTTGATGTTTCACGTAGTAAAAGATGGATCTGTACATACGGGACTAGATTCTATTTATGGTCATTAAAAATCGGCACTGAAAATATTTCCACCTACACATATTCTATTAACCATGCCTAAATCTAGGCGCGGTTTATAGACTACGCCTAAGGGATTTATAGAATATGCCTAGCGGCCATTTAGGCCAAGTAAAACTTGGTGTGAATACCGGTGCCTAAGTTAGGCACAGAGCAGGTATGTTCTCTAACCCTGCACACAGTTTTTCAGAATGCCCACCACCCGCCCATTCAACACCTGTAGCCATGCCCCCTTTTTGGCAGCACGCAATAGAATTTACAAGCACCGCTTTGCAGACTATGCTTAGTAATTTGGGTGCATAAATTCTAATTAATGTCAGTTAGTGTTGGTAACTGCTTGCTGACGTCCAATTATCGGCACTGATTAGCTCATTAACCAATTAGATTTTGCGCATTGTGATAGAAGACATTTTGATCTCCACATGGAAATCTCAGCATGATATATAGAAACCGGGGGATGGTGTGACAGAAAATACTCTGATACCCTATGTTCAGCATACATTTATGCTTTTTAATGCCTCTTTCATATTTATTTATTTATTTATTTATTTAGTAACTTCAAACATACTTAAAGCATTTTCTAACAATAGTGCTTTGTGGTCCTCGGCTTTTGCTGTAAATGTCACTTGCTGCTTTCTTAGGTAATTTGCTGTTCTGTGACTTAGGGCCCTTTTATCAAGCTGTGGCAAAAGGAGGCCTGCACTGGCATCACGTTTTTGACCTGCGCCGAGGCCCCATTTTACCGCGGCGGCCATTTTGGGGGGGGAGCCCTTACCGCCACTCATTAAGGTGGAAGTAGGGGCTCCCACGCTAACCCAGCAGTAACCAGGCAGCATACGGCACTGTCCGATTACCGCTGGGTACACACCAGTGACGGATATGATGGTGCAATGGGGGTGGGAACTACTTCCTTTTTAGTGAGTGGTTAGCCCACGTTGGGCTTACAGCTGCTTTGTAAAAAGGCCTCTTAATTTCTAATGCTGACTAACATATTTCCTACATATTTCACAAGCAGACAGCACAGCATAGGTATAAATATGATAATTCCTCGTTCTTCCTGGTATCATGTGCTCTTCAGGCTACTGAACTTCCAATCAATGTTCATCTAAAGACCAGTTCTGGTTCTCTTGTAAGGACCCAGTAAAGCAGATTGTAGCCACACCTCAGAATAACGGACTTCTGTAATCTATTTAAATTTATATCCCACCTATTCTACAGTTCTAGATGGGTTACAAATGAACACATGCAAAAAGTAGAAACTACAACATAACGAGACAAATAATAAAACACAGAATACAAATGCAATCACTTAACGCTTCACATCATTTCAGTTAATCAACAAACTGTCAAAACCTTTCTGAATAAAACAAGGGGAATCTAGAGATAGCCTCAACTGATTTAACAAAGAATCGTTATCTGTTTTATCATACTGGAACATGTACAATATTAACAGACAGAAAGTCAACAAATGCCTTCCTGAATAAATGCGCCCTTAATAATTTTCTAAAACTAATGTGATTAGAATATGGGTGAAAGATTTTCTTCCAGTCTGAAGGTATTTCAAGCAAAAAGTTGTTCCCTGATTATGTCAGCTGCTAGGGTGACTCTGGCTGCATAATTGAAAAGCCCAATTGTTCCTTCTTTGGTTCAGTGGTTGAATAAACTTTGGTTTATCTCAGATAAATTATCTGTGAAATGGAAAATCTGTGGGCAGAACGTTGCCACAGGAAGGTGATATGGGAATCTTTCTTGAGACTCTGTTCTTGTTGACTGTTTCTGTATTCCTTGGGACCTACTTGGAATAATTGTTTTCTGTTAAAGGGTGGGCTGGTTTGGGTGTAGGGGGAAGGAAGGGGAAAGAGGGAACTGTTGGGGGAGGGGTTATCAATATTAGGAGTTTCTAAGCCCTTGCTGAGACTCTTTCTTCACTGATTAGGCATGATGTGTGGTTGTTTTTACATCAGGAATTTGTACTATGCTGTGATTTCTTTCTTGGATGCTTATACTCATGTTGTGCTTCTCAGTAAAAATTAAAAATCTAAAAATAATAAAAAAAAAATGGTTCCCTGATTGCAGAGCTCTGGCTGGGCAATATAAATGTAAGATGACCTAAGTGACAGTGGAAATTCCCCATGCTAAAGCCCTGTGAATGAAGTACAGGATTTTAGATTTCTTTTAACATAGTAGATGACGGCAGAAAAAGACCTGCAAGGTCCATCCAGTCTGCCCAACAAGATAAACTCATATGTGCTACCTTTTGTGTATACCTTACCTTGATTTGTATCTGTCATTTTCAGGGCACAGACCGTAGAAGTCTGCCCAGCAATATTCTCGCCTCCCAACCACCAGCCCCGCCTCCCACCATCGGCTCTGCCACCTAATCTCAGCTAAGCTTCTGAGGATCCATTCCCTCGGAACAGGATTCCTTTATGTTTATCCCACGCATGTTTGAATTCCGTTACCGTTTTCCTCTCCACCATGCAACTTAGCCAATATAGGAAAATATGTTCAAACAAATGGAGACACTTTAGTTAACATATGAGCAGCTGCATTTATTGCAACATGTAATGCCCTAAAGCAATATAATGGTAAACTCTCAAATGAAGTAAAAAAAACAGCAAGTAAATAAATGTAACTCAACCGAGTAATTTTCTAAAACATGAGGAAAAGACTTCAGACGTTCAGTTAAGGTGCAATTTCTGCATAGTTTTACTGAGAAGCCTCTTCACAAGTCTAAAATACCTTCTATTTAACTTTGATTAAAAAAAAGGCCCTATGTCCTTAAATGAAAAAAAAAAAAAAAACAGCTTTACTTCCAAGTTGTACTATTGCGATTTTACTGCTTCTCGGTAAAATTATGCAGAAATTGCACCTTTACTGAGCGTCTGAACTCTTCTTCCTGGTTTAGAAAATTACTCAATTGAGTTACATTTATTTACTTGCTGCTTTTTGACTTCATATTTTTCATTTTGGCAAGTATAGCGCCCACTGTTTCTAAGACTCAAATAAAGCTCATTCCAATAATTGAAGTGAGCATCAAACAGAACTAAAATCCTTCTGAAATTTTCGAAATCTAAAAAAGTCACCTAATCGTCCAAGTTTATACAACCCAGTTCTAATCATGGATTTTAACTGAGGTTTTGAACATTTTTTTTCAAGAGATATTTATGGCTGTGAGCAAATCTGAAGACAGTTCAATGAGCCGCTGTCCCCACACAAATACGTTGAAACATAGTTACAGCCACAGAGCAGACTAGAACATATCTGTTCCCCTGAAGGATGACAGAGAACAGCACATGATAACACTCTATAAACGTACTGATTTGTACGGACAGGAATGTAGCATTGTCCGTGTTATTTCTAGAGAACTAATATGATGGGAAAAGGTTTCCCCTAGTACTGTGTGCTATGCTGCATGTTCACTAGAATATATTTTCTTAAAAATTGTTATATCGACCAGTCTTTAAATAATATGCGTTCAGCTTTTGTAGTCTTTTGACATCTGAAGTGCTACAGAATTCAGCTCTCCTACTAAACTCATCCGATAACTTTACAGGTTTCAGCTGAAAGTTTTCTGCTGAACAAAGCTGTACAAGGAAAGCAAACTTTGCATGAGACATACAGGACAAGAAAGGAGACAACACACCCATTACTGCCAGTTCCAACATCAGCTCGAAGGTGAGAAGCACTTCCCACGTCAACTTGATTTCTTTGGCAAAACATCTTTCTCTTGTTTGGTGAGCGCTAAATTTGAAAAAACGTTATAACGCTATTGATTACTTTGTAAAACAGTCGTCATTGCTCCAGAGAGGCCAATTAAAATGAACACAGAAACAGCATCACGAAAGAAACTTCATCCCCCCCCCTCCCCCTTGCATTATCTATTCCAGCAGTTCTAAAAGTCAGGGATCAGAGTTTTCTTATTCCGACAGGATCGGGTGTTGTTTGATTTCCTGAAGACTTAGGAGGTCATTTACCAACAGCTCACCTCATCCTAATGCATTTCACACGTATTAACCGGAAGGGCAATCGCTGTGCAATGGGTCTCGAAGCAATAAGGTAGATTAACAGAAGCGGTTAGTAAATCACTATGTTCATGTTTAAGCAGGATGGCAGTATGCAAAAGGAAAGAGTAAAATCGCACTCATTTTTCAGTATATATTATTAGTGTCTTTGGCCGTGTCCTTTTTTAGCCACACACACACACATCACCTTTTCATGTTGTGTTCAGGATTTATATCCCTATGGGCAGTGACTGTGGTGACCGGCACTGCTACAGTCCTAAGGCTTCCATATGGCAGAGGAGGAGGAGCACTGGTGAAAGCCTGACAGGAGCCGATTTTCACATCTTAGGGGCCGATGCACAGAAGTCCCGGTAAAGCACTGCAGGCTATTTCCACCTTCATGTGGCCCAATTTATGTATTTGTCTTCTGTGGTTAAGTGCTGAATATTGGCACTTAACCACATAGGTGCTGATCAATGTTCCCTGTAAGCAGAGCGATTGCTCATAGGCTTTAGAAGCGTTGCTCACAGATTTTACATGGTAGCTCACAAAAATGGGTTTTGGGTTTTTTTTTTGTGTGCTATATACAGAAATGCCTTGCTAATACTGGTGCTCAAAACTTTTTGGTTTTTAAATCTCGCTGCTCACACACACGCACACACACAAAATTGAACACACTAGGCCACTTCTTAGAGGAAATGTCGGTGCTGACTCTGCCCCAGGACTGCCCACAAATTAGCCGGTTTCAACTTCGCTAACCTGCAGATATTCAGCGGCACAATCCAGTTAAGTGCTGCTGAATATTCGCGATTACACCTGGACAGGTGATTTCAATGGCCTGGAGGAGAGCCTCTCCTACAGCGCTTCAAATTTTGGGGGTTAAGTGGTTTTGACCAAAATATAATTACATACATGATGTGTCCAGCGGTGTAGCGAGGGCGGGGTGGTGGGGGCGGTCCTTCCCGGGTGCACCCTCTGATGTTACTTCCTGTTGCGGGGCAGAGGAAGCAGGGAACCGGTGGAGCCAACAGCTGCATGGCTGCTCCCAGCACCCCAGGAGGTAAGAATAGTGCACCTGGGGGTGTTTCGAGGTGATGCACGGGGAGGGGGGGGGGGTGAGGACACTGCACCCAGGGGGATGTGCAGCAGCGATCCGCCCCAGGTTGCAGCCGACCAAGGAGCACCACTGTGATGTGTTATGAGCTTATTCTATAAGAAAAGTAGGCACTGACTGCCTGATTTTTAAAACCATTTAACAGGCCGGGAATGGCTCCTGACTGGTTAAATGGCACTTAACCGGCTATCTGTAATATTCAGTGACAGATAGCTGGCTATCACCAGCTGAATGTTGCTGATTAGCACTTAACGGATAGCCAGTTATATTGCGCAATATAACCAGCTGTCCGCCGACATTCAGTCCATTGCTGGCTATGTTTGGTAGGCAAATTAGGCCTCTGAATTAGATGGAATATCTTTGGCTGGTTTAAACTTAACCGGCCAGCGCTGACTATCAGCTTGGCCTGTTAAATTTAAACCAGCCAAAAAACACCCAGATATTCAATGCTGGTCACCGGAAACGACCTGGCATTGAACTTTCGTGGTCTGAATATCAGCCCCCTACTATCCTTTATAGAATAAGCTCCAAATTGGTGCCTTCTTGGTGCCTATAACTAGGTGGCCTTTGATGCAATTATCCCCCATAGGTTATGGCACAGAGATTTCGGGTTTAGATCTTGTCCTTTGGACACCGGTTGAATTTGGATGCTCCGTGGAAGTGGTATATCTATGACTGGGGAGGGAGGAGGAAAAGCTGCCAGGCAATGATTGATACTGAGGAGATACTCTTGAACACATGCGTTGTCAAGGGTCCCTCAGCTGCCTAGACGTGTTATTTGGAGCAAGGGAGAAGCAGAGACCATTAAGGGGAGGAAATAAGGGTGAAGAGTACAAAATGGATGTGTTTTACAAGAAAGTGTGGAAACTTTATTTAAAAGGGGTTCTGTCTTAATAACTGAGAAGTAAATGATTGGATATGTATCATCACTGAGGATGCTCAGATAATCTTTATGTAAATCGCCTTAAATTCTTTGTGGTAATGGTGATTAACAAATGTAGCTTTAAATTGCAATTGTAAAAATAGCTTTGCTTGTTACTCACCCAGCTAGTAACTAGATGGTTGAAGAATTTGGATGCAATGCGCTGTTGCTTTTATGTGGGAAACACAGAAATATATCAGATACGGCACATTTATGCTCTACTAGATAAAGATCATATGCATCTAGGTATATTAAATCATTGTCATATTTGTGATTACATAATTCGAAGTCTTGACCTATATTCTGAGGGATACAGGGGCAGGTAAAAAGTCACACAGGATGGAGTGGATCTTAATGAGTTGGTTCTGAATAATGGCTCAGCTAGGCTGAACAGTATTTTTACAAAATGAAAACCAGATGGTTTTTGTTGAATATCTCCAGATATTTTACAATTTCAGCAGTGACGGTACTTGTGTCATCACGAGAGAACCTAGTCCTGTTCTTCAGCTTGGACAGAAAAGGCGGCCTTCTGTTCCCCTCTGGCTCCTCCTAGTGGGCAGGCTGCCTCTCACACTGCAGCTCCTTCTCCACCCATTTCTCTTAGTGACCTTTGAGCATGAACTAGGTAAAGGATTTTGCACTCAAACGTATTTCTAAAACAGACTACCTTTAGCAAGGACCAGATAGGCCGCCCAACATACACACATCTGCCAAGCCTTCCACACTGAGTGGAGGCTTCTGCTTTGGGGTGGCCACCTCCTCTGCAAAATAGGGATAAGCAGCTAGAAAATGTTCCTGTTGTTTGTTTCTTTTATTTATTTATTTGTGACATTTATATCCCACATTATTCCAAACAAGTTTGAGTTCAATGTGGCTTACGATAAATAGTATAGGATACATAACAAAGAATAATGCATAAGAAAGTAATTTGTTGTAAGAATCCAATTTTACAATATAGTATCATAAATATACTGGGATAGCTGTGGATGTTTAACATTTAGAAAATCTATTATGAATGAGGAATTGTACCTGAAACAAAGAGAAAGTTAATGGTAAATAGAGTGGACAGTTTTGTAGATCACTTTTTTGCAATTTGGGAGGTGTAGTCTGAGATAGTTTCTTGCCTCGTATTTAGTGTTTCTGTGAGGTAAGTTTAATGGTACCATATAGTCCGGAGCTGTGCCATTTAGGATTTGAAAGATAAAGGTACATAATTTGAAGGTGATTCTCGCTTTGATGGGAAGCCAGTGTAATTTGATTAATAAAAGGGAGGCACTTTCAAAATGAGAGATTTTGTATATGAACCTGGCTGCAGTGTTTTGAGCTGTTTGGAGTTTTTTCAACAGGTACTCATTACAGCCAGTATTTATGGCATTACAATAATCGAATTGGGATAATGTTAATGATTGTACCACTAGTCTGAATATTTCTGATGAGAAACAGGGTCTGATCCTTTTTAGTTTCCAAAGAGACCTGAAAGATTTTGTGATTACTGAGGAAACTTGAGTATCAAATGTTAAATGTTTTTCTATAATTATACCTAGAATTTTCAGATTATTGTCAATGGGGAATGAAGTGTTGTCAATTGTGAAACTGTTGTAGTCGTTTTGGTCAAATAGGTTGGCAATGGCCATTAATTTAGTTCTTTGTTTATTTAGCTTTAGTTTGGATTCTGAGGCCCAGGTTTCCATCAAATTTAAGCCAAGTTTTGCCTTTTGTAAGATGTCTTGAATGTTCTTTTGGAAGGTTATGTATATGGTAACATCGTCAGCATATATGAATGTTTTGAATCCTGTTGTTTCTAGTCTACCTAGTGGTGACAACATTACATTAAACAGAACGGGCGATAGTGGAGAGCCCTGAGGGACGCCACAGTCCGGTGACCAAGGAGAGGATAAATTCCTTTCATTTTCACTTTGTAAGATTTTGATTTCAGGAATCCTTGAAACCATTTGTGGACTGTGCCCACATATACCAAAGTTGTCTAGTATATTTAGTAGGATATTATGATCTACTACATCGAATGCACTAGACATATCGAACTGCATTATTAAGATCTTAGACCCTATGCTAATTTCTTTTCTGAAATGTGATACTAGGTGCTATAGCATGGTCTGAAACCTGATTGTGATTTGTGTAGTAGGGAGAAATGTGAAAGGTAGTCCATAGTTTGTTCTGCTACTACTATTCCTTCCATTGCCTTTATTATCAAAGGAATGGAGGCTACTAGTCTGTAGTTTGTTACATCAGTTATGGTGATTGGATTTCTTTTATTCCAAACAAATGTCATTAATAACATGCCCTCTTCTTAGAGAGGGGGCACTACGGGGCCATTTTACTAAACTGGGTTAAGCGCTAACATGTACTAACTTAACATGGCGAAAAAAGGCTTAGAGCAAAACACGTTAAACCATTTTGCAGTAGTTTGCCTGTCTGCTGACTTAAGCATAAGCTATATTTTTGAACTATTTTTTGCTGGGGGCTTGTCATGGGCTGAGAATGGGTGTAGAAGCATTAATCAATTTTAGTTCATGACTTGAACAAAAAAAAAAAATAAAAAATCGAAAACTGTCTAAAATACTGCTGTGTTAGAAATAGGCTTAGGGGGAGATTCTATATATGACGTCTAAAAATTCTGTGTGGAAAACATTTTCACCTAAGCGTATTCTATAAGCGGCGCCTAGATTTAGGCGTGGCATATGCAATATGCTTAGTTGATATCCCAGCGCTTAAAACTACGTGCATCCATTTACGCCAGTGAAAACATGGTGTAAATCCTGGCGCAGAGATTTAGGCACAATGAGCCATATTCTATAACTACGCATGTAAATTTTAGAATGCCCCTTTCCAGCCCATAACCACACCCCTTTTTGCCTATGCACATTAAAATTTAGGTGCTCTGCATTACAGAATATGCTTAGTGATTTGTGCGCTTAAATTCTAATTATTGTCAATTAGTGCTCATTATTGCTCAAGTGCTGTTAACAACACTGATTGACTTGTTAAGCCAATTAAGTTACATATGCTGTTATAGAATCTGCTTGGATTTTGGCACAGAATGCTAGGTACACTGTATAGAATCCAGGGTTTAGCACACAGGAAAGCCCCACGTTAAAACATACTAAGGGCCAGATTCTGTATATGATGTTGAATGTTAGGTGCCAGGAAGATCCGTGCAAAGCCCATTTTCTGTAAAAAGTGTCTGACCTTTTATAATACGAGCATATTGCGCAGCTCCTGCCTAACTTAGCCGGGTTCTATCATTAAGTGACCTGTCCAGGGTGCTGGATTTCTTTTATGTTTTAAATGTATTAACTTGTGTGTTGAACATGTACGTTGATTAATTTATGAATGTTTTTATGTAAACCGCTTTGAACAAGCACTTTGTGGTGGTATAAGCTGTATAGAAGAATATTAATAAAAATAAAGATTTCACAACAGTCCACATAGGACTCTCCCTATTCCTGTAGGCCTGGGCATCCCAACTTTGGTTCTCAACCACTTTCTCAGGACATATAAGCAGGGCTTTTTTTGAGGGAGTACTTGGGGGTACTGAGTACCGGCACCTTTTCCATTGTGTGCTGAAATTGGCCCATGGTCCCCAAGTTTTAATGAAAGAGCTCAGGCTCTACACACCAATTCTGCCTTGTCATAGATTCTGTGACTGGTTGCAGGGGTCCTGGCTATTGTGGGGTGAGTCCCTCAGTGATCACCTCGTCCCTGAAGGGTGGCCTGACATTTGAGTACCGGCACCTTTTTTGCTAGAAGAAACACACTGCATATAAGTAATGGTGGGCTTGCGAGTTTTATTTACTGCTATTTTTCTGAAGACACCTTCATGTGAAGAGCATCAATGAATACTATACACTCCTACTCTCGCTGATCTTATCATTCAACATCTGAAGGGACTTTGATATCTGTAGCAGAGCAAACACTAGGGGAACATGTTTGCTGGCATGCACACTGCTAAAAACCATCAAAACTTTGCAGATATAACAGTTGTGTGCTCAGCATTTCAGTGCTAAGGTATCTGCAGCACATTTGTAGACAGCTGAATATTTAAAATGTGTTATTATTCAGTCCATGACAACTGGGCTCCCCTGCACTAGAAATCCAGAATATTTTAATGATGAAAGGTCAGTAGTCCTCTCTACAAATGATCTATAACTTTGAGCTACTACTGAAAAGACATAACCTAAATCCAAATAAATTAGCAAATAAGATTTGTTTTAAATAGTTCTAGCTCTCTGTTCATGCATGCTTTGCTCTTAGGGGTCCTTTTACTAAGGCACGAGGCACCTACATGCGTACAATGTGCATCAGATTAGAACTACTGCCCAGCTACCTCGTGCCCCAGGCGGTAATTCTAATTTTTATGTGTGTCCAAAACGCGTGGCAGAAAATCATTTCTATTTTCTACCACATGGCGCTAACTGTGAGGTAATTGGCAGAGTACATGTGCTTACGATTACTGCCTGGGTAATACTTGAGAGCTTACTACTAAGTCAATGGGTGCTGGTAAGGTCTCAGGCCCAAAATGGATGCGCACCAATTTTTATTTTGCCGCACGTCCATTTTCAGCAAAACCTCCCCCTTTTTTGTAGGCGCGCTGAAAAATGGACCTGCACACATCCAATACACGTGCCTACACCAGTGGAGGCCATTTTTCGGCACGTCTTAGTAAAAGGGCCCCTTAGATTAGACTGGTCAGTGATGCTGTTGAAGAAAAACTTGTCCCCTAATAGTCGAAACAATTTAACCGGCCAGGAACAGCACCTGACCGGTTAAATGGTACTTAGCCAGTTCTCTGTGAATTTTCAGCAGGACATGGCAGGCCATGACGCTGAAAATTCACGGTTAGTGGCTAGCTGGTTATATCACTCCTTATAGCTGGCTATCCACCAGTTTTCAGTGTGAGTTTGGTGGTCATGTTTAGCTGCAAACATACCTGATATATCTTTGGTCAGTTTGAACTTGACTGGCCAGCGCTGACTTGGCCAGTTAAGCTCTAACCGGCCAAAAATAAACCAGATATTCAAAATCGGTCACTAGAAATGGCCCAGCATTGAACATTCTGCATCACCGTGGACCACGGGAGTTAACCGCGAACTGAATATTGGCCCACAGTACTGACTGGTTTGTATCCCGATCATAATTTTTACTGCAACACTGCAATATTGTGGGAGGTTTGTACACAACTATACACAAAGATAGTGGCGTTTTCACAGGTAAACAGCATCCATGTTTACTTGCTGATTTTACAATAAGTACATAAGTATTGCCACACTGGGACAGACCAAAAGTCCATCAAGCCCAGCATCCTGTTTCAAACAGTGGCCAATCCAGGTCACAAATACCTGGCAAGATCCCAAAACAGTACAATACATTTTATGTTGCTTATCCCAGAAATAAGCAGTGGATTTTCCCCAAGTCAATTTAATAATGGTCTATGGACTTTTCTTTAGGAAGCTGTCCAGTCTTTTTTAAAACCCTGCTAAGCTAACCGCCTTTACCACATTCTCTGGCAACAAATTCCAGAGTTTAATTACACATTGAGTGAAGAAAAAACTTCTCTGATTTGTTTCAAATTTACTATTTTGTAGCTTTGTCATATGCCCCCTAGTCCTAGTATTTTTGGAAAGAGTAAACAAACAATTCACGTCTATCCATTCCACTCCACTCATTATTTTATAGACCTCTATCATATCTCCCCTCAGCCATCTTTTCTCCAAGCTGAAGAGTCCTAGCCGCTTTAGCCTTTCCTCATAGGGAAATCTTCCCATCCCCTTTATCATTTTCGTCGCCCTTCTCTGTACCTTTTCTAATTCCACTATCAAGCTCATTTTCAAAGCACTTAGCCTCCCAAAGTTCCATAGAAACCTATGGAACTTAGCCTCCCAAAGTGCTTTGAAAATATGCCTCTATATCTTTTTTGAGATGCGGCGATCAGAATTGCACACAATATTTGAGGTGCGGTCGCACCATGGAGCGAAACAAAGGCATTATAACATCCTCACTTTTGTTTTCTGCTGCTTGTTTGTTGCTGCTCTTTACCCCCCAGATTCTGTGCATGACGTCCAGATTAATTGCCTTATGAGCCACTTATGAGTAATAATTGTCGCTAACGATGAATTATTGATGTTAACTGTCACCAGTTAGGGTTTGCACCTGCATTGGGCACCCCATAATTCTATGAATCCCATAATGTGAAAATCGAAAGGGGGCATGGCCAATGGAATGTCAAGGGCTTTGTGAAAAATGTGCACATTGTTACTGAATAATGGGTCAGCATGCCCAGCTTGGGCACTAGATTTACTCTAGGTTTCAACAGGTGTAAGTCTGGCGTCCAAAGCTAGGGAGTGGGAATATGCACTAAGCATGGTTCTATAAAGGGCATTTGTAGAATTACACTTAGTGCCAATCTTTTCCGGTACCCATTTTTGAGCACCTTTTATAGAATCCGGACCTATATGCATTAATGCAGTAGGATGCACAGCCGCATCTTGGATAGTCTAAAATATATTATTATATTTCCCATTTTACACTAGGGATAAAGATATATTTTTAACAATTTCCCATCAACATGTACACTTGCTCCACAACACGTGTGTCATCTACCTGCTCATCTAGACCTGATATCTCCACCAGTGGTTAAGAGGACACTTGTGTTCTATTCCACTTGGCTCCTTAACTGGCTCCTTTTGTATATGTGTTTTGAAAATCTAGCGCGAATACATTACATATGTTGCGAAGTCAGCACTTAAAAGTGCTGTTGCTGATGCTTTGGTATGTCTAGCCCAAGTGATGCCATTTTATTTTTTAATGTGTTTTTGTGTTGATTGCCTAAGACCCCATCGGGCAGGTGAAATAACCGTCTCTTTACTCCAATCTCTAGGAGGCCAAAGGAAAGAAATCCACAAACACTCCACCAATAAAAATATATATATACATCAAAGGCCTTTGGGACAGAGTGTGGGTCCCACGTAATGACAGTGAGCTCACCCAGAACTGTCTCAAAATCCCTCAGGTCCTCTGCTCTTTTATTAAGAATGCATTAAGTCATAAATTAACTGGTTACATCACAAATCATGGGACACAAACTTTGAAAAATCATTGGCTAGATTATATTCTGCTTACATCTGCAAGTTCAGGGGATTCAGAGTACTTTCCAAAACTGCTAGTGGTTCCAGTAAAAAATCTAACATTTATAGGAACTTATCATACATTATTCCATACACCATCTGTATGCTGATACATCTGCGTACATCGCATTCACTTCCCTGTTCTCTTCCAAACATGTTTATGCAGGGCTTTTTTTGAGGGGGTACTGAGTACTGGTACCTTTTCCATTGTCTGTTAAAATTGACCCATGGACCCCATGTTTTAATGAAAGAGCTCAGGCTCTACACACCAATTCTGCCTTGTCATAGATTCTGTGACTGGTTGTAGGGTGCCTGGCTATTATGGGATGAGTCCTTAGTGATCACCCAACCTCTGAAGGGTGGCCTAGTATTTGAGTACCGGCACCTTTTTTGCTAGAAAAAAAACGCATTGTGTTTATGTCTAATAACAGTTAAATATAACCTTAATATCATCAGTGTGAAATGGCTGTTGTCAAGTATTTGCCATTATCCTCATTTGTGTTTTACAAAAGGCTCTGTGTTCTATAGATGTTTTTGTAAAATATTCAGGGAACTGGATGTCCCAATTTTTACCTAGATGTCCTATGCAAAATAGGACTTTGTCTACAGTAAGTGTCATGTCATGTCCCAAACCACACCTCTGACACACTAGAAAGTGATCTTTCCTGGATTTGGGGCCCTTTTATTACACCGCATAAGTGTCTACGCATGCCCAACGTGCGCCAAAATGGAGTTACTGCCAGGCTACTGTGTAGCTCTTGCAATAATTTCATTTTTGGCCCTCGTACGATACGCGTGTCCGAAAAATCATTTTTATTTTCGGACGTGCGCCAAGTGGCATTTGACGCGCATAGGTCATTACCGCCCAGTTACTGTGTGAGACTTTACTGCTAGGTTAATGGCTGGTGGTAAGGTCTCAGACCCAAAATAGACGCGCAGCAATTTTCATTTTGCCGCATGTCCGTCTTCGGCAAAAATTTAAAAAAGGCATTTTTTGCAGGTGCGCTGAAAAATGATTCTGCATGCACCTAAAACATACACCTACACTATCGCAAGCCATTTTTCAGCGCACCTTAGCGCACAGCATTTTCCCCATCCCTAGCTCAGCAAGAGGGCTGTCCACATACACAGTGTGGGGCTCCAAACAAAACTCTTTAGCAAAGGAGCTGAAGCTTTTAGCCTTCAAAATAAAGTTCAAAATAGGGTCAATTAAAAAAAATATCCTAACAAGGGCAAATTCAGGCTCAAACATCTGTAATTTCTACAATGAAGTCTTTCCAGGGGCGGACTGGCCATTCGGCCCGCTATTCTCCCCGCCGTTCTCCCGCTGTTCTCCCCATTCCCCATACTACCTTCCTGCCGCGGCCACCACTGCTGCTGCTGTTACAGCAGTGGTGGCAAAAACAGAAATAAAGATCGCAACGCGGAGCCGCACTGTTCCTCCTGTTCGCGGCTGCCGGTCCCGCCTTCCTCTAACAATTTCCTGTTCCAGGGCAGAGCCAGTCAGCTGCGAGCAGGAAGGGAACAACAGTGCAGCCCTGTGATCTTTTTTTTCTATTTTTGCCATCACTGCTGAAACAGCAACAGGGCAGCAGCAGTGGTGGCCGCGGCAGGGGGGTATTGGGTGGAAGTGGAGATAGCCTGGTCCTGGTGTGCCAGTGGTAGTGGGGGTGTCCGGTGGGGGGGGGGGGGATAGAAGGTTTGGGTGTTGGGTGGGGCTGAAAAAAAGACTGTAACACTGGATGGAAGGGGGAGGGTGTGATTGAGGGTAGGGTGGCAGAGTGGGGATATGGGGATTAGGTGGGGTGATAGTGGGGACATATAAATTGAGCAGGAATAAAGAGGACCCCGGGTACAGGGTGACTGGGTGATGGAGAAAGACAGACGATGGGTGATGGGGAAGGACAGACGAAGGATGGAGAATGGAGTGGGGAGGGGGAACAAATGCCGGATGGAAGGGAGAAGAGATGGGACAGATGCTGGATTGAGAATGGAGTGGGGAGGGGGAACAGATGCCGGATGGAATGGGGAAGAAATGGGACAGATGCTGGATGGAGGGGGAAGGGAGGACAGATGCTGGATGAGAAGGTGAGAGGGGACAGAAGTCAGATGGAAATGGGGAGAGGAGAGACAGACACTGGATGAAGGGGTGAGAGGGGATAGAAGCTGGATGGAAGGGGGAGAGAGAATGCAGATGTTGGATGGAACTGGGGAGAGAGAGGGGCCTGAGTGGATGGAAGTGAAGAGAGAGAGGGGCCAGATGCTGGATGGATGGAGGAGGGAGAGAAAGAGGAGAGACTGTGGATGGAAGTGAGGAGAGAGAAGGGTCAGATGCTGAATGGAAAGGGGGTGAGAGGGAGCAGACGCTGGATGGAAAGGGGGAAGAGAGGAGACAGATGCTGGATGGAAAGGGGGAGAGAGGGGGCAGACACTGGATGGAAAGGGGGGGGGGGAGAGGGATAGATGCTGGCGAGAGATAAGAAGAGATCGAGGAAAAAAGAAACAAGAGACTGGGACCAACACAATTAGAAAAAAGTAAACGGCCAGACAACAAAGGTAGGAAAAATGAATTTTATTTTTAGTTTAGTATAAAGTAGTGTGGTAGCTGTGTTAATAAAGAAAAGATGGTATCTTTATTGGACTGATTTTAATACATTTTTGCTAATGTTTGGAGACCCAACCCTCCTTTCTCATGTCAGAACAGAATACCTTAATAGCAGTATACTGTCCTGACCTGAGGAAAGAGGTTTTGGCCTCTGAAAGCTAACTGGAATCCAACAAATTGGTATCATCATATTTTCCATTTTTTTGTTTTATGCGTATTTGTTAACCTATAGTATAGTGATTGAAATATGTCAGTTTTTGAAATTTGCATCTGTGGGCGGGGGAGTATCAGCAGCGCAGCGGGTAGGAAAGAACTGGGATGGTGGGGGGCGTTGGCTGCGGTGATAGGGGAGGCGTCAGCTGCGGGTAGGGGGGTGTCGGGTAGTGGCCAGGTGGGGGGGCCCAGACCACTCTCAGTCCGCCCGTCTTTTTTTTTTGTTACATTTGTACCCCGCGCTTTCTCACTCATGGCAGGCTCAATGCGGCTTACATATTGTATACAGGTACTTATTTGTACTTTCCATTACTCAAACAGGATTTTACAGGTATCCACAGAAATCCTTTACATTCTTGACTTTCTCTATTTGGTTGCCAGGATTTCTTTTCCCCTTCCAGGTAGTCAGTTCAATTAGGGCCAGCCTATGGCTGACCCCTTAGACTAGTTAAGCTTTAGAAGTTCAATAGTTATTTCTCATTAGGGCTTCTAATTCATTGTACAGCTTTTAACATCCTGCCACAAAAGAAAAATAGGCGTTTAGTCCCTCTCTCTTCCCTACATTTTGCCTGCTTAAAAAAAACAAAAAAGAACCAGTAAAGTATTTGGAGACTAACTGGCCGATATTCAGTGCTATTTAACCAGCCAGGATTAGCTCCTGGCCTGTCAAATAGCGTTTAGCCATATTTGCTAATATTCAGCTGGAGATAGTAATTTATTTCTGCTGAATATTTGCAGTTAGTGCATAGCGGCTAACATCCTATATCATGCGATATTGCTGGCTATCTATGAACATTCAAGCACTGGTCGGCTAAGTTTAGAGGCCAAATCGGACCACCTAGATAGCAGTGCTGTCTTTGGCCTTTACAAACTAAGCGTCCTGTTTACTAAGCAGCATTATAGGCGCGTTAACGTTTTTAATGCGCGTTAACCATGTACGTGTCTACAATATTCCTATAGGTGCTTACATGGTTAGCTTGCGTACTAAATGTAGGCGAACTAAAAACACTAATGTATCTTATTAAACAAGGCCCTTAACCGGCCAGCGCTGAATGTTCATAAAGCTGGTTAAGTTGGAGCCTGCCAAAAAATCCCCAGATGTTCAATGCTGGTCACCGGAAACAGCCAGGCATTGAATACCTGGGGTCAGCACTGATTGCAGCAGAGGCGTAGCCAGACTTCCGTGGGAGGGGGGTCCAGAGCTCAAGGGGAGGGGGCACATTTTAGCCCCCCCCGGCGCCGCCCCCCCGCCACCATTGCTGCCCCCATCTCTGCCGACCCCCTCCCACCGCAAACCCTTCCCCGCCGCGTACAACGTGCAGCACGTCAGCATGCAACTGTTGAAGGAAGAAGACTTTTCTGAGTCTGACTGCAGCAGAACGGTCGGAGAGGATGTCGGCTGGTGGGGATTGGGGTCTCCCGCCAGCAAAACAGAAGGTAGGCGGCGGCGGGGGAGGGTTCGCCGGGAGGGGGGTCCCGACTGAAATCTACGGGGGCCCAGGCCCCCTCAGGCCCCACGTAGCTACGCCACTGGATTGCAGTGCTTATGGGGGCTGCCTCCTGCGAGTCTGAATATTGGGCCCTTACTGTCCTTCTCCTAGGCTAATTTCTGCCTTGAGGCAGCCAGTCTAAGCAGCTGCTCCCACCAGTAGCAAAGGCCACACTTCTTCATTACCTCCTCCCACACTGCTTACAAGCACAGTCAAAAATCTAACATAAAAAAAAGTTTAACGTTTATAGAACAAACCTCAGGCCCTTAAGGGGCAGTTAACACTTTGCTCCAAAAATTCCATTAAGTCTGGCTCCAGGTCCCCAAGGCTGGAGAACTCCTATCTGCATCTCTCCAGGGAACTGACTCTTGCTCCTCCTACAAGCTGATAGGAAAGATTGCTGGATCACCCTGACATTAGTGGGTCAGCCCTGGTTTCACTTTGTAGTAGTAGTAGTTTAGTTTTCTCTGCTCTCCTGTTCCCCAGTCCTTAAAGGTATGCATCGCTAAGGATAAACCTCCAATCTGGAAAGCTGTGAAAGAATGAGTCTAACAAGTAGTATTGTGCGTTATGTATATCTGTGAATTGCATTATGTATGTTTTCTTGTGGGAGCCACTTAGGATATAAGCAGGTTAAAAGTGATTAGAGCTAAATAAACAGAATAAATAAGATATTCATCTTGCATCAGGTGCACATCTTCTGTACCTCCACCCCTAGCTGATCACTACCCTTCTTAATTTGGAAAGTAACCCCAGCTACTTCTTCTTTCTGGAGAGCAACTTGATTTTATCTTTCTGTCTACATCTTATCTCTGGAGACCAGACTGTTTTTCTGTAGCTGGTACAAGCCATGCTTCATGCTTGCAGTTCAGCTCATTTTGTGTCTCTTAAAACTAAGTTTTAAGGCCTATTTTATTTCTAAAGCTTATGGTCTCTGAAAGCAAAGAATTTTTTACACTCTTCACTTCCACAAAGACATGGCTATCTGTAACCTTTTAGCCCTTTAAAACTGCTAGAAACTCTCTTTTAGCTACTGCAGGCATAATCTCCCAATCAGTGCTATGTTTATGTTCTGTTCTATACCACATACGTTTAATAACACGACAGCTTTACCTCAGAGCGATATTAGAATCATTCTGAAACAGTTTTGACATCGCTTTTAGAGTGTTAAAAAAAAAGTGTTTTGCGTCTGTGGTAACGTGAACAAAGACGGGCTTGAAGCCCGGACAAAGCAGAACCACACAGCGGGAACCCGTTGTGGTGCCTAATATTAGACCCACTTTACAGAATTGACACCGTACTTTCTGCTGCCTGTAACTGTTCTGTGTGCTGCTAAGATCTCAGTTATTTGTACGGTTTTATAGCTACAGAGCTGTGGACTGTATAGCATTTTTTTTTTTTTTTTTTTACAGTACACTGTCAGGCAAGAATGGGTACCATATGAGTAATCTGTGGTTACAAATCAGTGTTTCCTGAGAGGTCATTGCCACCTTCATCCAGAACACAAGTGGCAGAAGTCAGTCTTTGTTCTTTAGAATGCAGTGCCACACTTTTCTCAGAACTTTTAACTCTTTCATGCTTCAAAATAAGGTCAATCTGGTACGGAAAACCCGTTTCTCAGATCAGCACATCATAAATTTATTGCTATGTTTTAAAAATGGTGATATTCAAACGAACATAGCCAGATAACTAGAGAGACAGCCAGCAAGATCCATCAGGGTGAAAATCTAGGTGGTTATTTTTGCCACTCAAATGCTAGGTATTCTGAGAAGAGCATTTTGGATATTCCAATATTTGCAAATAACTTCTCCCCTTAGTTGGGAAAACCTATCAAGTTGTGCTAGGACTTCAAATCACGTTATTTGCCCCTTAATGAGACTTAAAGGGTGCTAATGCAGTTTGACTTATTTTACTCTAAGTTCCCATAGGTTTTATAGTAATGAGATGCAAAACATGCAAATTCATGTAAAGCAGCTCATTACTATGTAAAAACTATAACACAACTTGCAATGTGTACCAAGTGCATGCCACAAGTCAGCTTATGACCAGAAAGTCACAGTAAAATAACCCCAGCCAAAAGCTGGGGTTATTTTAACCTGCTAGAAGCATCAAGCCTCAAAGGTCCCCCTGATCAAGCCCACAACCCAAATCCAATCTCCCCACCCCCTGATCAAGCCCCCAACTCCCTTCAAAGGGCCCTCCACCCTCAATAGGATGTGCTAGCTGTATCCCTGGTGCTCTAGTGAAAATTGGGCAGGAGACATCCTTAGTCACTCCTGCCCTGGCCAGCAGTGGGTCTCCAGCAGTTTTTGCATATGGAAACATGAGCTCCCTAGCAGTAGTAGCACCAGATTATCACTAGGGACACCATTTTGGATCCAGAGCTGGCCAAGATAAGTTTATAACGCCAGTAACTTGCACAATTTGAAGGTGTAAAGTTTAGCACCATTTTCTGCCATATTGGGAAAAGCATTAAATAAAAAAAAATACATTAATAAAACAAAACAGTATATTATAACAGAGGAGGATGGAGAGGTTTCTATGACTAATGATGTTATACTCAAACATTTGACTCAGTTACACAGGATTTTGAGCAACTGAAGTCTTTTTCTCTTTTTTAAATTTTATTTATTTATTTATTAGGACTTATTTACTGCCTTTTTGAAGGAATGCACTCAGGCCGTCTTTTATTAAGCAGCGGTAAACCCAATGTGGGCTTACCACTCGCTAAACCGGAAGTACCACTGGGCTATTGCCAGTTCCCCCCCCCCCCCCCCCCCCCCCCCCCCCAGCACACACCATTTCCAGTGCTAGAAAAATATTGTAAGTAACCGTTTTTCATTTACAGGATAGAGGAAATCATTCTGCTCTTTAGAGCGATCTCTACACCCGATACATTACAGGAGCATCTGGTTTGAATTTATATCAGAAAAGTGTTCTGTGAATTTGACGCAAGAAGACATTTGACCACATTGCAATCTCATTTACTTGGATATTGAATTTTGTCGTGACCCCTGACCCAGGCTCTTGGTCACCAAAACATGGCCTAGGTCAGGTCCTTTCAAAAATCATTCTCTCTGTCCTGTTCCTGGAAGTCCACTTGTGCTTTTTGTTCTGCTATAGTATGCTACATTACAATATCAACACAATACACAATAAAATATTTGAATAGACAGCATACAGTGTAAGCAAAGATGGAACATATAGATAGATAAGATGGAGTAACAGGCGTAAGAAAATAAGGGAATAATTAAAGAAAGTTGCTTGAACATTATCTTAGCTAGGGTAGGACTGGATAAATATATCCTACTATATAGTATGTGCAGCAGGTGTCATTTACTTCTTCCGTTAAAGGCCTGGTTGAAAAATTCTCAGTGAACGTTCATTTATGTGAACTTATTTGTAATTATTATGGTTATCACATTTCATAGAGTAATTGTCACTCTCAGCATGCATTTTCTTCTTATTGTAATAAGACCAGGTCCCTTATGCCGCCTCAGAAGCTTCAGGAGCCAGAACTACCCTACCCAGAATCCATCAGGGAGGAGGGCGGGAGTCAAAACCAGCCAGGGACTCTTTATCCTGGAGCAGGTCTCAGCAGGGGCAGAGAGGGAAAGTCAATTTCACCACTGGCTAGCAGGGGGAGCGTGAGCCAGGAGGACTAGTTCCCTTGGATAAAGACTCAATATAAAATCCCTGTCACCTGTGAGGAGGGGAAGGCTGCATTCCTCAAGACTTTGAGGGACAGAGGTTTGAAGGAGATATGTGGTGAAGGGAGAGGAGAGATGGAATGGGAGGAGAGCCTACAGCCTTCCCAAGCGGTTGCACCACATTCTGAGGAACAAATGGGCATGGAATGAGTAAAGATAAGCGTCTTGAACTGTATTTGGAAAGAGAAG
Organism: Microcaecilia unicolor; assembly: GCF_901765095.1. Taxonomy (NCBI): domain Eukaryota; kingdom Metazoa; phylum Chordata; class Amphibia; order Gymnophiona; family Siphonopidae; genus Microcaecilia; species Microcaecilia unicolor. Next base: position 217,104,481 of record NC_044031.1, read on the forward strand.
TGTGTGGGTGGCCACAGACTGATTGTTATTGTGCAGAGGGGGGAGCATTGCTACAGCAGGGAACCAAAGTGCTAAGGTTCTTGGCTGGAGGAAAAAGGTGAACTGCACTTGAAGGAAACGGTAACCTTGAACTGTAAATCAAAAGTGACTGGACTATAAAGAAAGGGAAAAGAGTACTGTCCCAGAACTTTTTTTTCTGTTTGAGGAGGGGATAATTTCTCTGGGGAATTAACTGACTGGCTGGCTGGCTGGCTGACTGACTGGCTGAGGGAGCTAAGTTTCAGCCCTAAACTCCTTCTTGCTTCCTCTTGCTCTGTATTACACCTTTTCTAGGGGCTCAGGAGAACTGTGTTACGTGCATCTTTTGGGGGAATTTTGGGTGACAGCAGTTAATGTGTGAACTAAAATAAAGAGGATCTTTTTGGTTTGACCGAGTGTGGAGATTTTGTGTGTTAGCAGAGGTCCTTCAGATTGTGAGCTGAGCCCAGGAGGAAAAGACCCCGCACTTGACTTTACTAATAGTTACTTATTACCTTCTCATTCAATAGAATATATATATGATCCATGAAAATAAATTATAATGTGCATTTATTGGAAATATGGGGCTCTATTCTCATTCGTAACTATTATTTGATTGCCTAATAATAAGAACATAAGGATATCCATACTGGGTCAGACCAATGGTCCTTCTAGCCCAGTATCCTGTTTTCAACAGTGGCGAACCCAGGTCACAAGTACCTGACAAAAACCCACTCAGTAGCAACATTCCATGCTACCAATCCTGGGGCAAGCAGTGGCTGCCCCATGTCGATATTAATAGCAGACTATGTACTTTTCCTCCTGGAACTTGTCCAAGCCTTTTTTTAAACCCAGATACGCTAACCGCATTACTACATCCTCTAGCAAAGAGTTCCAGACCTTAGCTATTCGTTGAGTTAGAAAATATTTCATCCTGTTTGTTTTAAAAGTATTTCCATGTAACTTCCTTTGAGTGTCCCCTAGTCTTTGTACTTTTTGAAAAAGTGAAAAATTGATTCACTTCTACTGTTGTACGCTACTCAGGAATATGTAGACCTCAATCATACTCCATCTCAGCCGTCTCTTTTCCAAGCTGAAGAGCCCTAACTTCCCCCCTTTCCTCATACAAGAGGAGTTCCATCCCTTTTATCATTTTGGTTGCTCTTCTTTGAACCTTTTTAATTCCGCTATATCTTTTTTGAGATACGGCGACCAGAATTGAATGCATTACTCAAGGTGAGGTTGCACCATGGAGCAATACAGAGGCATTATAGTATTCTCGGTCTTATTTACCATCCCTTTCCTAATAATTCCTAACATCCTGTTTGTTTTTTTGGCCACCACATAGAAATGTTTAATATCAAAAACATTGCATTGAATCAGAGTTTACAGACAGCATTTCATTCTACAGTTTCTCTGTATTTTGAGCTACTCTCCCTCAATTATATCCTATTGTTTGCAAATGTTTTATTATTCTGAACATATATCTAGGGCTTCTGAGTTTAGGTTTTAACCAATAAACACCAATAAAATACCACTGATGCAAAAAAAAAAAAAAAAAAAAAAATTAAAACAGGAGCTTATTGAGTAAACACCAGAAAAGCACAACTTCCCTTAGAACTCTCAATCCCATATCACTCAGATTTTTGTCTTTTCTGCCCAGAGTCCTCCAAAACGTCTCAAATGTACATATTTGGTTCTGCCAGAAAATGAACCTATCAAAAACACTAATAGACTCCCATTTTTGTGCCTTCAAAGAACCCCCTAATTAGCTGGAAAATAAACACCTAGGCAGTGATGTAGCGAGGGCAGCTGATACCCAGGACGGGTCGCCGCTGCGCACCCCCCCCAGGTGCAGCACGGTGCACCCCCCTCAGTGCACGCACCCCCCCTCCGGCGCGCACCCCCCGGAGCGCATTCTTACATGCATTGAGAAGCGAGGAGAGGGCGGGAGGGCCGATCCGCCCCCGAGTGCATGTCGCTGGGAGCTGCGTCGGCTCCGCTGGTTCCCTGCTCTCTCTGCCCTGGAACAGGAAATAACCTGTTCCAGGGCAGAGAGAGCAGGGAACCAGCGGAGCTGGTGTGCACCCAGGGCGAACCGCCCCACCGCCCCCCCTTCCTACGCCACTGCACCTACTACTACTACTACTACTTAGCATTTCTATAGCGCTGCCAGGGTTACGCAGCGCTGTACAAGTTTAGACAAGGGGAAGGACAGTCCCTGCTCAAGAGAGCTTACAATCTAGGGCCTGATATTGAAAACTATTTAACCAGGCTGCAGAGGTTTCTGCCCAAGTAAATCACGCTGTCCGGCCATAATTTGGAGGCCCATTTACTAAGTTGTGGTAAAAAAAAAATGGGCTTAACGTGTCCTAATGTGTGATTTTTCCCTTGCGCCAAACCCATTTTTATTGCGACAGTAAAATAGGGCATTTTAAAAATTTTTACAGACTCTGTTCTAATTTTTCAATTAGTGTGCGAGACTTGCAAAAGAATAATGCAACAGCACTTGCTGCCTTTTATTTAGGAGTTGTTAAGGGTTCCCACATCAACAGGCCCTTTTACTAAGGCCTACCATGGGCCTACTGCATGCTAAACGAGCATTATCACAGGAAGCGCTGAGGTGTCCCATAGCAGTGATCTGCTTAGCGTGCACTAATCCCGCGCTGGAAGGTATTTTTTATTTTCCAGCATATGAGGTGTGTCTGGGGGTGGAGAGTAGGTGTGCCTGTGCTAATCAGGTAGCGCAGGCACATTACTGTGTGGTCCCCGATTAGTGCAGGAGTAGCGTGGGAGCTCTTACTGCCTGCTAAATAGGGGATGGTAAGGGCTGCCAGTGGTAATAGCCACACGCTAATAGGGAAATTAGCACATGGGCATTACAATAAAACCCCCGAACACAGCCATTTTGCTACCATGCAAAAGGTGGTTGCAGCATGCAGGAGACCCATGCGCTGATAGCTGCACAGGCCACTTTTTAGCACGGCTTATTAAAAGGACCCCTTAGTCTGCGTTATCCAGTTAGCGTGTGCTAATGTGAGCACGCTAACTAGATAATGTTTCCTTGCCCATTCTCTGCCCATGACACATCCCCTCCCAAAAATACAAAAAAAAATGAAACAGGGAATATATACCACAGGATGCCTTAGTGTGTCTTGCGGTAAAAGCTTGAGTTAGAGCTTAGCACATCTTCATTAATGGGCACCTTGAATATTCAGTGGCACTTACCCAGATAATGCCACTGAACATCTGGGCAGGTCACGCCCGGCTACTGCATGACCTGGGTGGTAATTCTAATTTTTACGCATATCCGATATGTGCGCCAGAAAATATTTTTTATTTTCTGGCATGTAGCGCTAACTGGACTGTAATCGGCAGTGTATGCACGCTGACGATTACCGTCTGGGTAACAAGTGAGACCTTACCAGTAAGTCAATGGGTGGCGGTAAGGACTCGGACCCAAAATAGACGCGCACCAATTTTTATTTTGCCAGACGTCCATTTTCAGCTAAAAAAAGGCCTTTTTTTTGCAAAAATGTTTAAAAATGGACCTGTGTGCATCCAAAACACATGCCTACTCTAGTGCAGGCCATTTTTCAGCATGCCTTAGTAAAAGGACCCCAAAGGCACTATCCGGGTAGTGCCACAGCGGTCCAGGAATAACGCATTGGTGATATTCAGTGCTGGCACCTGCATAACTATCTAGGCAAGTGGAACCACATAAATAACAGAGCTAATCTGCCCGAATAGCTATCCTGGTCCTGGGACAGAATATGACCAGTACCTGATAATTTCCAGGAGCCGGCAGGTGAGCAGATATTCAATGCCCATGCCCAGAGAGGGGCTGGCACTGAATATTTGGGCATAAATCAGGGGCCCAGTTACTAAGCCACACGCACCAATTCGGAACTACCGCCCAGCTACTGCGTGGCCTGGGTGATAAATGTCATCCAGTACATGTGCTGGAAAATTTCCAGCACATGGTGCTAATGGCTGGTAATCAGCAGTGTATGCGGGCTGATGATTACCACCCGGTTAACGTGTGAGACCTTACCAAGCCCCCTCCCTACCCATCTTCAAATCCTTGCTCAAAGCCCACCTCTTCAATGTTGCTTTCGGCACCTAACCTTTATACCTTTCAGGAAATCTAGACTGCCCCAATTTGACTGTCCCTACTTGACTGACTGTACATTTGTCCTTTATTTTATTTTTTTATTTTTGTTACATTTATACCCCGCGCTTTCCCACTCATGGCAGGCTCAATGCGGTGGGCAATGGAGGGTTAAGTGACTTGCCCAGAGTCACAAGGAGCTGCCTGTGCCGGGAATCGAACTCAGTTCCTCAGTTCCCCAGGACCAAAGTCCACCACCCTAACCATTAGGCCACTCCTCCATTCTTTGAGCAGGGACTGTCCTTTATGTTAAATTGTACAGCGCAGCGTAACCCTAGTAGCGCTTTAGATATGTTAAGTAGTAGTAGTAGTAGGCCCAAAATGGACATGTGCCAATTTTTATTTTGCTGCACATCCATTTTTGGCCCCCTAAAAAAGGCCTTTTTTTGCAAGTGCACTGAAAAATGGACCTACGTGCTTCCAATACATGCGTATACAAAAGCGCAGGCCATTTTTCAGCGCACCTTAATAAAAGGACCCCTCAGTCCATAGTGCACAGCACATATGAAAAAGCTGACCTACCACTGGCTGATATTGGGAGGGGGGGGGGAGGTTAAGTGGAGGAGTGGCCTAGTGGTTAGGGTGGTGGACCTTGGTCCTGAGAAACTGAGTTCAATTCCCACTTCAAGCACAGGCAGCTCCTTGTGACTCTGGGCAAGTCACTTAACCCTCCATTGCCCCATGTAAACCACATTGAGCCTGCCATGAGTAGGAAAGTGCAGGGTACAAATGTAACAAAAAAAAATGTATAATTTATTAACTCCAACGGCATACCAAGGGCGGGGCGGTGGGGGCAGTCCGCTCTGGGTGCATGCCGCTGGAGGGGTGCAGAGAGCGGCCACGCGCCTGTCGGCCCCGCTGGTTCCCTGCTTCCTCTGCCCCGGAACAGGTTACTTCCTGTTCCGGGGCAGAGGGAGCAGGGAGCCAGCGGAGCCGACAGGCACGCGGCTGCTCTCTGCACCCCTCCAGCGGCGTGCATCCGGAGGGGGGGGGGTTGATACGCCAGGGGGGTGTCGTGCTCCACCCGGGGGGGGGGGGGCGCATCGTCACTGATTAACTCCTAAGAATAGAAAAGTGCTACATACAGAATGAAGCAAAAAATTCAAAGCAGTTGCTGAAAACTCTAGGGAGGTTTTTTTTTTTTTTTTGCATCACCCTGTATAAGTTATATAAAAAGATAATGTCAGTCATTCGCTTTGATTGGGATGGAAACTCTTTGAAAGTTTTTTAAAAAGTCATCATAAGCTATAGTTTTACATTGTGCCTGCTGTGTTTTACCATGTGCAGGTAAACCACAAGGCTTCAAAAGCTGCAGGTGTGATTTAACACGAGACTTACTCCCTGCATCCTGTAGCCCTCCAGCATGGCTGCCTGCAGAAGTTGAAGATTAGGTCTGGGCTTTTTTTTTCTTTCTGTTTGACAATAGCTGAAGAACACTTTGATGGCAAAGCAGCCATTCTGTGTCAGGAAAAAAAAATCCTCTTCACTGCTGTAACTGAAAAACCTGCATCTGTTGCTTTGTCAGTGGTCACAGTGGAATATATGTGTATGTCTGATCTCAAACACACTCAAATAGCTCTGGGGGTTCATTAAAGGTTGTCAATAGAAATCAAACAAAATAAAACATGGAAAAGAAAATAAGATGATACCTTTCTTATTGGACATAACTTAATACATTTCTTGATTAGCTTTCGAAGGTTGCTCTTCTTCGTCAGATCGGAAATATGCAAATGTGTTAGCAGATAGTATATATAAGAGAAACATCAAAGCATTACTTTGAGAGTCTGACAGAGTGGGAGGGTGGGGATGGGTAGAAGGTATGCATGAGGACATCAAAGCATTTCATTGATAGTCTTGATACCAGAACTCGTCCCTGCCAGAGAGGGCAGCACTTCTCTCTGCTGTGAAATGGCCACAATATTTGTGTGCTTTGTCCCCCTGATTCTGTAAAGGTCACCAAAAATTGTGTGTGCAAATTTAGTTATGCTCCCGATTCTCATGCACAATGTAATAAAATAACATGCCAATTAGTGCCGATAATTAGCTTGTTAACAAGCAATTATTGGCACTTATATTTAATTGGGACTTGTGCGCATAAAGTCAGATGCATGATCCATGCCTAAAATTTACCTGCGGCCCCTAAAAAAGGGGCATGGAAATGGGAGGGTCATGGGTATTTTGGGGCAGATCGGGGGCATGGTTTTGAGTTACACATGTAATTGTAGAATAACAGTGCTCCATGCATACATTTGCGCACGGGCATTTACACCACATTTTCATTGGTGAAAATGGCGGTACCTAAATTTACGCCCAATCTCTCTGCTTAAGTGTTAATTCCATATACTGCACCAAACTTTGGCTTATAGACATGGGCATAGTTTGGGGAGGGCGAGGGGGCATTGCCCCCCCCAAACGCAGGGCTGGCACAATGCTGCAGGCAACTCACGGTCCCTCCTTCCCGCCCTCAGCTCCCCGACAGCCCTCCTCTTCATTTCTTCCTGCCCCTCCCCCCCCCCCCCCCCCCCCGGAATTTAAACCTTTTATTTTCAGTCACAACAACGGCAGTGAATAAAACAGCTCAGTGAGCAGGCTCGCCTCCATCCTTTCCTTTCCCTCACAGACAGTGTTCCGCCTTCCTATGATGACGTATTTCCTGTTTCCGCGAGGGTGGGATACTGTCTGTGAGGGAAGGGAAAGGTTGGAGGCGAGCCTGCTCACTGTGCTGTTTTCTTCACTGTCATCGCTGCAACTGAAAATAAAAGGTTTAAACGCGTGGTGGGGGGGGGGGGGGGCAGGAAGGAACGGAGAGGAGGGCTGTTTGGGAGCTGAGGGAAGGCAGGTGAGGCTGGGTTGGAACTGAAGGAGACTGGAAAAGGGGAGCTGGGGAAGTCACTGGACATGGATGGGATGGGAAGTTATGAGCGTGGCATCCCAATTCTGACTTGGATGTTCTTTTGAAAATGCCCCTCCATGTGTAACAGCTATGTGTTATGCGCACGGCTTCCTAATGCAAAAGTAATGTCAAAGGTTTGTTCCTCAATGCAGAAATCAAAGAGTATGTAAATAAGCCCGGTGCAAAAAAAAATAGGTGCTACCATGTGTCTGCCCTAGCAGCAGTGACATCATGCAGTCAAAAAAATGTATCAGCACCTGGAGTCAGTGGCGTTCCTAGGGGGGGGGGGGGCGGTGGGTGCGGTCCGCCCCAGGTGCACGCCGCTGGGGGGGTGCCACGCGCCTGTTGGCACCACTCGTTCCGTGCTCCTTCTGCCCCGGAACAGGTTACTTCCTGTTCCGGGGCAGAGGGAACATGGAACGAGCAACGCCGACAGGCGCGCGGCAACCCCCCCCCAGCAGGTAAAAATGCACCCGGGGGGGTGTTGGTTCGCCGGGGGGAGGTGTCGTTTCACCAGGGGGGGGAGGTGTCATTTCGCCGGGGTGGGGGGGGGGGTGCTGCACCCGGGGGGGGGGGGCGCATCGGCGATCCGTCCCGGGTGTCAGCCGCCCTAGGAACGCCACTGCCTGGAGTTGCATGTGAACACCTTTACACATGTGCTGGAATGCAGGGACAGACTGACAGTGATCTGGGCCCAGCTGCAGCCTGCCATCCCCCCCCCCCACCACCACTGCGCTGCTGCCCTCCCTACTGCTGCAGCTGCCGCCCCCTCCCACACACCACAGTTCCCCAAGCCTCAGTGGGTCCTTCCCGGTCCTACCTTGAAGGGCCCTGGTTGTCTAGTGGCTTCTTTGCGGGCAGGAAAGAACCCCACTCACTACCGCTATTCTGCCCTCTGCCGCCGTATTTTCCAAATGGCAGCCGAGACCGGTTCTCGATAGTCTCACGCGACTGCAGCAGGGAGTCTCAGCAGTCATTTGTAAAAAAAATGGCACCAGGCAGAGTAGCAGCAGCGGGCGGGAAAGAGTATTGTTCTTTGCTGCCCACCCCCCACAGAGGCCAGTAGACCACCAGGGTCCTTCAAGGGACCAGAGGGGCAGTGTGTGGTGGTGACGGGCAACTGGGCAGAGCCTCTGGGTCCCCTAGAGTACTACTACTACTACTACTTATCATTTCTATAGCGCTACTAGACGTACACAGCGCTGTACACTTGAACATGAAGAGACAGTCCCTGCTCGACAGAGCTTACAATCTAATTAGGACAGACAAACAGGACAAACAAGAGATAAGGGAATATTAAAGTGAGGATAATAAAATAAGGGTTCTAAACAAAGTGAATAAAGGTTAGGAGTTAAAAGCAGCATCAAAAAGGTGAGCTTTTAGCTTAGATTTGAAGACGGCCAGAGATAGAGCTTGACGTACCGGCTCAGGAAGTCTATTCCAGGCATATGGTGCAGCAAGATAAAAGGAACAGAGTCTGGAGTTAGCAGTGGAGGAGAAGGGTGCAGAGCCTCTGTGTCCTCATTCACTGCCTGGTTGCCCGAATAGTCAGTCTGCCCCGCTGGAATGCTATTTTGCCATACCAATTTTTATGCAAAGTGTTGTGTTCCAACACATGTACAGATGTATGCACATAAATCTCCAGATGCTGATAAAAATTTTTTATATATACACAGCCCCGGCCCCCGTATGCATATACCTCTCAGTAATCCAGCTCTTTTGCTTTTGTTCCAGCACCCCCCCCCCCCTCCCCCAGTTACGTCTCTCTCTCTCTTTTTTTTTTTTAACGCATGCTCTTTACTGAAGCCAGAAAACAGTTGCAGGTCTTATATACATACAGTAAAGAGAAGAAACAGGCATGAAATCTTCACTATTGCTGAATGTAGAAGAAGGAGCTAACCTTTTACAACTCCTCAGATTTATGTTAAAGCTCCAGCCTTTTGGTCCTCTGTGCACTTATCTGCATCTGCACAGAACAGCTCAAAGTATCATTAGCGTGGGCTTGAATGTGCTGTGTGCTAGGGTCTACACAAGGCTTTGTGCATGGTTAACTTGCGAACAAAAGCTGTTTTTGCAAAGGTTACCCACAAAACAGATCTGAGCTAACTGATGCGCAAAGCCTTATGCACTTTATTCTATCAGCCATTAAGACAGCTACAGTGCCAGAAGAAAAGAGAACAGCTGTACCAATTTCAAGCCTCAAATAAGGAGGGTATGTATCAGGGCCAAGAGATAGCATGCCACAGTAAAGGGCCATAAACCAATACTAAATGGACTTGGGAAAAATCCACAATTCCGGGAATAACATGTATAGAATGTTTGTACGTTTGGGAAGCTTGCCAGGTGCCCTTGGCCTGGATTGGCCGCTGTCGTGGACAGGATGCTGGGCTCGATGGACCCTTGGTCTTTTCCCAGTGTGGCATTACTTATGTACAGTTAGGGTTAAATGAGGTCCCCCTGGCTCCCCTGATCCTTAAAACATTGCCTTAGAAAGACAATCTCATGGGCTGCCAGATCTGGAGGGATTCAAGATTTACCCATCTTAGCAGTGCCAGAACCCCCAGATCCACCTATCTGTCTTGGTAGAGCCAGATCCAATGTAGTGCACATTAGAGGAGCTGCTGGCCCTGAAGCTCCTGGGGGATCTGGCTTTTACCCATCTTAAGGCACCTTCTTTAATGGGGAATGCATCAGATCTGGAGGTTTCAGCTGTACTAACAAGGACAAAAACCAAACCCTCCAGATCTCCCAGAAGCTGTCAGACTGGTGGCTCTGCTCAGCTGTACTAAGGTGGGTAAAAGCCAGTTCCTCTGGATCTTTCATGGTGGAATGCATCAGATTCAGAGGAGCTGGCTTTTACCTGCTTACCAAGCTAAATCCCCAAGCTGCTCCGTTCACTCCTCATTTGTAGTCTGTAATCACACATGTGCTTCATTTAGACCACAGACTCGATTTGTTCACAATATGTGCTATAGGCCATAGGCCTTAAAAAAATTGTGTTCCACCACACTGACTGTAGCATGAAAAGAAATCTACATTTAAGCGCCTCTGGCTTATAGGTTTATGAAGAATCACTGTAACCATCTGAGGTGGAGATGCAGTAGCAGAATGGTTTACATCTTCTCACTGTGCTAAGGTAGGATGGTACAAGAACATCCAGGATCCAAAGAGATCTTTACACTAGAGAGCTGCACAGGAACGGGAATAGCGTGATTCTCGCACGTACCGTGGGAATTCCGCAGGGATCCCCTCCATGTCTGCGGGGATCCCGCCGGGATGGATCTGGGTCTGTGGGAATCCCATGGGGATGGACCTAGGTCCTGTGGGATCCCTGCAGAAGTGCCTTTCCTCCCTCGAGCGCAGGCTGCCCTCTGGGCACATACTTTGAGGTACCCTGGTGGTCTAGTGGCTTCTTTGGGGCAGAAAAGATTCCTACTCTTACCTGCCCGCTGCCGCGGCACTGATCCTCTCCTCTCTGCTCTTTTAGCATGGCTGCTGAGACTTCCAGCAGCAGCCTCGCTGGAAGTCTCGGCAGCCACGTTAAAAAAAAAAGCAGAGAGGAGAGGATCAGCACTGTGGTACCAGGCAGGAAAGAGTGGGGATTTTTCCTGCCCTGAAGAAGCTATTAGACCACCAGGCTGCCTCGAGCTATGTGCCAGGAGGGCACCAAGGGTCAGAGGGGAGGTGGATGGATGGAGTCAGGAAGGTAAAAGGGTGAGTCTGTTTCTCCTTCCTTGTGCCGCCGTCATTGCCGTACACTCAAAACAAAGTGCGTGAACATATAAGCTGCTGTATCCATCTTTGTTGGTGGCATTTTTATTTAATCTGCCTTATATTTTTTGTGCAGCATACAGATGTACACAGAGGAATTATAATGATGGAATAACTTTTCATAGATAGAATAGTAATTTGTTATAAATCGTAATCAGTGTGTTATTTGGAGGGGCTGGTTCTAGGGACACCCTAGCATGTGATATATTCGTGCAGAGATTTTTTTTTTTCTCCTGGTAAAGGGCCACTAAAACAGACATGTTATGAGAATCGTGTGCTCAACATTCAGAGTTTCTATCTATCAATTTACTTATTTGTGAAATTTATATCCCACATTAAACATGAATTAAGTTGAAACCTGGGAGCATTAAAAAAAATGTTCCCTGTGCCTACATCAAAAGAAAAAGATGGAATGTGGGAACTTGCTCCTTTTGTTTTGAGAATTTCAGTGGTATAGTATAAAAATGCACTTGTCTTTTTTATTACTACTTTTTCATAGAAATGTACTGAATAATTAGAGAAGGGCTTCCTCCATGCAGAAGTTGTGTCCAGCTCAGCACACTATTAGCCGCCAAGTTCATACAAAGTTAATTATGTTCAGTAGAAAATAAATTTGTTGCCTCAGGCTGCTTGCTATGTGAATACTGCATCAAGTATTACATATTAAGGGCATTTGCTTTAAACTTTGCTTTAATTCATTTATCCAGTCCTTACATGCACATGGTTTTGTGTTTTAATCCCAAAGGTGAATCCTAAGGGTGGTTGAGCAATTAGGAATAAACTGTGGTGTTTCTGACTTTACTTGTTTTGGAATTTGGACTGCTTTTGGTCCTGTGCTGATCTGTCTTAGAGTACGGAAGAAAATGATTTATGTTACTTTTACTAGTATTTTTACTGCTTATAGAATCTGGCTTTCTTGGGTTGGGGGGGTCAAGGTGATTGGGGCTAAAAAGGAGGACGGATTGAGCCAGCCGGGTTTTACTTCCATTGCATTTCCATTGAAAGCAATGGAAGTAAAACCCGGCTGGCTCAATAACTTCCATTGAAAGCAATGGAAGTAAAACCCGGCTGGCTCAATCCGTCCTCCTTTTTCTGGAGCCATATGGTAACCCTAGGCTTGGCGAGCCAGGAGATGGGATGGAGGAGATTACTTGCAGCGGGGATGGGGGACGGGGATGGGTTAGATTCCTGCAGGGATGGATTACATTCCCCGCGGGGACAGGTTAAATTCCAGTGGGGACTCGCAGGTCGGGTTGGATTTCTGTCTCCATGCAACTCTCTACTTTACACATATAACAGTGAACCAAACCAATGACATGAGATATGTACCCATACAGAGAAAAGAACGAGCCAAGTAGTAGCCATGCAATGTGCAGAAGTGCAACTATGGTACACTAGAGGAGAATCGCTGGACATGGATGGGAGGGGAGGGCAGAGGTGAATCGCTGGACATGGAGGGGAGGGCAGGGGAGAGAGGAGAATCGCTGGACATGGTTGGGAGGGGAGGGGAGGGCAGAGGTGAATCACTGGACATGGAGGGGAGGGCAGGGGAGAGAGGAGAATCACTGGACATGGTTGGGAGGGGAGGGGAGGGCAGAGATGAATCACTGGACATAGAGGGGAGGGCAGGGGAGAGAGGAGAATCACGACATGGTTGGGAGGGGAGGATAGAGGCAAAGGAGAATCGCTGAACATAGATGGGAGGGGAGAGCAGAGGAGAATCGCTGGACATGGATGGGAAGGGAGGGCAGGGGAGAGAGCAGAGTTGCTGGACATGGATGGATGGAGGGAAGGGCAGGAGAAATGCTGGACATGGATGGAGGAGAGGGAAGACAGGAAGGAGATGCACATGGATGGAGGGGAGGGGAGAAAGGAGAAATGCTGGATATGGATGGAGTGGAGGGCAGGGAAGAGAGGAGAAGTGTTGGAGGGAAGGAAAGACAGAGGCAGGAGAGGCACATGGTTGGAGGGGAAGGGAGAGAGAAGAAATACTGGACATGGATGCAGGGGAGGGAAGAAAGAGGAAGTAGATGCAAATGGATGGAGTGGAGGGGGAGAGAAGAAATGCCGGACATGGATGGAGGGGAGGGGAGAGAGTTGAAATTCTGGACATGGATGGAGGGAAGGGAAGAAAGGAAGTGAGATGAACATGGATGGAGGGGAGGAGAGAGGAGAAATGCTGGACATGGGTGGAGGGGGAGAGGAAAAATGCTGGGCGTGGATGGAAAGAGGAAGGAGATGCATACTGACGAGATGAGGGAAAGGGAAAAGAAGAGAAAAACTGCACATGGATGGGTAAAATAGGCAAAAGCTGGATCCACTCTATACCTCCTCCAGTCAAGTCAGCGGAGGGCCCAGCTTTTACTTATGGATGTAGGGCAAGAAACGAAGAAGAAAGGAGGAAAGTAAAGAAATAAATGGAAAGGAAGCCCTGGAAACGGAGCAGAATCAGAGACTGGGACCAACATGATCAGAAAAACAAAGTCACCAGACAACAAAGGTGGAAAAAAATCATTTTATTTTCATTTTAGTGTTTGGAATATGTCCAATTGAGAATTTATATCTGCTGTCTTATTTTGCACTGGGTATACTGGAGCTGTAACAGCTTATAGAAATTATTTATAATAAAAAAAAAAATCACAAGTTATTTTTTTCTCCTATACTGGTATAGTATTTTCAATGATACTGCTTATATGCGCCACGGCAGGTATAAGGGATGTGGCTACTGTGGGTGTGGCTACCATAGGGACAGAGCCATAGATGGTGACCCCGCCCATAATGAGTACCGGTACCTTATTTCCTACAAAAAAAGCACTGAGCACACATAAACACAACACAGCACCTAACGTACCAGCATTCAAGGCTGATATTTTACATGAAATCACATTTTCCCTTGCACACAAGACATCATGCTTGACAGCAAAATACTCAGAAGATGTTTATGCAAGACATGCCACAGCTGGGATCCTGGTCCCTTGTACAGCAGGGCTTCTGGGGACCTGGGAGCCCATGAACTGTTCCTTCATGCTAGCAATATTGGATTCTGTTTTCAAAAATAATTTGTCATAGATATAGACCCCTGGATTCTATAAATGGGGCACTACACTGCGTGTGCAAATTTGGGTGCATGCCCAATTTGTGTCTGCAATTTCACTGAATAACAAGCCAATTAATGCCAATAATGGGGTGCTAACAATCAATTATTGGAGTTCATTGGCAACAATATTCAAATTCAACTCCAGCAAATTCAAATAGTACATGAAAATATCGTGCAAAGTGTATGTCCATTAACTGGTGATTTACTTAAATCAAAGGCACCGATACTCCATCCTGAACAACAACAGAGATGCCAAATCTCACTCATGGAGTGTGTCGCACTGGTTTGACAACTTTCTCACTCTCACACTCTTCGAGCCCTATTTCTCACTCATTACAGTTTCAGTACCAGTGCATTGATCTTGTTCACTGCTTTCGTGAAAGGGAAGCCTCAGAGAAGTAAACCATGTGGTCCAACCAGTAGAAAGAAATCTGAGCACACCTTCCTGCCTACTGCTTTCTCTTGTCCTATCCCTTTTCCCTTTACTGCAAGTACATGTGCTCTGAAACTAATGTACATAGTACATACTAATGTACTAATGGGTGGAGAATAATTTTCAGCTCAAACAATTTACTCAAATTGTTCCTCACTTTGTATTCTTTCAGAGGCTCCAAAGAAAAGCCAATCTAATTAATGCTGCCTTGAGTCCTTTGCAAAACAGTCCAAGTAAATCATTCTAGATTTGTACCCTGGGGGTTTCAATGCTCTCTAGCCCTCCCCAACCCTCCTCCCCCTGATCCTGCTTGGTGCATCCCAGGATGAAACACATGGGGTGAGGCGTCACCATTTTCCAAGATGGAAACAGGAGTGAGTGGGCATCACTCTTGTATCTTGAAGAGATATACAGGGGAGGTAGTTGTCTGAGTAGCCCGGATTGATGGGGGTTGGGGTTTCCTCTAGACGCCATGAAGTTTGTTTAAGTCAGGGGAGCAGGACGCTAAACTACCAGGGAATTTTTGTTTTTATGTTGGGGATGGGGGGTTGAATTGGGTTAAGGGACTGCTAGATTACCAGGGATTTTTTTTAAATGTTGGGTTGGGTGGGGAGCCACTAGACTAGCACAGATTTTGTTGTTGGAGGACATGCTGACTGCGGCTTGTTCTTTTTTTAAAGTCACCCTTTCTGTCAGTATGTGAGTGAATCACCCTTCAAGCAGAGACAGGAAGGGGGACAGTTTTGCAATGAACTGCATATTTGCATGCTCTTTGCTTACTACGTAGAAGCAGTATATTTTATTTTTAATTTTGTGATAGAAGCCACGCACTGAGCCATCAGCATACAGCTCTACAACAAAGCTTTCTGCATGAAGAGCTTTGGTGAAGCCAACTATACTTGACATGAGAGTACTGGCCTAATCAGGGGTGGCCCAAGGCAATCTGCCGCCTGAGGCAGGGATGAGATGCAGCCCCCCACCCCGTCCGCACCCATGCCTGGTCTGGCATCTCCCCCTTCCCTCTTCAACACTCTTCCCCACATATACCTTATTTTTTTCTTTTTCAAGAGGCAGTAGGCTGCTCTTCCACAGTGCTGCTGGTACTGGTCTCTTCACTCTATTGCGTCCTGCCTCTGAGGAAACAGGAAGTTACGTCAAGAAGCGGGCCGCAGTAGGGAGAAGAGGCCAGTGCCGGCAGCAGGGCAACCTATGGGAATCGCTATCGCTGTTGCTGCCACTGCCGCCTTTTTGGAAAGGTAAAAATAAGTTAAACGTGGGGAAGAGGGTTGTGGCAGGAAAGGGAGAATCCTAATGGTAGGGCTGCCATGCTGTTAGAATCAATCCTTGTACCACCAGAAGAAACTATTTTGAAAATAGCACCCACTGTATCTGAATTTTATGTTCTCACTTTGACTCATGGCTGCAGTTAGGTCTTGCAGTAATGCTGAAGTCATGCTTGCTTATAGTATATCTTTGCTTTGCTTGCCTTTAAAAGCAGTAGTATGTGGTTATAAGGCTAAAGGAACTGGGGTATGTGAATACTCTTTTGCTATGTGACAGAGAAATTGCAATGCAGTGTGGAAGATATAATGATTCAGATTTTGAAAAGAAGAGCTTTACTCACTAAATAAAATTATAAAAGGCAATTTGATAAATTGATGCCTCAATCTAGACGCCAAATGCCATGTGCTTAGTGTCAGTTCTATAATGGCATCTCGGCACCAAGATTCCATTATAGAATACTAAGGTAAGGTTGGCATTGGCACACCCATGTACACCATGTCAATGACAGGCTAAGCTGGTGCGCCTAACAGGCTTATTTTCGAAAGAGGACGCCCATCTTTCGACACAAATCAGAAGATGGGCGTCCTTCTCACAGGGTCGCCCAAATCGGCATAATTGAAAGCCAATTTTGGGCGTCCCCAACTGCTTTCTGTCTCGAGGATGACCAAAGTTCCCGGGGGCATGTCGGAGGCATAGCAAAGGCGGGACTTGGGCATGCCTAACACATGGGCGTCCTCGACCCATAATGGAAAAAAAAGGGCATCCCTGATGAGCATTTGGACGACTTTACCTGGTCCAGTTTTTCTTATGACCAAGGCACAAAAAGTTCCCAAACTGACCAGATGACCTCCCCTTACTCCCCCAGTGGTCAGTAACCCCCTCCCACCCTCAAAAAATAGTTTAAAAATATTTTGTGCCAGCCTCAAATGTCATACTCAAGTCCATCGCAGCAGTATGCGGGTCCCTGGAGCAGTTTTAGTGGGTACAGTGCACTTCAGGCAGGCGTACCCAGGCCCATCCCCCCTACCTGTTACATGTGGTGGTAAATGTGAGCCCTCCAAAACCCACTGTACCCACATCTAGGTACCTCCCTTCACCTGTAAGGGCTATGGCAGTGGTGTACAGTTGTGGGTAGTGGATTTTGGGGGGCTCAGTACACAAGGTAAGGGAGCTATGTTCCTGAGAGCTTTTTCTGAAGTCCACTGCAGTGCCCTCTAGGGTGCCTAGTTGGTGTCCTGGCATGTCAGGGGGACCAGTGCACTACGAATG
The DNA here is from genome assembly GCF_901765095.1 of Microcaecilia unicolor. Lineage (NCBI taxonomy): Eukaryota > Metazoa > Chordata > Amphibia > Gymnophiona > Siphonopidae > Microcaecilia > Microcaecilia unicolor. Next base: position 217,121,417 of record NC_044031.1, read on the forward strand.
CTGGCTCCTCCCACGACCAAAGGGCTTGCATTTGGTCATTTATGAGATGGACATCCTTAGTTTCCATTATCGCTAAAAATTAGAAACGACCAAGTCTAAGGACGACCATCTCTAGGGACGACCTAAATGTCAAGATTTGGGCGTCCCCAACCATATTATCGAAACAAAAGATGGACGCCCATCTTGTTTCGATAATACGGGTTTACCCGCCCCTTTGCCGGGACGTCCTGCGAGGATGTCCTCAGGAAAACTTGGGCGCCCCTTTCGATTATGCCCCTCCACGTGTGTCAAGTAACATGTGTGGTTTATAGTATTCTATAAACTATGTGCGTAACTGGGAGATGTGCCCATGGCCTGCCCATGCTCCACCTATGTGTGTGCCCTCCTTGCAGTTAGGCACTATCTGCCTGATATTTAAAAGCATTTAACCAGCTATTCGGCAATATTCAGTGGGAGATAGCCAGCTATTACCCGCTGAATATTGCCGATTAGCGTGTTCAGCGGATAACCAGTTATATCATACGATATAACCGGCTATTGGCTAATATTCTTACTGTACACTGCCTTGAGTGAATTCTTTCAAAAAGGTGGTAAATAAATCCTAATAAATAAAAATAAATAAAATTGCCAGTTAAGTTTGGCAGCCAAATTAGGTTGCCGAAATAACAGGCCTATTTTTGGCCGGTTTCAACTTAACCGGCCAGCACTGAATATTAACTTGGCCGGTTAAGTTAAAACAAGCCAAAAATAAACCAGATATTCAATGTCGGTCAGCGGAAATGGTCTGGCATTGAACATCCAGGCTCAACGCTGACCGTGGGAGGCAGCCCCACTACCTCCCATGCTCTGAATATCAGCCCCTATGACTCTTAGGTGCTATCTTATTGAATAGCTGCTAGTGCACATAAGATGCCTAACTGCACTTTATGGCACTTCTGACATGTGTAAGTGGGCACCACTTAATAGAATTGCCCCATAGATTCTACAATAGCTTCAGTTTATCAGAAAACAGCTTCTGTTTTTTTCTTATTTCTCTTTAGTGTATCTTGGCTGTCTTTATTGGCCAACTAATTGACTAACTATGGATGTTTTGTCTCATTGCAGACAATGGAAGTGACGGAGGATTACACCATTGATAATATCTCCGATCTTTATGAAGATCTTGGCTCTTTTTGTGATAAGAGCAGCGTCAGAGAGTTTGCAAAATATTTCCTTACAGTCATTTACTGCTGTATCTTCTTCGTGGGCATCATTGGGAACAGTCTAGTTGTCCTTGTCTATATACAGTTTAGAAGGATGAAGACCATGACTGATATGTATCTGTTGAATCTGGCTGTCGCTGATATCCTTTTCCTCTTCACTCTGCCTTTCTGGGCCATAACTGCTTCTTATCATTGGATTTTTAAGACAGCCACATGTAAAATTGTCACCAGCATGTACAGAATCAATTTCTACAGCTGTATGTTGTTACTTGCCTGCATTAGTGTGGATAGGTACATTGCCATTGTGCGAGCGATGAAATCACAGAACTATAAACCCCAAAGATTCTTTTACAGCAAGCTTGTTTGCCTATGTGTTTGGTTATTCGCAATAGCTTTAAGTATCCCAGAATTGTTATACAGCACAGAAATACCTAGCTTTGCCATGGGAAATGATACAACTATAAAATTGTGCACCATAGTTTACCCCTCTGATGTCAGCCAGACCTTGAAAATGAGTGTTCTTATTTTAAGACTCGCCATGGGATTTGCCATTCCTGCTGTTGTCATGATCTGTTGCTACACTGTTGTAATCAGGACTTTGCTTCAGGCCAGAAGTTTTGAGAAGTTCAAAGCCCTAAAAGTAATCTTCTCCGTTGTGGCTGTTTTTGTCCTCTCCCAGTTGCCGTACAATAGCATTTTAGTGCTGAAAACCTTAGAGGCTGCCAACCTGACTGCTCCCGATTGTGACACCAGCAAAAAAATTGATATTGCTGGTCAGGTAACTCAAGGCCTCGCTTTCCTGCACAGCTGCCTGAATCCCTTTCTTTATATGTTTGTTGGTGTGAGGTTTCGGCATGATGTTTTTAAAATCCTGAAAAGTTTTGGCTGCATCAGTCATACAACTTGGGCAAAGTACATGAGGTCAGAATGGAACGCAAAACGGTGCTCTGATATACTAGAAACCAAATCCTCTGGTACACTATCATTATAGGGAGAGCCAAGTGGAAATATTTGCCATAAAAAGTGCCTGAGTATTCATAAAAAAAGCAGTGTCTGATTGAAGAGAGAGTTGGAACCATTCACAAAAGAGACAGGAGTATTACTAGTACAGTCAAACTTTTATCTAATTTTGGGCCTCTTTTGCCAAAGTGTATTCAGCAACAGAAAAAAAAAATATCATGTACTCCTATTAATATGGCATGCACAGTCTCATGCAAGCAGAGGTGGCAAGTGGGCCAGATGTTTGAGAGGGAGATTTCAAGACACACCCCTAGCCCCACCCCACACCCCAGCCCCACCCATTTTGCCTCCTGGCACACCAAAATTCTGTTGTATCAAAGCACCAACAAGCCACCTCTCCCTCTGGCAGCAAGAGACATCTTTAAAAAGTCATATTCTGCTGCTGCAGGACCAGTCTTGCATTAAGAACTGTGAGATTTTGTAGCTCTTATCGCATCTTATTAATGCATCTCCTGCTACCGATGGATAGGGTTGCCAACTTTTTAACAGAGAAAAGCTTGATGCTCCATGCTTCTCCTTTGCTGTATCTGTACCCTTCCTTACGTTGCCACATCTACTGTTGCACCCTTCCCCTGCCCCACCCCTCTAGATCCAACCGTCTGCCATATGTTCTAGGATTTTTTTCACAAACACTGTCTGATGTTATAGCAAACTAAAATTATATTAAAGTTTTCTTCTCCCCTCATTAAGGCAACAAACAATCCCTCCACTGGAAAACACTATGCAAAACACACTCAGAACCTTACCATAGCATAACAGCACCAACTCCCAGGACTCCAGTAGTGTAGCCAGGTTGAGGGCGTAGGGGGAGTGGAGAGCGGACTGCCAATGGTGCCAGTGCGTATTTTAAATGCAACAGATCACGTGAAAAATAGGTGCCATCGGAAGTCCATTTTGGGGAGCGTCTGCTCCCCTGGTGACCCACCCATCTACGCCTCTGCAGGACTCAAAGAACAAGAAACATCCATGAAAAGGAAGTACTATAAATATTACAGCAGGCATTACAACACCAACACACCACCTAGTGAGAATACAGAACATACGGGACTTCTACAGATGTCTACACAGAAACTACATGCTAGCAGAACATTGCATCTTGGTCACATATGCAAAACATAGACAGACCCTCAGCAAATATGAAACAAGGGACCACAGATTAGTAATAGAGATATGAAGGCAAAAAAACTGTAAACCTCAAGAAGTCGGACCTGCATATACCAGGGGCGTAGCCAGACTTCGGCGGGAGGGGGTTCCAGAGCCCGAGGTGAGGGGGCACATTTTAACCCCCCTGCTGCCACCATCACCTTTGACCCCTCCCTCTGGCGCCAACCTTTTCGACCCCCCTCTTCCCGCCACCGCCGTCGGGTACCTTTGCTGGCGGGGGTCCCCCCATTTTGAACTAGAAATAATCAGACACCATGAAACAAATACAAAAGGGACTCACTAGATTCATTGATTCCTTAGCTATTATTAACATGGAGGAGCATTTTTGCTATGACATCTAAACTCACCTCTTCAATGCTGCTTTCGGCACCTAACCTCTTGAGAAATATAGTATGCCCCTCAATCTATCTGCCCTATCAGATTGACTCTACACTTGTCTTTTAGATTGTACACTTGTCTCTAGATTGTACACCTGTCTTTTAGATTGTAAGCTCCTTGAGCAGGGACTGTCCTTCCATGTTAAATTGTACAGCACTACGTAACCCTAGTAGCGCTTTAGAAATGTTAAGTAGTAGTAAATCAGATTTTGAACATTTTGCTGAAAATGTCCAAAAATGAAGTGGCAAACATGTTGACAACTTTTGCCCTTACTTGAAGTTTCCATTGTAATGTATGGTATTGTATAAAAGTGTGCATTTTTTTGATTGGGAATAGCCCTGTTTCTCCCGCTGTTGAAGTTGTTGCTTAAATTGCCTCTGCTAGTGCTCACACCTAAAATCTTCTTTGTGTAATATTGGGCAGGGCCGTGCCAATACGGTAAGCGAGGTAAGCATGGCAGGGGGGCGCCGTCATTTGGGGGGCGCCGCCGCACCATGCTTACCTCCTCGCCCTCCCACTCCCATTGCCCAACTGCCCGTGCTCTCTTCTCCTGCAGCAAGATCCCTTTTTCTTTTTTTAATACTTTTAATTTTACCTCCGTCCGGCAGCGCAGCGTCAGTGCAGGAGGCGGCGCTTCCGATCTAGCCTTCCCCTTCGCTCATGTTCCGCCTTCTTCTGACGTCATTTCCTTGACGTCAGAAGAAGGCGGAACATGAGCGAAGGGGAAGGCTAGACACGTCGGGAGCGCTGCCTCCTGCACTGACGCTGCGCTGCCAGGTGGTCACGGAGGTAAAATTAAAAGAAAAAAAAAAGAAAGGGAATAGTTGCCGGAGAGCAGGGGAGAGAGAGGAGCATGCAAGGGCAGGGTTCATGGAAGGGAGAGAGAGGAATTGCTGGATAGGGTCAGAGATGAATGGAGGGGGCAAGGGACAGATGGGCATGGATTGATGGGAGGGTAGGGCTCATGGAGAGAAGGGAATTGCTGGATAGGGATGAATGGAGGGGGCAGGGGACAGAGGGGCATGGATGGATATGGATTGCAGGGCAGGGCTCAGGGAGAGAGGGGTATTGCTGGATAGGGTGAATGGAGGGGGCAGGGGACAGAGGAGCATGGATGGGCATGGATTGGGAGGGCAGGGCTCAGGGAGAGAGGGAAATTGCTGGATAGGGTCAGAGATGAATGGAGGGGGCAAGGGACAGATGGGCATGGATTGATGGGAGGGTAGGGCTCAGGAAGAGAGGGGAATTGTTGGATAGGGATGAATGGAGGGGGCAGGGGGCAGGGGACAGAGGGGCATGGATGGATATGGATTGCAGGGCAGGGCTCAGGGAGAGAGGGGAATTGCTGGATAGGGTGAATGGAGGGGGCAGGGGACAGAGGAGCATGGATGGGCATGGATTGGGAGGGCAGGGCTCAGGGAGAGAGGGAAATTGCTGGATAGGGTCAGAGATGAATGGAGGGGGCAAGGGACAGATGGGCATGGATTGATGGGAGGGTAGGGCTCAGGGAGAGAAGGGAATTGCTGGATAGGGATGAATGGAGGGGGCAGGGGACAGATGGGCATGGATGGATATGGATTGCAGGGCAGGGCTCAGGGAGAGAGGAGAAACTGCTGGACATAAAGGGGAGGGAAGAGAGATGAAGGAGATGAAATGAGGGAAAAGGAAAAGAAGAGAAAAATTGCACATGGATGAAGAAAATAGGCAGAAGCTGAGGACCAGAAATGAAGAAGAAAGGAGGAAAGGAAAGAAATAAATGGAAAGGAAGCCCTGGAAACGGAGTTAAGAGGACAGATAGCCGCAGAATCAGATACTGGGCCAGCATGATCAGAAAAAGAAAGTCACCAGACAACAAAGGTAGAAAAAAATCATTTTATTTTCATTTTAGCGTTTGGAATATGTCCACTTTGAGAATTTACATCTGCTATTTTATTTTGCAATGTATAGCAATTTGTTTCTAAGAATATTGCTGACAATTCCTGTCAGTGTGGTAAGTGGTGAGCGATCATTTTCACTGGGGGGGGGGGGCGCCAACTGATAGTCTGCAGGGGGGCGCCAGAGACCCTTGGCACGGCCCTGATATTGGGGGTACATTGTACATTGAGGGGGAGTTATCAACATGGGCTACTGTTAAGTCAGGTTACTTTAGAAAGGGTCACATTTTATTAAATGACACCATGGGTTAAAATAATCAAACTTGTGAGAAAATAACCCAACTTAACAGTAGCCCAAATTGATAACTTCCCCACCTTTATGCTCTGAGATCCTGTGCTAAATTAACCCAACTTGTGGTATAATAACAGTAGCCTGCATTGATAGTTTCCCTCCATACTGGCCTTCTTTCCTAGAAGTACTTCTTTTTCTTCTTTCGTGTCTCCAGTGTAAATCATTGCTCCATCCCATTTATGAACTTTGATTAAAGGGTACATTTTGATTTGTAAGATATATATTTAGTGATGCTCAAATTGCTGCCTTGTAATATTTCTTATTGTGTACTTTCTTTCAGTATTTGTTTTATTGTACTCTTTGTTTCTTTACAAGTTTTGTATTTGGGTGTTTCTATTTGAAAATGGTTGAAATAAAACAACTAAGCAGCCATGATTTATATGTGCTCCCTTGAACGTAGCGGCATTGATGATCTAGAAGGGATCAAGGGAGATCAATTTTGTAATACTTGGGCACCATTTTGGGACACCTTGACTCCAGTGGCCCGCAGCAGAATATTGAATTCCTGAAGTGAGAGAGGGATGGGGAGGGAAGGGAAGGGGAGGGATTGGATGTGGAGGGGGGGAGGTGAGGTAGTTGGGTAGATGGGAAAAGTTTTAAAATGTTGCAAACTGTTATTTGATTGTGCACAAGGACATGTACAGTGCCATTTTGGAATGTTAATGCGGTTGACTTTGTCCTGTTATATTGAATTATGCTAATAAACATGAGTTTTAAAAAAAAGCACAATGACACTGAATTTCAACACTTGGCAAGCTCAAAACTAAAACTGAATCAAGAAGGTGTGTTCCCACAAAATTTTTTAGCAGGTCGTACATTAACATATGGATTAACACATCCTGCTCTGAGTTACTGCAGGAGCAGTTACATCTCCTATTTTAAGTAGAGGAGTGTGGTAGCCGTGTTAGTCCACTCTTAAGGTTATCAATAGAAATCAAACAAAATAAAACATGGAAAAGAAAATAAGATGATCTGACGAAGAAGGGCAACCTTCAAAAGCTAATCAAGAAATGTATTAAGTTATGTCCAATAAAAAAGGTATCATCTTATTTTCCTTTCCATGTTTTATTTTGTTTGATTTCTATTGATCTCCTATTTTGAAAGTGCTAAGCACTCTGGCATGAACAGTGCTTTAGTCAGTTAGTGTGCAGTAAGTATAACATGCTTTAATGCCCACCTTTGGCCCATGCCACACCCCCTGAATGAAAACTTTTAGAAAATTCAGTGATGCATGGTTTAATGCACAGAAACAGACAAACTATCACAAAGCCCCTTAACACAGTCATGCGGAAGTCTATTTTCACATATTAACTCTCCAGGTTAAGGGCTTAACACCCTTTTATAAAAGGGCCCCTACAGTAATAAAACAAAATCAACATAGATAGATAATAGATAGATACTTGAATGAGACCTGGCAAGAGCCACCTTGATTAGCAAGTGGTAAAACATCTTACAGCCTACTTCCTTATGGCAAAGTATTAGTTTCTCAAGTCTGAATACACGAAAATAACCGTTAATAAAGGCAACACTATTTTATTGGACTAACTTCATAGATTTCTTCCATTTCAAACATTTTATTGAGTTGAAACAAAGCTAACAGAAACTGTAATAAGTTTGTGTCAGGGAACCATATAGTTCGTCACATGACCGGACTACAAACGTCCATGCTAACTAAACATTAATCAGCTTACTACTGGCGGCCATAGAGCAATGACTTTCTGCCCAATGAATAATTTGCTTAGCTCATGCCTTTCACATTTTTGTACCACACATACACTGTTCCACCAATAATAAACATTCAGGAAGTGAGCGTTTTTCCAGTTGGAGAGAATCATTTGAAGAGGCAAAGAAACAAGCAAGTCCACAAGTTGTCTAGCATTAGGTTAAGGTCTACTTTCAAGACCTGAGCTTAAAAATAAATCACAAATCCAAGTTTCAAATCTTTGTTTACAAAGATTTTTTTTTGTATATAAACCCATATTTGGTTCCAAAATTCCTATGCAAAAGGTCACTCTGGGAGCTTTTACAATGCCAGCACTCATCGTTTCTCAAAAGCTTCCGCAGTGTCCAAGTTGTCCTATGAGTAGGGGATGGAACTTGTTATACCACCTTTCTGTGGTTACAATCAAAGTGGTTTACATATTATATACAGGTACTTATTTTGTACCTGGGGCAATGGAGGGCTAAGGGGCTCTTTTACTAAGGCGCCATAGGCACCTACATGCGTCCAACGCTTGGAACTACCGCCTGGCTACTGCATGTCCCAGGTGGTAATTCCATTTTTTTTTACATCCGTCTGATATGCATAGCAGAAAATTTGTTATTTTCTACTGCGTAGCGCTAACCAGGCGGTAATCGGCAGTGTACACGTGCTGACGATTACCGCCCGGTTAATGCATGAGACCTTACTGCTAAGTCAACGGGTGGCAGTAAGGTCTGAGGCCCAAAATGGATGTGCGACAATTTTAATTTTACCGCACATCCATTTTCAGCCCCCCCCCCCAAGGCCTTTTTTGCAGGTGTGCTTAAAAATGGACCTGCATGCGCCAAATACACGTGCCTACAACTGCACAGGCCATTTTTCAGCACACCTTAGTAAAAGGACCCATACGTGACTTGTGTAGGGTCACAAGGAGCTGCACTGGGAATTGAACCTACTTCCCCAGGTTCTTAGGCAGCTGCACTAACCATTAGGCTACTGAGCGAGGCTGGCTGAAATAGCTGGACAATGATTCAAACAAATGGTCCAATCAATCTCATCATCTGAAAGTGTCATATCTCTTTCTCAAGCCCACTCAAGTCCCACAGTAGAGATAAACTGATGCCTCATGTCCCATGCTAGAGATATGTAGACACATTTGTATTATACCTGATGCTTACTATACTTGACTTAAGATATGAATTTGCTTAATTGGAGCTATTTGAAATAACGCAAGCCAGGGAGGTGATATTTGGTCTGAAGTGCAACAAAAGCCTGTAGGATATCTTGAACAAACCTCACAGATTTCATGACTAGCATTCAAGAACTAAAATCACCTTCCTTAATTCAGGAAAGAATGAGCAAGAGATGGCAAAGCTGAAAGCAAGTCAAGAATTCTGTTAAGTTAGTACAATAAAAATGTATTATTTTATAATTTTGTTTTCTTTATTAAAGTGTATTTATGTGCATTTAAATGGAGTAGTACAGCAGCCACAGTTCTTTATTCAGTTTTGAATGGGATCAGTAAACCCCCTGTTTACAAAGCTGTGCGAGTGGCTCCCAGTGCGATAATGCCGACTCAGCCCATTCACTTTGCCGCACGGTTCAATGTTTTTGATGGAAACTTTGCATTGTGCATTTATGTAAAAATAGCCACAAATAAAAATTTCTTCTAAAATCAGGTGATAGCCAGCCCTCAGATTCAAAATGTACACACAACATATTACTTAGGTAATCCACTTTCACAGTACAGTAACATGCACTGAATTACACTTTTATATGTAATTGACAGGAATCACTACCACACAGTACAACTTATTTTAGACAAATTAAAGCTGTTTTTTTAAAACATATTTCTAAATGACCTAGGGGGTTGTTTACTAAAGCTTAGCTCGAGTTATCTGCAGCAGGGCCCATTTTATTCCTATGAGCCCTGCTGCAGAAAACTCAAGCTAAGCTTTAGTAAACAACCCCCCCTAGAAATGGGAATAACAAGTGAAGCGATCAAAAGTGCTGATAACATGAAGTTATTTAAAGTTGTTAAATCACAAGAGGATTATGAAAAATTGCAAGAGGACCTTAAGAGACTTGGAGACTGGGCATCCAAGTGGCAGATGCCATTTAGGACTAGAATCTATAAATGGTGCTGAAAAATCGGTACTGAAAAAAATAAGCGCTCAGCGCTATTCTATAAAGGATCCGCTTCCTTTATTAATAAGTATGGTTTCTAAGTTTTTAGTTGATCATTCTTCAAGATTGTTTAAACAACTTATTCTCTGCCCTTTGTCTTCTGGTTCCATAGGGTATTTAATACTATTTATGCGGTTATTGTTATCCCACTATGGAACTCTCTTCCATTAACCATCAGAGTTGAGAGAAATTATTTGAAATTCTGTAAACTGTTGAAAACATATTTTTAAAAAGTTAACTATATTATTTGCTTTTTTAATTATTTACTATGAATAGATTGTGTTATATGTACCTTTGGGATCACTCCCAACTGTACATCATGCTGAACCCTTGATTAACTACGTTTACTAAGCGCAATATTGACACTGTCAATAGCACTAAGCGCATAAATGATGCCGAATTTTAGGCACTGGCAATTATGCCTGTTGAAAGCATGTAAGTTAGGCACTAATCAAGTCTATTCTGTACCAATCTGCGTAAATTCTGGGAACTCTCCTAGAACACTCTCCCAAAACACCCCTGTCGTCCATGCCCCCTTGATATTACGTGCTATAAGAGTTCCATGCACAGCGTTATAGCATTCAATGTGCGCGTAGCTTCCAAGTAATGCCAATAATTGGTTGTTAGCAGCCAATTATTGGCTCTGATTGGCTAATTAATCAAGTTCCATGCGCAAATTGGATATGCATGCTGATTTGCACACATAACTTTAGTTGCCATATATAGACTCCGGGGATTAATGTGAGCAAGTGCAAAGTGACACATATAGGGAAGCTGAACCCAAACTATAGCTATATGATGTAAGGTTCACCACTAGGAGTCACTGCCCAGGAAAAGGATCTAGGTGTCATCGTTGATGATTCGTTGAACCCTTTGCTCAGCGTGCAGCAGCATCTAAGAAAGCAAATAGAATGTTAGAAATTATTAGGAAAGGAATAGAAAACAAAACTGAAATATTATAATGCCTATGTATCACTCCATGGTGTGACCACACCTCGAATACTGTGTGCAATTCTGGACACCGCATCAAAAAAGAAGATATAGTAGAAATAGAAAAGGTACAGAAACGAGCAACCAAAATGATAAAGGGGATGGATGACTTCCTTAAGAAGAACTAGGGGTTTTGAGCTTGAAGAAGAAGAAACAACTGAGGGGTGATACGATAATATGATATGGATGATATGGAGCGATACAAAGGCATTATAACATCCTCATTTTTGTTTTCCATTCCTTTCCCAATACCACCTAACATTCTATTTGCTTTCTTAGCCGCCACAGCACACTGACCACAGGATTTCAACGTATCATCAACGTCGGCGCTGAGATCCTTTTCTTGGTCGGTGACTCCTAACGTGGAACCTTGCATTTCGTAGCTATAATTTGGGTTCCTCTTTCCCACATGCATCACTTTGCACTTGCTCACATTAAACGTCATCTGCCATCGGTATATTAAAGATAGTGGGTGAATGGAGATATCTTGGAAGTACTCAACATGCATGGCAGACTCTATTTAAAATCATTAATAGTAGGTTAATGCAAAAAAATATAAAACTCATAATACATATAAATACACAGTCTATTTAGCAAAGTAAGATAAATCGTGCCACAAGACAGAACTAAAATTAAAACTTGCATCAAAATTATTTCCTTACCAAATTAAAGAACACAAAAGATTGAGAAAGGGAGTTACATCCTAAAACAAGTAAAAGGTTAGTCCAAATAAAAAAACAACAAAAAAAAAAAACGAACAGCTCAGCCTTTATATATTTCAGTTAAATATTCTTGCATGGGTCAATTTTACTGTACACAAGAGTCATCTTTTTTTCTCCTTTCCTAGTCCCAGAGGAATAACGCAACTCTTCCGATGTACGTTTCCCTAATGTGGCTATGCCACATGAACTTCATCTTACCACAACATCACTTTGTATTTGTTCTTACAGGAGTCTGCAAATGCCTCTCTGGTACTATGTAAGCCACATTGAGCCTACAAATAAGTGGGAAATACAAATGTAAAAAATAAAATAATAAAAATAATAAATAAAATAAAGGTCTATCATATCTCTCCTCAGGTCTAGAGTGGAGTAGAATGGATAGACGTGAAATCCTTGTTTACTTTTTCCAAAAATACAAGGACTGAGCAGCACGCAATGAAGCTACTAAGTAGTAAATTTAAAACAGATCAGAGAAAATATTGCTTCATTCTGCATGTAATTAAGCTCTGGAATTTGTTACCAGAGAATGTGATAAAAGCAGTTAGTGTAGCAGGGTTTGAAAACTGTTTGGTCAAGTTCCTGTAAGTCCATAAGACATTATTCAGGTGGACTTTGGAAAATCCACTACTTACTCCTGGAATAAGCAGCATAAAATCTGTTTTATTCTTTTGGGATCCTGCCAGATACTTACGACATGGATTGGCCACTGTATGGCAATGTTTATGGTTATATACCTAAGACTGAAAGCTTAGGGTCTGAATACGGCTGCTAATCAAATAACACTTCTGGGTTTGCACTGACATCAGATATTCAGCACTGGTCAATATTTGGTTACTGGCACTGAGTATATGGACTGGAAAAGTAGCCTAGTGATTAGTGCAGCAGACTCTGAACCTGGGGAACTGGGTTCAATTCCCTCAGCAGCTCCTTGTGACTCTGGGCAAGTCACTTAACTCTCCATTGCCCCAGGTACAAATAAGTACCTGTATATACCATGTAAACTACCTCAAATGTAGTTGCAAAAACCACAGAAAGGCAGTATATCAAGCATCCTTCTCCCTCAAATGTGATCAGTAATCTTAGTAAACAACAACAAAAAAGGATATTATTCTGTCATTGGAGACCATCCTTTCTCTCCCTCTGACATTAGGAGACAGTACACACCATCATAAGAACAATATCTTAACATTTCAGCAAAATCTTACAGATCAGTTTTAATTTTGATGAGTTACCTTGAACTGCAATGAATACTGCTGGTGTCAGCATGATGTATGTAATTAGATTTGCTGCAAGGAAATTAGCTTCTCCAGTAAGAAGAGAGCACAGTTTGGTACACCTGTCTCACCTGACACTGTTCCATTTGTTTGGTTATGAGAATTACTATTATGTCGGGCTTAATATAGTTTAGAGCATCAGTGAACACCAATGCACATGTGGTGCATTCAGTGACAGCTGACAGATCCGTGAATTGTCAAAACCTTTAGTATACCAAATCTTAGGGCTGAAAGAAATACTGATCCACATTGGCACAAGATATGAGGAAACTTTTGTACAAAGGGGCAGATTGACCACTCTTCCCTAGCCTCCTAGTTTAATCACTTTTGATAGGTGGTGAGGGGCCCATGACTTTTATTGCCCAGGGGCCCAAATTACTGTAATTCTGCTTCTGTTTGTACAATAGGATTTAAGGTACACAAGCACATTGTTATAATGGGGAATAATTGCAGAAGGATAGTAGCATATGCTAATCTCTATATCTGGCTCTGGGAAGTGGTGCCTGAGAGTCATTACTAGTCTGGATGCCATTGCTGGGGCTCTATGAAATAAGTTAGTGATCCCAGTTCGGCTTTCTCACATAATTTTGCAGTAATTAGTCTTGTCAATAGTGTCGGTAAAGAGACCACAAGATAGCAAAAGTGCAGAAACGGAATTCTGCTGGGGCAGCTGGGACTGTGCATGAATGCAGGGCTTCGGTTTCCTCTACTGTCACTCCGGAACCTCACATGCATAGGAGCCAACTTTTCAAAATTATCAGGGGTGCTAAACCCAACAGAAATTACCCCTCCCTGGACAGAGACAAGAGGTTTGTTCAATACTAGGGGAGCTCAAGAGCCTACAGCATCCACAGACCTGGCTCCTATCCTTTCATGCATTTCTACACTCACTAGATACAGGAACATGATTTGGGATTTAGCTCATGTTTTTTGGTAGCTTAAGGTGAGTTACGTTCAGGGCCAGTAGGTATTTTCCTGTCCCCAGAGGGCTTGCAATCTAAGCGGATAATATTCAGCAGTGTTTCTTTTAAAAGCTGGTTGCCACTGACTAAATTAGTCCTGGATATTCAGGGCCGACCCCTATCCAGGGCTGCTAGGAGTTAACCAGGTACCACTGATATTCAACAGTGGTAGTCAGAAAGCTACCCAGTTAACTCAGGACAGCTTTTTTTCTGTTTTAAGTTAACCAGATTATTATTCCAGCTCTGCTGCTGAATTTCAGCAGTGTTTGGGTAATTCTGGGTTTCCACCACTGAACCACCCAGCATTAACCAGTGAGAAGTCAGAGGAGTCAGGGCAGATATTCAGTGACTGTATCTGGTTAAATGCTGCTCAGCACCTCGCCCAGGCAGCACTACTTAACCTGGTAGGAGCCTCTTTTACCTAGTTACCAGTAACTAGCAGTAAATATTGATCCTGAAGGTTGTACATAAGTATTGCCATACTGGGACAGACCAAAGGTCCATCAAGCCCAGCATCCTGTTTCCAACAGTGGCCAATCCAGGTCACAAATACCTGGCAAGATCCTAAAAAAGTACAAAACATTTTATGCTGCTTATCCCAGAAATAAGCAGTGAATTTTCCCCAAGTCCATTTTAATAATGGTCTATGGACTTTTCCTTTAGGAAGGCGGGCAAACCTTTTTTAAACCCTGCTAAGCTAACCGCCTTTACTACAGTTTCTGGCAATGAATTCCAGAGATTAATTACATATTGAGTGAAGAAAAAATTTCCCTGATTCATTTTAAATTTACTACTTTGTAGCTTCATTGAATGCCTCCTAGTCCTATTATTTTTGGAAAGAGTAAACAGATGCTTCACGTCTACCCTTTCCACTCCACTCATTATTTTATAGACCTCTATCATATCTCCCCTCAGCCGTCTTTTCTGCAAGCTGAGAAAATGGAAAGTTATGTGACTTGCCCAAGATCACAAATCACACTGGGATCTGAACCGAGCTTCCCTAGTTCTCAGCCTATTGCTCCGACCATTAGACAATTAACGCATGTGAAATTTGTGAGAGATAGTGCTTTTTCATCCAGGGATCACTCCCACATGCTTGTTTTTCTAGAAATTAAAAAAAAAAAGCATTTCCTCTTTTTTAGGAAATCTATCTAAAATTCTCCAAAAGTAGGTCATGGGATTGATCTGCAATTTTCCTTGATAATATTACACTTTTGTTCTTCCAACCAAAGACAAGTTCTCCCTTTTACCACTGCCACCTCTAAGAGAGCATCATAAGCCACTACTGAACACATTAACGGAGAAAGTAAAACTCCTGAGCTAGAACTGGATCTCTTAGTCTGGTACGATTCTGCTGCTTCCAGTTCAGATGAGCAAGTCCCACCTCAAATTTTTTGCCTTCCTTTGGATTGTAATCCTTACTGTTAAAAATGGTTTAACAATGCCTAGCTAACCAGGGTTTAGCTATTTTTTTCTGTTGAAGTGTCTTTGAAGTGGAGGTGTAGCATAATGATTGTAACAGTTGGCGGGGAACCATGGAATAAATCCTACTATCACTCCTTTTGATCATGGGCAAGTCATCTGACCTTCCATTGCCTTTGTTAAAAACTTACCCCCTAATATTCAGCAGATGGCGGTAAGCATTTTACTGCCCGCTGCAGGCATTATTCCCCGATATTAAATGCTGGCCCCTGTACGGATTTTGGCATTGAATATCCATTTTTTAATTTTTGAGCCATTTAACACATAGCCACTTAAGTCAATATTCAGCCCTTGACTCCATAAGCCAAATTGCTTAAAGATAACAAGATAAGATAATTACTTATCATTTCTATAGCGCTACTAGATGTACACAGCACTGTACACTGGACATAACGAGACAGTCCCTGCTTGACAGAGCTTACAATCTAATTAGGACAGACAAATGGGACAAATAAGAGATAAGGGAATTACTAAGGTGGGAATGATAAAACATGGGTACTGAACAAGTGAGTAAGGGTTAGGAGTTAAAAGCATTAAAAAGGTGGACTTTTAGCCTAGATTTGAAGATGGCCAGAGATGGAGCTTGACATACCGGCTCAGGAAATCTATTCCAGGCATATGGTGCAGCAAGATAAAAAGAACAGAGCCTGGAGTTAGAAGTGGAGAAGAAGGGTGCAGATAAGAGAAATTTACCCAGTGAACAGAGTTCCCAGGGAGGAGTGTAGGGAGAGATAAAAGAGGAGAGGTACTGAGGACTGCTATTTATGCGGCCTGATTTAAGCGGTTTACTTACGCAGTGAAGGGCTGAATATTGGCACTTAACCTGACTCTGCCCCTGGAATGCCCATGAGTTAGCCACTTTTGAATCAATGCTAACCAGTCATTTTCAGCGAAGATAACTGGTTAAGTGTTGCTGAAAATGACTGGATAGCTGCTAACAAGCGATTTAGTCAGTTGGTGGCCATTTCCGGCCAGTTAAGTCAGTTTGAATAGCGGTCGGTTAGATTGTAAGCCCTGTGGAGACAAAGAAAATACCTATTGCACATGAATATAATTCATCTTGCACTATTGAAAAAGGTGTGAAATAAATCCAAGATCCCTCACATGCTCATCATTTATTTCTTTATCGCCATTTTGAAGAAATTCCCCCAAGGTGATGTACAGCAAGAATAAACCAGACATAAGCAATAGACAATTACAACACTAAAACTATTCAAATAACAGTCCACATTGTGGCATAGTATGTGACTTACGTTGCCAATAAAATACATATGAAATTCCCCCATTCACTCAAATATATTATCTACCTTTGAAAAATTTTGTATCTCAAGAAAAACCAGCTCTAGATGTCTCGATGATGTTGGCAGCCCCAGATAGTGAATCAATAATGCAATCAACATTGATAACCACGGTGGCCCTGTCACCAGACAAGAACTGGTTAATGAAATTATTTTTCCAAAATAAAGATAAGAGCTTTCTTGGACTTAAGATTTGACTCTTTCCTGATGTTACTAAAGAAACACAGAAACGCAGGCAGAGATTTCTTCTATTGAGATCAGGTGTACTCCAATTGGGGAGAACTTTGTTCCTAAAATACCCCTGTAAATGTGTTATAAAATATCAATCAAATAAGTTTGTATTGTTTGAACCCTTGCAATTAACTGCCTTTTTGGCAGCTAAAGGTTCTAAGGGAGATATTGGAACTTAGCTCTCATTGAAGTAATTGGGGTATTGGCTGAAGCAACTGACACAGCTAAGTTTCTTTGATACATTTTCTTAAAAATATCCATATTTGTAGATCTTGAATCCCAAATATTGTGGACTTTAGTAAACTGGCATTAATGTTACTTAAATACTTAAATGTTTCTTTTATCTCTTAAGGGGTATAATGTTTGCCAATGTTTAATTTCCAACGAGTATTAATGTGCTTGTTTTTGGTATTGTAAATCAATAAATAAATAAATTTAAAAAAATACATATGAAAACATTTTAAAAGACAGCATAAGGAGTAAGCGGAGATGGAACATATATAAGACAAGAGTATCAGGAGTAGATAGAAATAAGGTTACTAATTTAAGGAAAAATTGCACATGAAGTCAGAAAGGTTGGCCCATTTTTTTGAATCATCATCCATCTATCTCAGCCAGTCTCATTCAGTGCCTCTACTTCTTTGCTCATAGGACAACATGGACACTGCGGAAGCTTTGGAGGGCTAGTATTAGAAACGTTAATGAGGGTTGGCATTGTAAAAACTTCAAGGGTGGCCTTTTGCATAGAAGTTTTGGAACCAAGTATGGATTTATATACAACAAATCTTTTTTTGCAAACAAAGATGTGAAACTTGGATTAGTCATTTTTAAATTTCAGTCTTGAAAGTGGACTTTAACCCAATGCTAGCCAACTTGTGGACTTGCATGGTGTCCTTTGGAGAGAGTATGGCTAAAGATACTCCTTGAGAGGACCTTAGTGGCCTTGGAGGTTTGTAGAGGGAGATCTTGATCTTCAAGTCTTGAAGATGATACATATGGGTCTAAATTTAGCCCTGTATTGAACTGTATCTAATGGTGGGGGGGGGGGGGGGCAATTTGGATTTCATGGAAGAAGGCAGGGGTTAAGGAATCTGAGCAGTGCTACTGCCTAGCCTTTGATTTTGGTGTCATTTTTACTGAAGATAGATTCTGTGTGTGTGTCCAGCTCATACCAGTTTGCCAGTCAGATGAAGAAACGCCATCAGAGGTGAGGTGAATTTGGCTCAGATTGGTAATTCAGGCCAATAACAGCAAATCCTAACAACTCATCCAGGCTTCACATTTACCAGTTCAAAAATTCTGAAATCACAAAAAGATCCTGCTCAGTGTTACCAGTAGCTCTGTATCTGCTCTAGCCCATTCTTCCTTTGTAAAAATGAAAATGCTTCTGGAATCAAAATGGGTTCCTGTTGCATCCTGCTACTCTAGGAAGAGCTAATTTGTTTAGGATGAGAGTTTTTATTTATTTATTGCTTTTCAACAGTCAAAATACAGAAAATAGGAGAGGCTAATATCTGAACCTTGAAGCAGAAATTAAATGGGAACTCCATTTTTACCCCCTTTTCAACCATTATCCCTTCATGAATGAGCAAAAACAGTTCCCATAGCTACTGACCTGGATGACATCTGTCCCCATCCATCAGTCATGGCAAGGATTGCTCTGCAGGCTGTTCAGGGGACAGGTACTCAAACCTGAATCTTCATGCTGAGGTGCTTTGTACAGTCACAATTTCACTGCTGGAATCCAACTGACCCTATTCTGAAAGGGCTCTGCAGTTTCTTGCAGGTCCTGTATGAGAACTGTCTTGAATAAAGAAGCCATCACATGACACAAATATCTAGCTACACAAGCCACATATCACATTATTACTAAGGAAAGCCACAAGCTTTGCACTTGTCGTGGGAAAAGTGGAAGGACATAGTTCATGGCACGTACACTACTTTTGTTCTTACTTTAGCTCTCTGTCTCTCTGTCATTTGAATTCACATGTTGCCTTTCTAATGAAAGTGAGAACCGGAAAACACTGTGGTATTTCCCTAGCCTGAAAGAAAACAGATCATTCTCACAGTCTGTCACGTAAGCTGATTTGTAGGCCTGTGAAAGTTCATGTCATGCTTCTGAATTTGTGAGTGAAAGGTTAAAAGGTTAAGATAGTGGAGAGACTTGGATTAGGCTGGTATTTCCTAACTGGGATTGAACTGGTTATAAAACCAGTCCCAATCCATCTCACTGGATGGATATTTTACATGGAGATCTCAGGGCAATTCTCAAAACCATTACCCCAGATAAAACAGTGCTTCACACATGGAAATGAGTTTTATAGAACTGCCTGCCTAATACAAGGGTAAACATTGGTGCAAAATCCGTCCAGATTGAGTGAAGGGTTGGCTTTTATGTATATACATTTGCAAATTCAACTATATGTAGATAAATAAAATGTAAGCACACAGAGGCTAATATTGAAAAGGGTTTAGCCAGGCAAGAGATACTCCTGCCTGGTTAAACACTGCTGAGTGAGCGACTGCTGATATTCTGAGACACCTAACTGGTTAGTACTGCTGAATATCTCCACTAACCAGCCATCCCCTAACTGGCTAGATTAGGGCAGAGCAGCAACTCAGCCACTTAGCAGCAATATTCTGTCTGCTAACCAGCTAAACAACTGAATTAAACTGGGACAGCAGAACAGCTGTCCTAATTTTGTGTGGCAGTTACTTTTCACATTGGTGATATGGGTGTTGGATAACTTTGTTCCTTAAATAAATAAAGTCATAATGTAAAAACTGTGTTATGTGTTTAGTCAGATTTCCTTTGTCTAATATCACATTTTGTTTAAAGATCAGAAAACATTCAGTGTGACATATATGCAATAATAGGGGACATCAGGAGGGGAAAATCTTTTCACATCACTGTATCTATCCTTACCTTCTTTTGCAACAGTTGTGCTACTTCTAGTCAATTTAGTTCAAAATAAATAGAAACAGAGAAAAATGTAGGCAGCTAAAGACCATAGGCCTATCCAGTCTGTCCAGCCGTGCCATCTACTCTATCAACTCCCTTAGAGTACTTGTCCCAAGCTCTCTTGAATTCAGATATTGTTTTCGTCTCCACCACTTCCACTGGGAGGCCATTCCATGAATTCACCACCATTTCCGTGAAGACGTATTTTCTCAGGTTACTTTTGAGTCTATTCTCTTTCACCTTCATCCTACTCCCCCCTCGTTCCAGAGCTTCCTTTCAATTGAAAGAGACTCGCCTCCTGTGCATTTATGCCGCATAGGTATTTAAATGTTTCTATCATATCTCCCCTCTCCTGCCTTTCTTCCAGAATATACGTATTGAGATCTTTAAATCTGTCCTCATACACTTTATGACGAAGACTACTGAACATTTTAGTAGCCGCCCTCTGGACCGACTCCATCCTGTTTATATCTTTTTGAAGGTGTGTCTCCAGAATTGTACACAATATTCTAAATGAGGTCTCACCAGAGTGTTACACAGGGGTATTATCACCTCCTTTTTCCTACTGACCATTCCTCTCCCTCTTCATTCAGACACCCTTCTAGCTTTCACCATTGCCTTTTCTACCTGTTTTGCCACTTTAAGTTCATCACATACGATCACATCCAAGTCCATCTCCTCTTTTACACACAAAAGTTCTTCACCTCCTAAACTATACCGTTCCCTTGGGTTTTTGCAGCCCAAATGCATGACCCTGTACTTTTTTAGCATTAAATCTAAGCCTCCAAATTCCAGATCATTCCTCTAGCTTTGCTAAGTCTTTCCTCATGTTATCCGCATCATCAGATGTGTCTATCCTTTTGGCATCATCTGAAAAGAGGCAAACCTTAATAGACAGCCTTTCAGCAATATTGCTTTCAAAAATGTTAGAAAGAACTGGCCCAAGAACCGAACCTTGGAACCATGTCAAAGGCTTTGCTAAAATCTGCAAAGAAAAACCCCATATCCAGCACTCTCCCTTGATGTAACTCTCTGGTCACCCAGTCAAAGAAATTAATCAGATTTGTCTAACAAGACCTGCCTCTTGTGTGAAACCATTCTGCTTATTTTCGAAAGAGATCGCTGGCCATCTTCCGACACAAATCAGGAGATGGCCGGCCATCTCCTGAAGCCGGCCAAATCGGTATAATGGAAAGCCAATTTTGGCCGGCTCCAACTGCTTTCCGTCGCAGAGCTGGCCAAAGTTAAAGGGGGCGTTTTGGAAGGGTATGGAAGGCAGGACGGGGGCGTGGTTATGAGATGGCCGGCTTCGGCCGATAATGGAAAAAAAGATGGCCGGCTCTGATGAGCATTTTGCTTGGTCCATTTATTTTTAGGACCAAGCCTCAAAAAAGTGCCCCAATTGACCAGATGACCACCGGAAGGAATTGGGGATCACCTTCCCTTACTCCCCCAGTGGTCACCAACCCCCTCCCACCCCCCCCCAAAAAAATTTTAAAAAAAAAAACATTTTTTTTGCCAGCCTGAAATGCCATACCCAGCTCCCTGTCAGCAGTATGCAGGTCCCTGAAGCAGTTTTTTTGTGGGTGCAGTGCACTTCAGGCAGGCAGACCCAGGCCCACCCCCCTACCTGTTACACTTGTGGTGGTAAATGGGAGTCCTCCAAACCCCCCCCCCCAAACCCACTGTACCCACATGTAGGTGCCCCCCTTCACCCTTAGGGCTATGGTAGTGGTGTAGAGTTGTGGGGAGTGGGTTTGGGGGGGGGGCTCAGCACCCAAGGTAAGGGAGCTATGCACCTGGGAGCAATTTTTGAAGTCCACTGCAGTGCCCCCTAGGGTGCCCGGTTGGTGTCCTGACATGTCAGGGGGACCAGTGCACTACAAATGCTGGCTCCTCCCATGACCAAATGCCTTGGATTTGGCCGGCTTTGAGATCGCTGGCATTAGTTTCCATTATTGACGAAAACCAATGCCGGCCATCTCTAAATCTGGCCCAAATGTTGAGATTTGGCCGGCTCCAACCGTATTATCGAAACGAAAGCTAGCCGGCTATCTTTTTTCGATAATACGGTCGGGGCGCCGCTTTCTGGGGCCGGCCTTAGAGATGGCCAGCCATATAGATGGCCGGCGCCATTCCCACTCAAGTGGGCTTCAGAATTCATTCCATACTTGGGAGTTAAGATTACTATGAAAACCTCCCTGTTATACCACCTAAACTTCACTAATTTGCTAGATAAAATGAAAAGTAGACTAGTTAGGTGGGAGGCATTACCACTTACACTGCACGGGCGGATACATTTATTTCGCATGGTGGAATTTCCGAGGTGGCTATACACGTTCCAGGTACTCCCCTTGCGGCTTAAATGCAGAGATCTAAAACAGATACACCGACATCTGAGGAGATTTGTGTGGAAGAATGCGAAGCCAAAGATGCCACTGACTTTACTCATGGGTTCCTGGAAAGAGGGGGGCTTGGGCCTTCCAAATATTCGTAGATACAATCAGGCCTGTCTGTTGAGACATTTGGGGGACTGGTTGTTGGGTAGGCAAGACTACACACCACGAAGTATGGAGTATGATTTCTTTAAACCATTCCATCCGCACTACCTATTACATGGGGATGGGAAAATGGTACCGGCCCATATTCGTCACAGCGTACTTCTGGGCCCTTTGAGGGAGGTGTGGAAAGATTTGAATAAGTCATGGGGCTTGGAGGCAGATATTTTGGATTTATTGCCGTTGCAGGATAACCCACAATTCGGCCCCGGTACAGAGAACAAAATATTTCATAGATGGGCGACACTGGGGATCACGAGACTGGAGCATGTACTAGACGCAGGAGGGAAGATCCTGTCCTTGGGAGCTTTGGGAGTAGGTATAAGTATGAACCACATATTTGCATACAATCAGCTAGCCCACTATGTTCGGTCCTTGGACCTACTACTCAACACTACTACTCAACATTTCTAGAGCGCTACTAGGGTTACGCAGCGCTGTACAATTTAACAAAGAGAGACAGTCCCTGCTCAAAGAGCTTACAATCTAATAGACAAGTGAACGGTCGGTCCGATCGGGGCAGTCAAATTGGGGCAGTCTGGATTCACTGAACGGTAAGGGTTAGGTGCCGAACGCAGCATTGAAGAGGTGGGCTTTAAGCAAAGACTTGAAGATGGGCAGGGAGGGGGCTTGGCGTAAGGGTTCAGGAAGGTTGTTCCAAGCATAGGGTGAGGCGAGGCAGAATGAGCGGAGCCTGGAGTTGGCGGTGGTGGAGAAGGGTACTGAGAGGAGGGATTTATCCTGTGAACGGAGGTTACGGGTGGGAACGTAAGGGGAGATGAGGGTAGAGAGGTAGTGAGGGGCAGCAGACTGAGTGCATTTGTAGGTAAGAAGGAGAAGCTTGAATTGAATGCGGTATCTGATCGGAAGCCAGTGAAGTGACCTGAGGAGAGGGGTGATATGAGTATATCGGTTCTGGCGGAATATGAGACGTGCAGCAGAGTTCTGAACAGACTGAAGGGGGGATAGATGGCTAAGTGGGAGGCCGGTGAGGAGTAAGTTGCAGTAGTCCAGGCGAGAGGTAATGAGAGCGTGGACGAGAGTTCGGGTGGTGTGTTCAGAGAGGAAAGGGCGAATTTTGCTGATGTTAAAGAGGAAGAAGCGACAGGTCTTGGCTATCTGCTGGATATGCGCAGAGAAGGAAAGAGAGGAGTCAAAGATGACTCCGAGGTTGCGGGCAGATGAGACGGGGAGGATGAGGGTGTTATCAACTGAGATAGAAAGTGGAGGAAGAGGAGAAGTGGGTTTTGGTGGAAAGACGATAAGCTCGGTCTTGGACATGTTCAGTTTCAGGTGGCGGTTGGACATCCAGGCAGCAATGTCGGATAAGCAGGCCGATACCTTTGCCTGGGTCTCCACGGTGATGTCTGGTGTGGAGAGATACAGTTGGGTGTCATCAGCATAGAGATGATACTGGAAACCATGAGATGAGATCAGGGAGCCCAGGGAAGAGGTGTAGATTGAGAAGAGAAGGGGTCCAAGGACCGATCCCTGGGGAACACCAACAGATAAGGGGATGGGGGTGGAGGAAGATCCATGAGAGTGAACTTTGAAGGTGCGGTGGGAGAGATAGGAGGAGAACCAGGAGAGGACAGAGCCCTGGAACCCAAATGAGGACAGTGTGGCAAGAAGTAAGTCATGATTGACAGTGTCAAAAGCAGCGGATAGATCCAGGAGGATGAGGATGGAGTAGTGGCCTCTGGATTTGGCAAGGAACAGGTCATTACAGACTTTAGAAAGTGCTGTTTCTGTCGAGTGAAGAGGGCAAAAACCGGATTGAAGCGGATCAAGGATGGCATGAGAGGAGAGAAAATCAAGGCAGCGGCTGTGGACTGCGCGCTCAAGTGTCTTGGAGAGGAAGGGTAGGAGGGAGATGGGGCGGTAGTTGGAGGGACAGGTAGGGTCTAGTGATGGTTTTTTGAGGAGTGGCGTGACTACAGCATGCTTGAAGGTGTCGGGGACAGTTGCAGTGGAGAGAGAGAGGTTGAGGATATGACAGATGGAGGGGGTGATAGTAGGAGAGATGGTGTTAAGTAAGTTGGTGGGGATGGGATCAGAGGAACAAGTGGTGCATTTTGAGGAGGAAAGAAGGCGGGCGGTTTCCTCCTCGGAGATATCAGGAAAGGAGGAGAAAGAGGTCTGGGTTGGTTGGTTGAGGGAGAGGGTTGAAGGGTGAAGAGGAGGAGGTGGCTTGGTAGTGAACTCAAGGTTGATCTTTTGCACCTTGTCGCGGAAGTAGTCAGCCAGTGATTGAGGAGAGAGTGACGGGGGGGTGGGAGCGGAGGGCACTTTGAGGAGGGAGTTAAGGGTGGCGAAGAGACGACGAGGGTTAGAGCTGAGAGAATTAGTCAATTGGGTGTAATAGTCCTGTTTGGCAAGGAATAGTGAGGACTGGAAGGAGGATAGCATGAATTTGTAGTGAAGGAAATCTGAATGGGTGCGAGATTTCCTCCAGAGGCGTTCAGCAGATCGGGCGCAGGAGCGAAGGTAACGGATGCAAGGGGTCAGCCAGGGCTGGGGATTAGTACGCCTTGTGGGACGGGAGGTGGATGGTGCAAGGGTGTCCAGAGCAGAGGAGAGAGTGGCATTGTAAGCGGAGACAGCCTCGTCAACAGACTCGGAGGACATGATGGAGGGGAGGAGATTAGAAATACTAGATGATAAGGTGGGAGGGTCAATAATCTGGAGATTCCTGGAAGTAGTGGTTAATGTTGGGCGGGGCTGAGGGGGAGGGTGAAGAAGTGTGAAGGTGATCAGGTGATGATCAGAGACAGGAAGAGCTGAGGTGTGGAAATTGGAGGGTGAGCCGGAAGAGGAGAGGACGAGGTCAAGGCAATGGCCATCACGGTGAGTAGGGGTGGTGGAACAAAGCTGGAGGTTGAAGGATGATGTTAGAGTGAGGAACTGAGAAGCGTGAGAGTTGGACAGGTCATCAACGTGTATGTTGAAGTCTCCGAGAATGAGGGATGGAGATGAGGGTTCAAGAAAAACAGAAAGCCAGGCATCGAAGTCGGTGAGGAAGGAAGGGAGGGATTTATCAGGGGGGCGGTAAATGACTGCCACTCTGAGTGGCAACGGGTAGAATAGACGGATGGAGTGGACTTCAAAGGATGAGAAGCAGTGAGACTGTGGTAGGAGGAGGGGTTGGAAGCTACAGGAGGGCGAGAGTAGTAACCCGACGCCTCCTCCACGGCCAACTAGGCGGGGAGTATGGGAGAAGAGATAGCCTCCATGGCATAGAGCCGCAACTGAGGCAGAGTCGTCAGGGGAGAGCCAGGTTTCAGTTAGGGCAAGCAGGTGAAGGGAATGAGAGATGAAGATATCGTGGGTGAAGGGAAGTTTGTTGCAGACCGAGTGGGCATTCCACAGTGCACATGAGAAGGGGAGGGAAGAGGGGGGGAGGAGGGGAATAGATATGAGATTGGAGACATCCCGGAAACGTTTGCATGGATAGGACGAAGACAGGTGTGGGGGACCTGGATTGGGATTGATGTCTCCTGCGGATAGCAGGAGGAGGAGCAAGAGAGTGCGGAGGAGGGTGGGGGAGGTAGGGCGACGAAGGCGACGAAGACGGGATGCGCTTATGAGGAATGGGGATGGGTTAATGGCAGGAAGGAAGTGTTGAAGGTTGAGAGCTAGGAAGGAGGAGGGGGACAGGAGAGATGGTGAGGTGGTGAGGGACGGGGGTGAGTAGGGTATTGCAGTAGTGAGCAAGATGGGAGAGGACATGGGTGGGCAGTGAGTTCCAGTGGTAGACAGCGGTAGGGGGAGGGGAAAAAGATTAGGAAGGGACAGGGCAAGGAAGAGAATGTGTAAAGGGGCCATAAGTAGTAACTGAGGTGTTATGGGTATATATGTAGTGACTGAGGTGTTAAGCGATAGATAGAACGGCAGAGCTGGATTAGAGGCTTAAAACTGGAATGGTAGGCAGCAGGCAGGTAGGCACTGCCCAGTAAGAACAAGTCACACCCACTATGTTTGAAAAATGTGGGAGGAAAGGAGGTGAAGAGCCTGAACACAGAGACAGAGCAGTTATCTGCAGGCAGATTAGGTTGCTTGGGAGGGTATATAAGAACTATCACCCTAGGGGTGGGTGGGTAGAGGGACCAAAGTAAATTAGGGAGCGGTCACGGCAGGAAGATTAGGGCCTTCTTTGGGAAGATCACAGGAGACAGGCTGTCCGTTTCAAGTTTGCATAGAGCTTTGGGGGAGCTAGAAGGAGAGAGAGACACGTCTGCTGCCTGTCAAAGATGGGCAGGAGACCTGGGGCAACCGCATTTAAAACTAGATTTCCGCAAATTGATAGCACGTGTCCCTCAGATATCAGTAAATGCGGGCCTACGGGAATGCCAATACAGAATCATGTATAGGGCCTATATGACCAAAAACCAATTATTCAGGTTTGGGGGAGTCCCAGACCCGCTATGTCTGAAATGCGGGCAGGGGGAAGGCACGTTGGGGCACGCTCTCTGGACGTGCCATAAGACTCAGGCTTTCTGGAAGCAGTTAATCCAATATCTTGAATCTTTGGTGCACCTGCGGATTCCATTCTCGCCCCAGGGAATATTATTAGACAAATATGAGGTATTTAGGCTTCATGGGAAGGGGACCCAGCAGCTCATTCGCAAAGCAAGTCTGGTGGGGAAAAAGATCATAATGGGCGTCTGGACGAATGAGTCTCCACCAGACTTTTGGCATTGGAGGAACAAGCTCCATGATCTCCTCTTGATGGAGCGTAGGGGAGTAGGGTCCTCCCCCAAGAGGCGAAAAGCATTTCTAGCTGTTTGGGAGCCTTACATACAATCACTGTCACCAAAAGCTCGCAGTTTAATATTCAATAAGCTCTGAGGGGAACTCAAAAGGCACATATGGGAGAGAGGAGGCACAAGGGGTCACACAAGGGGGGTTACAAGCCATAAATAAGTAAAACAGCAATTTTGGGCTCTCAGATGGGGTGGGGGGAGGGGGGAGGGGGGGAGCAAGTTTAGGAGGAAGGTATCCAATGGTTAGTGACTACAATAACGGAGGAAGTTATTGATGATATGTTTCTGTTGTAACGCTGAGGGTGTAGTTCTGGTTTCTGTGAGTTGTAACGGTAATGGATATACACAAGAAGTTATGTTTTGTAAGAGGGAGGATGGGAGGGTGGAGGGAGAAAATTAGAAAGTCTGATGGCAGACAATTTTACGCTGTTCAAGGAATTAGACATACACATCTTGTATTATAGATTTGTTTGTTGACTGCAATAAGCACATAATTACGATCAATAAAAGCGTTGACATATAAACTAAAAGGAAGGGAGGGTGGGGGGAGGGGGTGTTCGGGGATAAAAGAAGAAAATGATTTGATGTACGTGGACGGATTGCAAGTTGTCTGTTGTATTTGAAGGTTATTTGCTGGACATTATATATATATGTTTTATATAATACATCAATAAACAGATTTAAACATAGATGGCCGGCGCCGTTCAATTATGCCCCTCCACGTTGCCTTGGGTCCTGTAATCCATTGGATTCCAAAAGCTTTACTATTCTCTATTTTAAAAGTGTTTCCATTAATTTACTTACCAAAGAAGTCAGACTTACTGGCCTGTAGTTCCCAAGCTCTTCCTTACTTCTGCTTTTGTGGAGAGGGACCATATCTGTTATTCTCCAGTCCTCCAGGACTACTCCCGACTCTAGAGAAGCATTGAAAAGGTCATACAGCGGAGTCACTATAACTTTCCTAAGTTTCTTCAGTACTCTCAAATGTATGCCATCTGGCCCCATTGCTTTGTCCACCTTTAGTTTAGCCAGCTCCTCACAAACAGAGTCCTCTGAAAATTGTCCAGAGACTACCACCTCCCATTCCTATTTGTGTTTGTCTTCTGCAGTCCTGCTCCCAGCCCTTCAGCTGTGAACACAGACCAGAAATATTTAAGCAATTCTGTCTTATGTTTGTCAGCTTCTATATACTCCTCCCCTTCACCTTTGAGTCTCACAATGCCACTTTTGCACTTTCTCCTATCACTAACATAAATTAAAAAAAAAAGGCCTCCCCCCCATTTTACTTTATTGGCTAGTTTTTTCTTCCATTTGCATCTTTGCTTTCCTGAATACTCTACCAACTTCTCTTAGTTTTTCCAGATATTGTTGCCTGTTCTCTTTCTGCGATCTCTTTTAGTTTATAATGGCTAATCTCTTTTTCCTTACCTGTTCAGCTACTACTTTTGAGAACCAAAGCAACCTTCCTCTTCTATTTACTTTCCTTACAAAAAAAGTTTGTTGCCCTTACAATAGCCCTTTTCAGTTTTGCCCACTACTTTCCAACTTCTTCCAGATGTTCCCAACAGACAGCAATTCCTTGAGGTAATCCCCTATCAGAATACATTTAGATTTTTTTTAAAGTCTAGAACCTTCACTTTTGAATGAACCTTCTCCACATCTGTCTTTATATTAAACTACACCATCTGGTGATCACTGGATGCCAGATGATCACCTACTATAACATCAGAAACACATCAGTAACTACTAAGTCCAGTATGACCCCCATCTCACTTGGGTTCCATTACCAACTGCTGGAATAATTTCCCCTGTAGAGAATCCAGGATCTCCCTGCTTCTAGAAGAGCACACAATAGGGATACCCCAATCCACACCTGACATATTAAAATCACCTGTCAGTAGTACTTCCCCCTTCACAGCTTTATTTTGAAAGTCTTGAATTAAATCTCTGTCCACTCCTTCTGTCTGTGAAAGAGGCCTGCGTGTCACACCAATGTAAATACATTTGCCATTCTCTCTTTCCAGACTGACCCACAGTGCCTCTTCCTTACCCTGTAGGTCCTGCAGTTGTGTGCCTTTGATATTATTTTTAGCATATAATGCCACTCCTCCTCCCTTTCTTCCTACCCTGTCTTTCCTGAATGCATTATAGCCCAGTATAACTATATCCCAGTCATGGTTCTCTGTGACCAGATGAAAAACACAGAAAAACAAACCTTTGCAACCAACATGAAGCTACAAAGAAACACAGCGAAGGGGATGAAAACGCATAAAACAGTGTAGTAGGGTGCTGGTAAAAGTCTTTATTGTGAACAAGACTCGACATGGGCCATGTTTCGGCCACTAGGCCTGCATAAGGAGTCAAACATGACATTGTATGTGTCTCAAGTTGTTGATCTGTATTTCTCAGATCCGGAAGTGACAGCTGTTACTCCGGCATTATGTAAGCCACGTTGAGCCTGCAAATAGGTGGGAAAATGTGGGATACAAATGCAACAACTAAATAAATAAATAAAATCTGAGATATTCTTGTTTTATTGAGAGCAACATCAGTGAGTGCTTTGGTGTATTAGTACCTAAGCCACAAACCCTTTTAGTCTGATATTGATCAGTGATCTGAGTTGAAATGACTTTACCCTCAACAGGGAGGATCGACGAGAACACCACCTGTGCCCCTATCTGCTTCACCCTCTCTCCCACAGCCATGAAGTCATTTTTTTGATATGTTCGGATGGGTACCTAGCAGTGTCATTTGTGCCAACATGGATGAGCAGCACTGGATAATAGTCATTAGGCTTGATGAGTCTTGGCAAGCTCTCTGCAACATCTTAAACTTTGGCACCATACAGACAGCACACCTCCCAAACATGTTGCAGTGTGGAACGTTTGCTGTTCCTGTCTCTCTGCATTTGACCTGATTTTTCTTCAGCACAGGAATTGCAGTATATATTGGATACTTATGCATTTAACAGAGAATATATTTGGAAATCACTTTGACCCCTGATGAAGGTTATCCAAAACTTGGCCAGGTTGGGTCTAGTTTCCATTAAAGTTACATTTGAGTGAACTTTTGCTGTCTGGTCCTTCCTTGGATCACTGCTGCTAGTTTCTACTATCTGCTTGGATAATGCAGTGGGTTGTCTCCTGTTTCGTTTCCGCAGCACTCCTCCCAAAACATCATGTCTGGTCTGCAGATGGGACGCCTCTTTACCTCTCAGAAGAGAATCACTACCTTTCGCCTCTTAATGGTCACTGATATAGCAATTGGGATTCTGAGCTTTGATTCCTTCTCTCTGGGATGCTCTCACCTGCTCTACTTCCAGGGCTGCAGATCGGTTCTTCAGTTCGAGGGCAGGTGAAGTCCTGGTACTGATCCTGCAGAGTCTAGTGATCTGAGTCCAGTTGTCCTATTTCAGCACAGCTTCTTCTTCACCACTACTGGAGATCTTTGATGTCTTATGAAGCGTTTCATCGACTTAGTTCTCATTTTTGCAGATGCCTCTCAGCCTTGCCACCTCCTCTCTCAGTTCGTTCACTCCTTTCAAGAGGGGTTCAAGCTGAAGTCATCTTGCGCATGGAACCAGCCCCTCTCCTGAGTTCACATTTTCTATCTGCACAGAGGCAGAAGCTATAAATGGGGCAACAGCTTTGGTGATGTTTCCCAGCCATACTGCAGTTGCAAAAGTATTTGCACCTGTAGAAAGAAAACAAAAAAGCCCTACCCAAATCCCTACCATTCCTTAGCTGTAATGTAGGCTAAAGTAGCAGCTGTTTTCTTTTGTGTAAGGTCTAACCCTCAGAAATATGGGGACTTCAAAAGAGATTATTTAGGTCAGCTCTGCTTTTGAAATGGAGGTAAAAGAAGCTCCTTAAACAGAAAATTAAACTAAGTTCTCTCTACTAAGAAAAAGAAAATAAAGAACAATTTTCCCAGCAATATAAAACAAGAATTTAAATAAACCTGTTCCTAAAATAAATAAATAAATAAATAAATCACAGCATTTGTTGCAAAAAAACCCAAAACAAAACAATTTCAATCTACAATGAGGGGACTTTTTGATATGACATCTAAGTCCGATTTTGGATGTTTTGCACCAGGGGCGTATCTGAGGTTCGGCGGTAGGGGGGGCCAGGGCCAGAGTGAGGGGGCACATTATAGCCCCCCCATCGCTGCTGCCGCTGCCATTACCGACCCCCCTGCCACCGCCGCTGCCGCCATTGCCGACCCCCCTGACGCCGTCACCTACCTTTGCTGGCGGAGGACCCCAACCCCCCACCAGCCGACGTCCGCTTCCTCCTGCCTTTAAAAATATTCCTTCAGCTGGCGGGGTCTTCTGTTCTTCATCCTCCGTGGCGTGCTGTTCATTGAAAGAGCTGCAATCCAGTTTCGGAGTCTGAGGAAGCGGCGGCTGGCAGGGGGTCGGGGTCCCCCGCCAGCAAAGGTAGGCGGGGCCCAGGCCCCTGTGATCCCATGCAGATACGCCCCTGTTTTGCACAAAACGTCCAACATCCAAGTAGGAAATAAGGTCATTTTTGAAAAAGAAAAACGTCTATCTTTTTTTTTTTTCAAAAATACTGTTTCAAATAAGGTTTTATGCTTTGGACGTTTTGATTTTTGTTCCATTTTTGAAAAAAGAAAACCCAAGTAAGTGGAAACGTAGAGATTAATGCTATTGGGATGTAGGAGAAGCCAGCATTTCTGTGAACATAAGAACATAACAGTAGCCATACTGGGTCAGACCAATGGTCCATCTAGCCCAGTATCCTGTTTTCCAAACAGTGGCCAAGACATGTCACAAGTACCTGACAGAAACCCAAATCGTAGCAACACTCCATACTACAAATCCTAGGGCAAGCAGTTGCTTCCCATGTCTGCCTCAATAGCAGACTATGGACTTTTCGTCCAGGAATTTGTCCAAATGTTTTTTAAACCCAGATACGCTAACCAATGTTACCACATCCTCAGGCAAAGACTTCCAGAGCTTAACTATTCGTTGAGTGAAAAAATATTTCCTTCTATTGCTTTAAAAGTATTTCCATGTAACTTCCTCGAGTGTCTTGATCTTGTGCACTTTATATAAATGCTCCCAGGTGCACATCTCACCTTTGCTCCCTTATCTTGTCCCCTGAGCGCTCCAAAACCCACCCAAAATACACTGTCCCCCACTACAATAGCCCTTATGGGTGAAGGGAGCACCTATATGTGGGTACAGTAGAGCTTTGGTGACTTTGGGAGTTGCCATAGTTTCTATCACAAGTGTGACAGGTAGAGGGAGATAGGGACCTGGGTCTCCCACTGTGTACTACACCGACCACTATGCTTCTCCAGGGACCTGCATGCTGCTCTAATAGACCTGCCTTTAACATCAGAGGCTGTCATAGAGGCTGGTAAGTCATATTTTTATTTAAAATTTTTAGGGGTGGGATGGGGTCAGTGACTACTGGGGTGGTTATTAAGAGGTTACCCCTGGTTCCCTCCAGTGGTCACCTGGTCATTTAGGGCACTTTATTGTGTATTATTCATTCTGAAAACAGGTCTAGACCAAAAAGTCTTGGTTTTAGTCCTGGATGTTTTTGTTTTGTTCCATTATGGCTGTAAAATGTCCAACAAATTCCAGAATTTAATTACATGTTGAGTGAAGAAATATTTTCTCTGGTTTGTTTTACATTTACTACTTAGTAGATTCATTGTATGTCCCTTAGTCCTTGTATTTTTGGAAAGAGTAAACAAGTGATTCACGTCTACCCATTCCACTCCACTCATTACTTTATAGACCTCTAACACATCTCCCCTCAGCTGTCTTTTCTCCAAGATGAAGAGCCCTAGCTGCTTTAACCTTTGCTCATAGGAAAATCATTCCATCCCTTTGTTGCCCTTCTCTATACCTTTTCTAATTCCACTATATCTTTTTTGAGATGCAGTACCAGAATTGCACACAGTATTTGAGGTGCGGTCACACCATGGAGCAGTGGGTTAGCCACAGGTGGCCTGGGTGGGCCAGGGCTCACCCACTTATGGCTCAGGCCCACCAACAGTAGCACATGTTTAGAGGTAGCTGCTTTGGATTCCAAGATCCGCCAGCTGAAGACTTCCCCCTGATGGTAATTCAAATGCTACTCTCCACGATACCGGAATCTGCGCATGCCTGCTGCAGACTACCAAGGTGGAAAGAAGAGTTTTCCAACCAGCTGAGATTTTTTTTTTGGTGGTGGAGGAGGGGGAGAATACTTGGTGCCCACCCACTTCTTGCCTAGGCCCACCTGAAATCTGCTGTCTGGCTACGCCCCTGCCATGGAGTGATACAAAGGCATAATATTCTCATTTTGCTTTCCATTCTCTTCCTAATAATCCCTAACATTCTAACGGCTTTCTTAGCCGCCACTGCACACTGAGCAGAGAGTTTCAACATATCATCAACAATGACACCTAGATCTCTTTCCTGGGTGGTGACTCCTTGCATCACAAAACCATAGTTTGGGTTCCTCTTTCATATATGTTTCACTTTGCGCTTATTCACATTAAATGCCATCTAATCTAATCTAATATAGGCATTTCTAGTCTGCTTTACCCTAAAAAGGCTCAAGGCAGATTACAGATAAAGACAAACCCACAGAACTCTTGCGAGGCCACCGCTGGAAGTCTCGGCAGCCATTTTATAAAAGCAGAGAGGAGAGGATCAGCACCATTGCAGAAGCCGAAGAAGCCACTAGACCACCAGGACGCCTCGAGCTATGTGCTGGGAGGGCACCCAGGGTCAGAGGGGAGGTGAATGGATGGAGTCTGGATTCGGGAATCAGGATGGTTAAAAAGGGTGAGTCTCTGTTTCCCCTCCCTCACACCGTCGTCACCTCCGTACAATCAAAACAAAGCGAGCAAACCTATGAGCTGCTGCATCCACATTGTCGTTCTTTATTGTTGGTGGCATTTTTATTTAATCTCCCTTATATTTTCAAACATGCCAGCTCGTGCAGCATAAGGATGTACACAGAGGAAGTAATGACGGAATAATTTTTCATAGGTACAGTAGTAATTTGTTATAAATCATAATCAGTGTGTGATTTGGAGGGGATGGTTATAGTGACAACTTTACACTGTTATAGTCATGCAGAGATTTTTTTCTCCTGTTAAAGGGCCACTAAAACAGATATCATGTTATGAAAATCAGGTGCTCAACATTCAGAGTTTCTATCCATTTATTATTTATGACATTTATATCCTACATTAAACATGAATTAGGTTGAAACCTGGGCGCATTTAAAATCTTTTTTTTTTTCTGTGCCTACATCAAAAGAAAAAGATGGTATGTGGGAACTTGCTCCTTTTGTTTTGTGAATTGCAGTGGTATATTATAAAAATGCACTTGTCTTTTTTATCACTACTTTTTCACAGAAAGGTATTGAATAATTAGGGAAGGGTTTCCTTCATGCAGACGTTTTGTCCAGCATCAGTCTAAATGCACCAACATTATCCAGTTCGTAATCAACTTCACCAAACAAATGAATAGGCTGTTGCGTGATTTATTATGAACTGCACATTCGTTGTGTGAGGGGAGAAGTCTCATAATGTCACTCATAGGCGCCCCGTATAAGAGGCTTGGGGAGGCTAAGCCTCCCCAGCCCGCCACTGCCCCGCCGCCGCCCGCCATACCTTTAAATATTATATTTTTGCTGGAGTCGCGGCCAGCGCCGGCATTGAAGGCATCAGCAGGCTCATCGCGGTTCCAGCAGCATTCCCTCGCAAGTCGGATGATGGCTCCGCCCTCTTCTGGCGTATTTTCTGTTTCTACGAGGGCGGAGCCATCATCCGACTTGCGAGGGAATGCTGCTGGAACCGCGATGAGCCTGCTGATGCCTTCAATGCCGGCGCTGCCCGCGACTCCAGCAAAAATATAATATTTAAAGGTACGGGGGGGGGGGCAGGAAGGAAACGAGGGCAGACGGGAGAGGAGAGGATGGTTGCTGCAGATGGTGGATGAAGGGGAGAGGAGAGGGCAGGGGAGAGGAGGGTTGCTGGACATGGGTGGATGGAGGGGAGGGGAGAGGAGGGTTGCTGCATATGGTGGATGAAGGGGAGAGGAGAGGGCAGGGGAGAGGAGGGTTGCTGGACATGGGTGGATGGAGGGGAGAGGAGAGGATGGTTGCTGCAGATGGTGGATGAAGGGGAGAGGAGAGGGCAGGGGAGAGGAGGGTTGCTGGACATGGGTGGATGGAGGGGAGAGGAGAGGAGGGTTGCTGCATATGGTGGATGAAGGGGAGAGGAGAGGGCAGGGGAGAGGAGGGTTGCTGGACATGGGTGGATGGAGGGGAGGGGAGAGGAGGGTTGCTGCATATGGTGGATGAAGGGGAGAGGAGAGGGCAGGGGAGAGGAGGATTGCTGGACATGGGTGGATGGAGGGGAGGGGAGAGGAGGGTTGCTGCACATGGTGGATGAAGGGGAGAGGAGAGGGCAGGGGAGAGGAGGGTTGCTGGACATGGGTGGATGGAGGGGAGGGGAGAGGAGGGTTGCTGCACATGGTGGATGAAGGGGAGAGGAGAGGGCAGGGGAGAGGAGGGTTGCTGGACATGGGTGGATGGAGGGAAGGGGAGAGGAGGGTTGCTGCACATGGTGGACGAAGGGGAGAGGAGAGGGCAGGGGAGAGGAGGGTGCTGGACATGGGTGGATGGAGGGGAGGGTAGGGGGGAGAGAAGGGTTGCTGGACATGGAGGGGGAGGGAGGAGTGAGGAAGGAGATGAGATGACGGAAAAGGAAGAGAGTAGAAAAACTGCACATGGATGAAGAAAATAGGCAAAAGCTGGATCCACTGGACAGTCAAGTTTGCAGAGGACCCAGCTTTTACTTATGGATGTAGGACAAGAAATGAAGAAGAAAGGCGGAAAGTAAACAAATAATTGGAAAGGAAGCCCTGGAAACGGAGTTAAGAGGACAGATAGCAGCAGAATCGGATACTGGGCCAGCACAATCAGAAAAACAAAGTCACCAGACAACAAAGGTAGAAAAGATCATTTTATTTTCATTATAGTGTTTGGAATATGTCCACTTTGAGAATTAGGTGTTCAACATTAAAAGTTTATTTACTTATTTATGACATTTATCCCACATTAAACATGAATTAGGATATTTTGTGGCTCTACATGAGAATTGTGATATTATGATCCCTTGTTTCATATTGTTGACGGTCTGCATTTACCGTTTGGGTGATATATTAGTGTATTAGGGTCTGCCCAGTGTAATATTTATGGTACAGTAAGGTTCTGAGTGTGTTTTTGCACAAAGTTGTGCATAGTGTTTTGCAGTTGAGTGATTGTGCTTAGAATATGCTTTGAGCAACCACTTTATTCTTTGACATATGATACATAACTAATATCTACATTTAATAAAAGGTATTAATTGTGACATTTATTATTTTTTTCTGTGTGTGATCAGACAATTATGGATTTAAGCTCCACCCCTGGCCCCACCCCTAACCCCGCCCCCTTTAGCCTCCCCAAACAGTTGGGCCACTGACCGCCTATGATGTCACTGTACTTATGTCCTATGTTATCGCTCATCATCTGGATATACTTTGGTATTCGTGACTTGTCTAATCACTGACTAAAACCCCCAACCTCCTATATTTTAAGTGTAAAAGTGCAGTAATTCAAATGTTGTGCATAACACATAGAAAATGGTTTTTTTTGTTGTTTTACATCTTTGCTTTAAACTATCATTTACAATGTTACATCACAAATTGTGCTGTTTATGGCGTTCACAGAAGGATAATCACTTATCTGCATAACGTAAGCATTCTCCGGACCCCGACAGATTCCTGTTTCACCTGAGCTTTATCGAGTGATCTGGGTTGTTGCAGATTTGTGTCCTTCTCACTCCTGGTTCAGGTCATCAGGAGTGAGGACACAAATCTGTAACAACCCAGATCCCTCGATAGAGCTCAGACGAAACAGGAATCCGTCAGGATCCAGAGAATGCTTACGTTATGCAGATAAGTGATTATCCTTCTGTGAACGCCATAAACAGCACAATTTGTGATGTAACATTGTACATGATAGTTTGAAGCAAAGAGGAAAAACAAACAAAAAAAAAACATTTTCAATGTGTTATGCACAACATTTGAATTACTGCACTTTTACACTTAAAATATAGGAGGTTGGGGGTTTTAGTCAGTGATTATACAAGTCACAAATGCCAAAGTATGTCCAGAGAATGAGCGATAACATAAGACTCAAGCACAGTGACATTATGAGACTTTTCCCCTCACAATGAATGTGCAGTTCATAATAAATCACGCAACGGCTTATTCACTTGATTGGAGAAGTTGATTACTTATTGGAAGTTTAGGCCATTTTTTCTTTGAAGTAATAAACATTATCCAGTTCAGCACACTATTAGCCACCAAGTTCATACAAAGTTAATTATGTTCAGTTGAAAATAAATCTGTTGCCTCAGGCTGCTTGCTATGTGAATATTCTATTCCTGTTTCATTATTGCTACCAAGTATTACATATTAAGGGCATTTGCTTTAAACTTTGTTTTAATTAATTTATCCAGTCCTTACATGCACATGGTTTTGCTTTTTAATCCCAAAGGTGAATCTTAAGGGTGGTTGAACAATTAGGTATAAACTGTGTTGTTTCTGACTTTACTTGTTTTGGAATTTGGACTGCTTTTGGTCCTGTGCTGATCCGTACATCTGCTGTCTTAGCAGAGTATTGAAGAAAATTATTTATGTTACTTTTATTAGTATTTTTACTGCTTATGGAATCTGGCTTTCTTGGCGGGGTCAAGTAACTGTGGCACGGAAAGGGCTTGGCGGGCCGGGACTCGGGAGCTGGGATGGAGATTACTAGCAGGCGGGGATGGGCGAGGTCTGGCTAGATTCCTGTGGGGATAGGCGGGGACAGACTACATTCCCCATGGGGACGGACAGGGACGGGTTAGATTTCTGTCCCCGTGCAACTCTCTACTTGAGACTTCTAGTGGCATAATGTCCTGAGTCTGCAGATTATAAGCAGAGATCTTGTGCTCTGCAGCATCATTTTCCTCCTCAGAGTTGAGAATGCCCCACATGCATTGGAACCTTCTCCAACAGCACAGCCACAGTGGGGAGAGTCTGTGGTAGTATTAGCTTCTGAAACTGGGGTGCCAAACGCCCCATTCCTTGGCCCTCTCCAAGAAATGGACATCAACCCTAATGCAGGTGGATATGAGGTCGTCCAGATTGGGCGGCAGGTCCCATCCCGCAAGCTCATCCTTAATGTGCCCAGCAAGACTCCTCCAAAATACCACCACCTGGGCTTCTTAGTTGCACTGAAGTTCTGAAATCAGGGTCCAGAACCACACGGCATACTGGCCCACAGTGTTCCTTGTCTGATGCACAGTAGCTTGGATGCCACTGAGGAGGAGTGCCCCAGCTCATCGAACACCTGCCAGACGTGGGTGAGGAAGTCCACCAGGCTGAACATAATTGGGTTATCCTGTTCCGACAGAGGGGATGCCCAGGCCAGCACCTGCCTAGAAAGGAGCGAGATGATGAAGGTAACCTTGATGCAGTCAGTTGGAAAGCTAACTTGCTGCAGTTCAAAGCTCATTTGCACATGATTTCCTTCCTAAGGAGGGGAAGCCAGTGCAGAGCAGCCAAGCATTACGCGTGGCTGCTCTGCGCATGCCAAAGACGGCTTCATACATGCAGACAAGCTGCATGTATAATAGCCATCTACAACCTTAAATAAATTGCTGTCTACAACCTTAGAAAAACAGAAGTCCAGGTGAAAAAGTCCAAGTGCTTGGGATGTCTTTTTTTTTAGGCTATGGGTGAAGGATATCCTTTGCTATGCCTCTGTGATGGCAGTTGATGTTTCTGTGAGAAGGATGTCCATGCCTTTGCTATGCCTCTGACATCCCCTTCATTTATTTGGATTTTGGATCACAAGTAGCAGTGGTGGGACTTGAACCAGCCACTGCTGGATTGCAAGACCAGTGCTCTAACCACTAGGCCACTCCACTCCCTTGAAATTTGGCTGTCCCTGTGGGTGGGTGGGGGGGGGGGGCAGTTCAGGATGTCCAAAATGTTTGAAAGAAGGACGTCCACGCCTTCGCTATGCCTTCGCTGACACATACATACCTCCCTCCCCAGGGACCTGCATACTGCTGCGATGGATCTGAGTATCACATTTCAGGCTGCCAAAAAAAGTTTTTAAAGTTGCTTTTTTCAGGGTGGGAGGGGGGTTAGTGACCACTGGGGGAGTCAGGGGAGGTCATCCCCGATTCTCTCCGGTGGTCATCTGGTCAGTTCGGGCACCTTTTTGAGGCTTGGTCGTAAGAAAAAATGGACCAAGTCGCCCAAGTGCTCCTCTGGGACACCCTTCTTTTTTCCATTATCGCTCGAGGACGCCCATCTGTTAGGCGCGCCCCAGTCCCGCCTTTGCTATGCCTCCGACACGCCCCCACAACGGGAAGCAGTTGGGGACGCCCACAATCGGCTTTCAATTACGCCGATTTGGGCGACCCTGAGAGGACGCCCATCTCCCGATTTGTGTCGAAAGATGGGCGCCCTTCTCTTTCGAAAATAAGCCTATTGTCATAATTCCCATAGAAGATATATCTTTTGATTGCTTGTTTGTAAACTTTTTATACTATAGGTAACTGCATATATATATATATAGTTCTCATAGTTTATTTTTATGATAGTGTATCCTATTAAACTACAGCATTTTAATGCTGTCAAAAAGCAGGTTCGGAATGTTCTTTTCAATTAAAATATTAAATTAAATGTAAGCTATTAGCTTCCAATGCTCATTTTACTTGAATATGGTCATACTATTATTTTGTCTTCTAAAATGAAGAAAGAATAGTTCCAAATTTGAATGTTATTAATTTATTTAATTTATGTACTGGGATTTATAAACCGCTTTTATGAAGAGATTCACTCAAGGTGGTGTATAGCAGGTACACTTTAACTTATAATTTTGTTAGCATAACAATAGTAAAATAACCAAGAATAAACATAAATACAATAAACGAGGTAAACTTGAAAACAGTAAACTAATAATAGAACTACCGTACAACAGTATAAAAAAATATACACATTTAACAGCACTGGAATTCAAATACCAGAGATATATTACATAAGGTTTTGACTTCTAGAAGCTTTCTTGGTGCCTAGAGATGGATGTCCATTTATAGAATTGCCCTCTAAGGGGGTAATTGTATAGCTCGGCACCTATGTATATGTGTCCGATTGGCACTTTATAGAATACTAACATAATCAGGTATATATATATATATATATATATATATATATATATATATATATATATATATATATATATATACACACACACACACTTGTGCCAGCCATAGATTGGCTAAATCTATGCATCTATGTTCCTGAGATACACGCATAACTTATAGTGTTCTATTACATGCATAAATGTTAGTCCAACCTATTTGTATGCCTACCTGTAAAATATGTGCTATGTAAGCGATGTGCACATTTACAAAGTAATGCTTAGGTCCAAGAAAACAAAGGGGCAGACGATCTGCAAACTCCAAGATGGAAACTGTACAAAGCAGATCGTAGATAAACCAAAAAATATATTTATTGATATAGTAAAAATCAAAATAAAATATGCATACAGTAGATAGCCCGACACAGGCCGTGTTTCGCCCGACTGGGCTGCTTCAGGGGCTAAGAAATAATAATAAATAAATAAATATATAAATAAAAATCATATAACAATAATATTGTAAGAAGATATCATACAAATCATATAACTTCTTAAAGACAACAAAATTAATATAACTTCTTAAAAACACCAAAATTAATAATAAAATAATAATAAAATCCCACAATATTCAAATTATGATAAAATCCCACAGTACTAGAATTGTAAAAAAATATATATATATGTGGTAAAACAATAATAACTACTAATATATCTGCGACATATATATACATATATATTACAGAAATGCAAAAATATATTTTGTACCAACATCTAAAAAGGACACATAGAAAAACAAAGATAATTTCTAATTATGAACTCAAAAATAACATATGCACCAGACAGCCATCTTTTACAATATACCATACAAAACACCCACCTAAAAAAATGATTCCTCATTACCAAGCAAGGGATATGCTTTGGAAAAAGCAACTATAAATACAAAAGGAAAGAGAAAGAAAAAATGATGAAAGAAATAACATATAATGAAAAGATCTCTTAAAAAATGTATATATAAAAAAGACTCACGTGTATGAACAAAATCTTTAAAAAACGGCTCATTCAGAGATATAAAAGCAAAGGATTTGTAAACCTGCATGAAATAAAACTTGAATGTAAGAAAAACTGTTTAAGGCAGACGGACAGCAACTGCATCGGGGGACAAATACATCGGGGGAATACTATGGAAGGCTATATTATTAAGCATAGGTCTTCTTACTTAACTGAAAGGGGTTAAATCCCAAGCCGTGAACCTCCGTGGTAGTATAACAGCGTCTGCTATCGGGAGTATAGTGACTATGTTAACCTATTTTAAAGCGATGCCCCGGTGACGCATTATTTTATTTAAACCGGGCTTAGTGTCGAAAGGTATAGATCCCGTGTTATAATTGTGAAAAAGTAAAAGTAGTAGTCAAGGAAAAGTAAATAACACTTACCTAGAATCGTATGAACAGTCTCTAAACTCTGAGTTTGCCGAAAAAGCTACGTCGAAGAACCGGAAGTGTATTTAAAGGGAAGTGGAGGTCAAAAGTCAGAAGTCAAATGTTATGTTCTAAAAATATTCATTATTCCGAATGCAAGTCATGAATAATGATCACCCATGAATAAGAATATTAATAAGTACTTATATTAAAAAATACTAACGTTAGAAGGACATAGAGGTATAAACAAATAGGCAGGCTTAAAGAATAGCCAATCAGAATGGCCGCAATGACTCAAACAAACGGGTCATAATTTGAACCGAAAAAAAATATATACATGTGTAAACTAAAAGAGACAACTTATGTGGTGGAAAATTTAATACAAAAGTCAATGGACACCACGAAAAAAAGGGGGGGCCACGAAAAAAGGGGGTTATCTCATATTTAAAAATTTTTTTGGCAGCCACGGAGGTAGGGGTTAAAGGTCATCTTGTTTACTTGCACATGTCTATTTAATTAATGGGAAGGCACAAATCGTCACTATGTTAACAGACAAATAAAATGGGGGACAATATAATAAATAAAATAAATGGATAAGGAATAAAAAAATATATATAAAAATATAATATAAAAAGAGAAATAAAATAGTAATAGTGATAATAATAATAATAAACAACCAAGGGGCACTGGAGATTAAATAAAAAATCGAAAATAATATGGTATAGTATATTGTATATTATAAAGATGGATGTCTAATGTACCTACTTGTATTTAGAATCATAAAAATACAGAATAATCCGTTTCACCATTTAGACCATATGGATGGAGGGTATTTAACATGAAAATAAATTCTTGTTCTTTCCGTAATAGATACATATCAGTCGGTCCACCTCTCCATTTGCTTTTATATACAAAAATTGCACAGAACCTATAGTCATCAAATTTATGACCTAATGATATTGAGTGTTGTACTAGTGGTTTGTCTATTTGTTTTCGTTTAATTGCACTTCTGTGTTCAATAATTCTAGTATTAAGTTTCCTTTTTGTTTTTCCCACATACACTAATTTGCAAGGACACATAGCAATATATACAACGTTGCTAGTTTGGCAATTTGAAAAATGTCGAAGATGAATGTCTCTATTTGCTGATGGTATATAGAGATTCTTGGTCTTAGTATTAACTTTACAAACTGAACATTTCCCACAAGGGAAATGACCAGTTGGCAATTTATTTAGTGTATTGGGAACATCAGGTAATGCAGAGGGAACTAAAAGGTCCCTCAAATTGCGTTCTCGTTTGTATGCAACTATTACTCTCTTCTGATGAAATGGTTCTAGACCTTCTAACAGATGCCAATGTTTTTTAATAATATTGACTATAGAGCTGGACATACTGGTAAATGGTAAGGTACAGACTATCTTATTCTCATTTGTTCTCTGGATTGGGTTGAGCAGTGATTCTCTCGAATTATTGGATGCTTTATAGAATCCTTTTTTAATGCATTTTGATGGGTACCCT
Source organism: Microcaecilia unicolor (assembly GCF_901765095.1). Taxonomy (NCBI): domain Eukaryota; kingdom Metazoa; phylum Chordata; class Amphibia; order Gymnophiona; family Siphonopidae; genus Microcaecilia; species Microcaecilia unicolor. The sequence goes on from NC_044031.1 coordinate 217,164,698, forward strand.
TTCTCTTTAAACCGTCTGGACATATCCTGGGAGCGAAGTGTATATGTTCTTTGTTCTGAACATAGCCTTCTTAGGCGTAGAAATTGGCTGTATGGTAAATTAGCTTTCAAACTTCTACTATGACAACTTTCATAATGCAGAAATTTGTTCACATCCGTGGGTTTGCGGTATATGTCAGTAGTGAACTTGTCTCCCATTATGTTTATGTTGATGTCTAGGAAAGGGATTTTTCTTCCATCAAATTGCATTTTAAATTTTAGATTGATATCCAGAGTATTTAGCCAATTATAAAAATCTTTGAGCTCCTCTTCTGTACCTTTCCATATCATAAAGATATCATCAATATATCTTTTCCAAGTGTGTATATGATCTATATATTCATTCCTTACAATGAATTTCTCTTCAAATTGGGCTACATACAGATTAGCAATTGATGGTGCGAATGTGGCGCCCATCGCTGTACCTTTAGTCTGTTGATAATATTTGCCATCAAATGAAAAAAAGTTTTTTGTAAGTGCTATTGTTGCAAGTTCAACAATGAGTTGAGTCGGTATCCTAGGTCTTAGATTCTGATTTGCCAGTTTTTCTTTGATAATTTCTATTGATTCTTTCTGTGGGATATTAGTGTACAAACTCTCTACATCAAAGGTTACTAATAACATATCTTTACTAGGTGTAATCTTATTCAACATATTAATAATATCTGAAGAATCACGTGTATAAGAAGGGATGCTGTGAACCAGAGGACGTAAAAACTTATCGGTAAAAATTGATAACGGTTCTAATAAGGAGCCACAGGCAGATATGATTGGTCTACCTGGAGGTTTAGACAGAGATTTATGTATCTTTGGGAGAATATATATAGTAGGTATAGTGGGTTCTTTAACCACTAGAAAGCTGGCTTCTTTTTCAGTTAAATACTGTGCTTTTCTTCCTATTTCAACAAGAGAGGAAATTTCATTTTGAATATTAGTTGTGGGGTCTTTATTCAATACCTTATAGAAGGACTGATCATTGAGTTGTCTATAAATTTCATCTATATAGTCTTTCCTAGTCATGACTACAACGGCTCCGCCTTTGTCTGCCGGTTTTATAATAATACTATGGTCTTTCTGTAATGTTTTAATAGCAGTATTTTCTTCCCTTGTTAAATTATAGAAAGTCCTCTTATTACCTTGTTTCTCTAACGTTGCTATATCTTTAAGTACAACAGTTTCGTAGGCTTGTATTAGATGATGGGTGTTGGCAGGCGGGAGCCATTTACTATTATTTTTGACAATTGATTGGTCATTATACTTGGATGATTTTTTTGAAAAAAATTCCATGATTTTTAGTTTGCGTATAAACTTAAAAAATTCAATTCTTGTTTTAAAAGCATTATATTTTGGCGTGGGTATAAATGACAAGCCCTTACTCAAAACGTTCTTCTCTCAAAACGTTCTTCTCTATTCTTTAAGCCTGCCTATTTGTTTATACCTCTATGTCCTTCTAACGTTAGTATTTTTTAATATAAGTACTTATTAATATTCTTATTCATGGGTGATCATTATTCATGACTTGCATTCGGAATAATGAATATTTTTAGAACATAACATTTGACTTCTGACTTTTGACCTCCACTTCCCTTTAAATACACTTCCGGTTCTTCGACGTAGCTTTTTCGGCAAACTCAGAGTTTAGAGACTGTTCATACGATTCTAGGTAAGTGTTATTTACTTTTCCTTGACTACTACTTTTACTTTTTCACAATTATAACACGGGATCTATACCTTTCGACACTAAGCCCGGTTTAAATAAAATAATGCGTCACCGGGGCATCGCTTTAAAATAGGTTAACATAGTCACTATACTCCCGATAGCAGACGCTGTTATACTACCACGGAGGTTCACGGCTTGGGATTTAACCCCTTTCAGTTAAGTAAGAAGACCTATGCTTAATAATATAGCCTTCCATAGTATTCCCCCGATGTATTTGTCCCCCGATGCAGTTGCTGTCCGTCTGCCTTAAACAGTTTTTCTTACATTCAAGTTTTATTTCATGCAGGTTTACAAATCCTTTGCTTTTATATCTCTGAATGAGCCGTTTTTTAAAGATTTTGTTCATACACGTGAGTCTTTTTTATATATACATTTTTAAGAGATCTTTTCATTATATGTTATTTCTTCATCATTTTTTCTTTCTCTTTCCTTTTGTATTTATAGTTGCTTTTTCCAAAGCATATCCCTTGCTTGGTAATGAGGAATCATTTTTTTAGGTGGGTGTTTTGTATGGTATATTGTAAAAGATGGCTGTCTGGTGCATATGTTATTTTTGAGTTCATAATTAGAAATTATCTTTGTTTTTCTATGTGTCCTTTTTAGATGTTGGTACAAAATATATTTTTGCATTTCTGTAATATATATGTATATATATGTCGCAGATATATTAGTAGTTATTATTGTTTTACCACATATATATATATTTTTTTACAATTCTAGTACTGTGGGATTTTATCATAATTTGAATATTGTGGGATTTTATTATTATTTTATTATTAATTTTGGTGTTTTTAAGAAGTTATATTAATTTTGTTGTCTTTAAGAAGTTATATGATTTGTATGATATCTTCTTACAATATTATTGTTATATGATTTTTATTTATATATTTATTTATTTATTATTATTTCTTAGCCCCTGAAGCAGCCCAGTCGGGCGAAACACGGCCTGTGTCGGGCTATCTACTGTATGCATATTTTATTTTGATTTTTACTATATCAATAAATATATTTTTTGGTTTATCTACGATCTGCTTTGTACAGTTTCCATCAAAGTAATGCTTAGACACACTTTTGGTATTTATGCACTTACTGTATGTTCTAATGCGTGCTTATTAGATGCATCATTAGTATTGTGCTGACATTGTATTATATCTCTGGGATTTGAATTTCAGTGCTGTTAAATGTGTATATTTCTGATACTGTTAAACGGTAGTCCTATTATTAGGTTTCAGTTTGCTGTTTCCAAGTTAACCTCATTGAGGGGTCCTTTTACAAAGGCATGCTAGCGTTTTTAGTGTGTTCCTAACACTTGGATATTTTACAGCCATAATAGAAGAAAACAGAAACTCTAGAGCTGAAACGTCAATGTTTTGGTCTAGACCTGTTTTTTAGAACAAATAAGGCACAAAAAGGTGCCCTAAATGACCAGATGACCACTGGAGGGAATCAGGGTTGACCCTCCCTTACACCTCCAGTGGTCGCTGATCCCCTCCTCCAAAAAAAGATGTGATTAAAATGTTACTTACCAGCCTTTATGACAGCTTCAGATGTTATAGTCAGGTCTATTAGAGCAGCAAGCAGGTCCCTGGAGTAGTATACTGGTCAGTGGAGTGCATTATAGAGAGGACAACCCAGGCCCATATCCCACTCTACCTGTTACACTTATGGTGGAAAGTGTAAAGCCCTCCCACACTCCCCCAAAACCTACTGCACCCACATATAGGTGACCCTTTTACCATAAGAGCTATTGTACTGGTGTACAGTTGGGTATAGTAGGTTTTTGGAGGGCTCAGCACACAGTTTTAAGGGATAATGGTGGTGAGATGTTTACCTGGGAGCATTTATTTGAAGTCCACTGCAGTGCCCCCTAGGGTGCTCCATTGCTCTGCTGGGATATCTGTGTGGCCTATCTACTAAGAATGCTGGCTCCTCCTACATCCCAATGACTCGATTTTCTACATTTTCACTTGGATTTTATTTTCTTCAAAATAGCCCCAAAAGATAAACACACAGATCATGAAAACATCTTGCACGTGGCCATTTTTGAACAAAAAATATAAATGTTTTGCTGTTTTGAAAATTGCTATATTTCCTGTTTGGATTTGGAATGTTTATCTCAAAATGTCCAAAGTCTGAATTAGACGTCATATCGAAAATGCCCCTTTATATCTGCATACAAAACCTGTGCATATATGCTTCCACGATCATTTAATAGATTTGAAATTATAGATTTTTTGTTGCTTTTTAATCTTTTTTCAGATGAAAATATATTACCATCTGTAAACATATTACTTAAATATACTATTCAAAGTTTGAAGCCCAGCCATATACCTGCTGTACCTGAATGCAACTCTCCTAAAACTACAACTGATAAAGGTGTGAGCCAAATCCTAATACTATAATAATACTACTAATAATGATGATTTTTTTTAATTACATTTGTACCCCGCGCTTTCCCACTCATGGCAGGCTCAATGCGGCGTGCAATGGAGGTTAAGTGACTTGCCCAGAGTCACAAGGAGCTGCCTGTGCTGGGAATCAAACTCAGTTCCTCAGGACCAAAAGTCCACCACCCTAACCACTAGGCCACTCCTCCACATAAATTGTGTCACACCAGAATTTAGTTCAGATCAAGGCAATTCTATAGAAAATCTTTCCTTATTTATATATTTTAGAAAACATTACAAAACATTCATTTTTGAAGTTCTCTGTACTTCAACAGAAGTATAAAATATACAATTCAAAATCTTTGAAATCAGCAGGCTTACAGAATAGTGAATCTTTCTGTCCCAGTAACACCTCTCTCTCAGCACTGCATCTAGTTTAATGCAATAACATTTCATTTTCTGTACTGTACTCAGAAATATAGACAGGATAAACATATTCACTAGTACTCATTTTGGTGGATAATAGCAGACAATCCTTTTGCATGCTGTGTACCTGGCTACAGATATTTATTTCAGCAGTGTGAGATCACCATCACAAACTGACAAATTACCATTCAAAGACGTCCGTGCAGCCATAGAGTCATATGGTGCTAACAGTATTACAAGATGGAGAAGTCACTTAATTCTACATTGCCTCAGGACAAACTTAAGATTATGAACCCTCCAGAGACAGGAAAATATCTACTGTACCTGAATGTAACTGACCTTGAGTTACAACTGAAATGAGGTATGAGCTAAAGCCCAAACCCCCTTCCCTTCCTATCAGAATAGTGCAGGACGCACATTACAATCTGCAAAATTCATAACAGATGCTTTAACAAAATACAAACGATTTGCCAGGTTTCTTGAGATTGTGTAGCAGCAGGAATCAATTCTGTAAATTTCTGAAGTCATATTTGTTTGAACACACATAGAGTTGATATTCGTCTGCTTTATGAATGGTGATTTCTTGATCTGCTTTTGATTGTATATCAGTTTCATTGTTTGGCTTTTTATTGTGTATGTTGATTTGTAATCTGCCTAGTTGTAGGCGGAACAGAAATGTTTACATAAATAAATCCTTAACTGCATTTAGAGATATATACTGCACTTTCCTGTTATATACCACCTGCATGTACATGTATACTTTAAGGCAGGGGTCCTCAAATCCAGATCTCGAGGTCCACAACCTATCCTAGTTTTCAGGATTTTCACAACGACTCTATGTATGACATCTAGATCTCATACATATTAATTGTGGAAATCCTGAAAATCAGGCTGGGTTGTGGACCTCGAGGACTGGATTTGAGGACCCCTGCTTTACGGTTTGGTATCAGGGCATTCATCCCCTGCATCTTATTCAGTTTGGATGTTAATACACATGATAAACACCACATTTACACAAGGCAATTGCTGCTGTTAGTACACTTTAGTACATCATCCCCTTTGTCATGTAGTAAGTATGCACAATGAAATCTGCTTGTTAGTTACTCCCTGCTGCAAGATATACAAATGTGCAAACTTTGTACAAACAAGTTCCATTTTAATTTGATAGATGTGCAAGGTCCACAAACATTGAATTATTTGGAATACGTACAGATCAGTTTAGTGCAGAATCTTGAGTTTAAAAAAGCCAATGGATTTTTTTCAGAATGAAATAATATTGATTGGGCTGACTTAGTTCACATTTCCCTAGCTACGTGTATACATTCACTGACAGCCTGGCTGTAGCCCTTAATATGGTTGATTTTCTTGTGCATAAAAGAAGTTTGCTTTAAAAGGGGCCCTTTGACAAAACTGCATTACTTGCTAACGTGCTTAGGACTAGATTCTATTTATAACGCCTACAAAATCAGCGCTGAAAAAAAAATACACCTAGGCGTATTCTATAAACTATGGCTAAAGTTAGGTACAGTTTATAGAATACACCTAAATTTAGGCATAGTACAGAATATGCCCAGTTTCCTGTGATTATATTTAGTCGCAGCCATTTATGCCAACTAAAACCTGGTATAAATGCCAACGCCCAAGTTATGCATCGAATGGGCATGTTCTATAACACACCCATACCCCTCCCATGCCCCATTTTCAGATTTGTGTCCTTGAATTTACATGCATCTTTTTTTAGAATATGCTTAGAAAGTTGTATGCGTAAATTCTAATTAATGTCAATTAGTGTCAATAATTGCTTTTTAAGTGGAAATTATCGGTGCTGATGGCTTAAGACGATTACGTTGTGTACACAATACAGAATATGACCAGATTTGTGTGCAAAAATGAGGTCATACTACATAGAATTTGGGGGTTAACATGCAAAACGTGGCCTAATGCAGGACATGATAAAGCGTTATGTATTAGTTTTGCCATATGCAGTATACTTTTTTTTGGAGGGGTGTGTTAGGGGCAGAGAATGGATGTGGAAGCGCTATTCAGCCAGCGTGTTGATATTAGCACGTGTTGACTGAATAACACTGTCTTAGCATGGAAGCCCTTAGTGCCTCCTAAATAGGAGGGGATGAGGGCTCCTGCGTTAGCATTAACATGCTGCCAGAAAATGAAATAATTGCAAGAGGCCAAATTTACAACTGCACTAGAAATTGGCTTAGTAGGCAGAAAAGTCCTATGTTAAGACACAATAAGGGCCAGATTCTATATATGACGCTAAGAGTTATGCGCATTAAATTGGGCACGTGCCTAATTTAACAGGCATAACTTAATACAGTAATGAACCAATCAGCGCTAATTGGGTGATAACCAATTATGGCACTAGTTGGCAATAATTAGGATTTACATGCATATCGTATTCTATAATGATGTGCACCTAAATCCTAACGCGTGAACATATTTGGGGGTGGATAGGGGCATTTCTGCAGACGTTCCCAAATGTTATGTGTGTTGATATAGAATTTGGCCAAACTGCGCCTAATTGTAGGCACCTGCATTTAAGTCTGTCCATAGCAGACCTAATCACAGGCGCCTGCAGTTAGGTGCAGTTTATGTCTAAGCGTGATTCTATAAAGTATGTATACTCTTCATAGAATCACGCTAAGCACGTTACATTTTCAGTGGTACTTATATACCCCTAAGTCCTTTTACTGAAGCTTAGTGTACACTAAAGGACATTAATGTGCGCTAAATGCCACATGGTCCATAGGTATAAAATAGGACGTGCAGCATTTAACGAGCGTTAATGTACATTAGCCCATGCTAACCTTTAGCAAAAAGACCCCTAAGCAAGCTGTGCAGTGAGTATGAACACCTTATCGCCTGCACAGTATTGCTTTGAAAGGAATCTTCTGCTCATACATACAAGTTTACAGAAGAAATGCACATAACATTTATATGACACAGCAAAACCTTTATGGTACGGCCAAACCTTTTTTTAAAATTTATTTATTTGGTAAATGTTTAAAGCAACAAGACTTTAGTTGTAAAAATACACTTGTACTAGTTTGGATCTTTATGCTTAAAATAAATATCTCTATCACACTATTATAAAATTTCTCTATACAATTTATATACGACTTATGTCTGTATCATATGAAATGCTATCTTACTATTTCCATATTACAATAGCAATAAAATAAAATGCAACTCAACTAATGCACTTATTTGAACAAAAACACTTGTACCCTGGTCCCCTTTCAGAGAGATTATAATTCATCTCATATTTTTTTTAGATTTCATTCAAAAGGTTTATCCTTTACAAACAACCATAAAATGATTGCATAATTTCAACATGATTCATACAGCGACCCTTGGAATACAGCAGAAACATGCATTGCTAGCATTCACATGAGGCAGTGATCAGCAGCTCTGTTCTTCTGTAAGACATCCAGATTTTACATTTATCTTTAATGGTGCGCCTACTTGAGCAGTAAGCAATTATGGTAATAGTAATGGTACTTATAGTTTGCCGACTCCCATATCTAGGTTCAATGCGGATTACAAAGAGTCATAAAACAAGAAACCAAATAGAAATTTAAGACCAGAAAGTACAGTAAAAACTTAATAAACACATTTTTAAAACAAATAAGTGTTTAACTGTTTACAAAATGCCAAGTATGATGGAATCATCCTAATTTTAGCAGGCTGAGAACACCAGCTAAAACTGCTTGATAAGGAAATGAAACGGACAGAGATTTTTTATACTGACTCCAGCAAAAGATGGAAAATAGACAAGACACGACTCACCAGTTCATGATGAGGATAAAGATAATGGGAAATGTCTTGTAGATCCAGCAAGAAAGTTTAAAAATAATATGCGCCTTAATAGGCAGCCAATGAAGTTTATTAAAGCAGCTGTAATTTGATCTGTTTCTGTCAAAATCATCTTAGCTGCGGAGTACTGTAGTACTTGTAATTACCCCCTAAAATTCTAGAGTACCTTTAAGATAGCAGCCATTACAGATAACATGCTGGTCCATTTGACTGACCCTCAGAGCTCCTTTGAGGAGCTGTTAGAAGTTTTTCGAGAAGACAGGGATTATGTGGATTTTAAACTAAATCTTTCAAAGTTGGAAGTTTTGGCCACTTGCATTTCGCTGCACTAAAATTCGAGGAGGGAGTTTCCACTGCAGTGGGCCACACAATCTTTTAGATATTTGAGGATTCAGCTGCCTCATTCTGCCAAGTTGGTGCGCTCTCTTAATGTGGGAACTCTCTTGGCCGCAACAAAATGACTACTAGAGGGTTAGTCAGCATTACCTTTATCCCTGTCCTGCTGGATCAGTCTGTATAGGATGGTGGTCTTTCCCAAGTGGTTGCATGTGCTCCAAATTTTACCCATCTGCCTCCTTAGGAAAGACCTTTTGCAAGCAGCCAGACTTGTGACTAAATTCTGTTGGGGAGGGAAAAAAGTGAAACTGCGCTTACCATACTTGTATGGCAAATGGCAGGGTGGAGGACTGGGTCTGCCAAATTTGCAACTATATAATTATGCTTGCCTTCTGCACCATATGGGGGACTGGTTGTTAGTCCGAACGGATTATACTCCCATCATATATGAACAATTGCTCTGTACTCCATATAATATTCGGTCCTTTCTACAGGTATCCCATCTCCTTCCCTACTCATTGGAGAGGAGTGTCCTATTTCGGTCACTAAAAGACACCTGGAATACACTGACATGATGGCTAGGTAGTACTCCCATGGAAACTGACCAATTTCCACCGGGGTCAGATAACAATACTTTTGTTCATTGGGAAACAGCGAAGATACTTACCTGTAGCAGGTATTCTCCAAGGACAGCAGGCTGATTGTTCTCACCTGTGGGTCGACGTCCGCATCGGCCCAGGAAACGGCAATTTTTTAAAGCAAAAAATATGTATACATAAAAAGTTTTGCCAGAGTCTTCTGGCGTGCAAATCGTGCACACTGCACATGACTTTCCACCCATCGCACGAGCATGTCCCTTCAGTTAAATCAAAAAGCAAACAAACAAATAAATAACAACTCCAAAGGGGAGGTGGGCGGGTTTGTAAGAACAATCAGCCTGCTGTCCTCGGAGAATACCTGCTACAGGTAAGTATCTTCACTTTCTCCAAGGACAAGCAGGCTGCTTGTTCTCACATGTGGGGTATCCCTAGCAAGCAGGCTCACTCAAAACAATGAACACTGGTCAACTGGGCCTCGCAACGGCGATGACGTAACATACACTGACCTGAAACTATAAAGTAACTGAGATTGCAGCCTGGAACAGAACAAAAATGGGTCTAGTGGGGGTGGAGTTGGATTCTAAACCCCGAACAGATTCTGCAGCACTGACTGCCCAAACCGACTGTGCCGTCGGGTATCCTGCTGAAGGCAGTAGAGAGATGTGAATGTGTGGACTGATAACCACGTTGCAGCCTTGCAAATCTCTTCAATGGAGGCTGACTTTAAGTGAGCCACTGACGCAGCCATGGCTCTAACATTATGAGCCGTGACATGGCCCTCCAGAGTCAGCCCAGCTTGGGCATAAGTGAAGGAAATGCAATCCGCTAGCCAACTGGAGATTGTGCGTTTTCCGATGGTGACTCCCCTCCTGTTGGGCTCGAAAGAAACAAACAACTGGGCAGAATGTCTGAAGGGCTTTGTCTGCTCCACGTAAAATGCCAATGCTCTCTTGCAGTCCAAGGTGTGCAAACTGTTTTTGCTAGGGTGGGCATGAGGACAGGGAAAAAATGTTGTAAGACAATTGACTGGTTTACATGGAACTCCGACACCACCTTTGGCAGGAACTTAGGGTGCATGCGGAGGACTACTCTGTTGTGATGAAACTTGGTATAAGGTGCATCCACTACTAAGGCAAGAAGCTCACTGACCCTACGAGCTTCATCGCATGCCCCCTAGTCCTAGTATTTTTGGAAAGAGTAAACAAATGATTTACGTCTACCCGTTCCACTCCACTCATTATTTTATAGACCTTTATCATATCTCCCCTCAGCCGTCTTTTCTCCAAGCTGAAGAGTCCTAGATGCTTCAGCCTTTCCTCATAGGGAAGTCATCCCATCCCCTTTATAATTTTCGTCGCCCTTCTCTGCACCTTTTCTAATTCCACTATATCTTTTTTGAGATGTAGCGACCATAATTGAACACAATATTCAAGGTGCAGTCGCACCATGGACCAATACAAAGGCATTATAACGTCCTCACTTTTGTTTTCCATTCCTTTCCTAATAATACCTAACATTCTATTTGCTTTCTTAGCCGCCGCAGCACACTGAGCAGAGGGTTTCAATGTATCATCAACGATGCCGAGATCCCTTTCTTGGTCGGTGACTCCTAACGTAGAACCTTGCATTACGTAGCTATAGTTTGGGTTCCTCTTTCCCACATGGATCACTGCACTTGCTCACATTAAACGTCATCTGCCTTTTAGATGCCCAGTCTCCCAGTCTCGTAAGGTCCTCTTGTAATATTTCACAATCTTCTTGCGATTTAACAACTTTGAATAGCTTTGTGTTGTCAGCAAATTTAAATTACCTCACTAGTTACTCCCATCTCTAGATCATTTATAAATATGTTAAAAAGCAGCGGTCCCAGCACAGACCCCTGGGGAACCCCACTATCTACCCTTCTCCATTGAGAATACTGACCATTTAACCCTCTATCCTTTAACCAGTTTTTAATCCAATCCACAGTAGGACACTACCTCCTATCCCAGGACTCTCCAATTTCTTCTGGAGTCTTTCATGAGGTACTTTGTCAAACACCTTTTGAAAATCCAGATACATAATATCAACCGGCTCACCTTTATCCACGTTTGTTCACCCCTTCAAAGAAATGTAATAGATTGGTGAGGCAAGATTCACCTTCACTAAATCCATGTTGGCTTTGTCTCAATAATCCATGCTTTGAATATGCTCTGTAATTTTGTTCTTTATAATAGTCTCAACCATTTTGCCTGGCACCGACATCAGGCTCACCAGTTTATAATTTCCTGGATCTCCTCTGGAACCTTAAATATCTGCGTTACATGGGCTACCCTCCAATCTTCCGGTACCACGCTCGATTTTAACGATAAATTACATATTACTAACAATAGTTTCACAAGTTCATTTTTCAATTAAATCAGTACTCTGGAATGAATACCATCCAGTTCAGGAGATTTGCTACTCTTCAATTTGTCAAATTGCCCCATTACATCCTCTAGGTTTATAGAGATTTCATTCAGCTTCTCAGACTTGTCAGCTTTGAATACCATTTCTGGCACCGGTATCTCTCCCACATTTTCGAAAGCAAAGAATTTATTTAATCTCTCCGCTATGGTTTTGTCTTCCTTGATCACCCCTTTTACCCCTTGGTCACCCAGCGGTCCAACTGATTCTTTTGCCAGCTTCTTGCTTTTAATATACCTAAAAAAAAAAAATTTATTATGTGTTTTTGCCTCCAGCACAATCTTTTTTTCAAAGTCCCTCTTTGCCTTCCTTATCAGCGCTTTGCATTTGACTTGATATTCCTTATGCTGTTTCTTATTATTTTCAGTCAGTTTATTTTTCCATTTTCTGAAGGATTTTCTTTTAGCTCTAAAAGCTTCCTTCACCTCACTTTTTAACCATGTCTTCTTCCCTCCTTTTTTAATACACGGTATATATTTCGCCTGGGCTTCCAGAATGGTATTTTTGAACAGCATCCACGCCTGATGTAAAATTTGACCCTCACAGTTGCTCCTCTAAGTTTTTTTTTCACCGTTCTTCTTATTTTATCATAGTCTCCTTTTTGAAAGTTAAACACTAATGTATTGGATTTCCTGTTTATACTTACTAAAAGTAACAGAGTCTGGAGTTACCAGTGGAGGAGAAGGGTGCAGATAAGTGAGATGTTGTCATGTAAGCTTTTTTTTTTTTCTCTCTCTCCCCTCCCCTCCATGTCCAGTGATTCTCTCCTCCCCTCGATTTGTACCTGAATGTTCTCTGGCTGGCTGACGCTGGCTTCCGTTCCGTTCGTAACATCCCTCCTGATGTCAGCTCGCCTCCAGCGTTCCCTTCCCTCTCACTGTTCCGCCCTCTGACATCATTACGCCTTGACGCGAGGGTGGGACAGTGAGGGGGAATGGAATGCTGGAGGTGGACTAATGTCAGGAGATGTTATGAACCCAGGCTGCCAGACATGGAACGTTGGAGATGCAAATTATTATATAGGATGTGCATGGTTGACTCCTGAGCCCCCCCTCTTTTTGGCCACAGTGCTCTCAGATACATCACCTTTCCAGGTTGTGGGAAAGAAATATATATTATGTGCTTGGTTGAATCCTGAGCCCCCCCTCTTTTTGGTCATGGCACTCTCAGGTACATCACCTGGCCTTATGGGAGACGAGGGAGGCCAGCACTTCTGCAAAAAGAGAAAAAATATATCTGTCCACTTGGGACACATATATCCAGTCTCTCTCGTCTACAGCAAGAAGCTCGATCTTGAATTCTCTGTAAGTTGGTACTCCCTAAGGTTGTATATTATTATATATTCTGTACAGGTTTTACACTATCACTAAGTGCAGGGTAGGGTGGAACTGGGCAGGAGGAGGGTGGGGGTTGTCAGAAAGGAGATTTGTGAAGGATTGTGCATGGTACGGGGGCTATAAGAAACCAAGCCCCTTATTCCATTTGACTGTTCAGTTGATATTCTTTGGTTCCATTGCATTTTGTTTTTGCAATAAAAAGAGTTAAATATAAATGATCTACAGACGGGAATAACTAGTGAGGTAATTTTATTTGCTGATGACACAAAGTTATTCAAAGCTGTTAAATCGCAAGAGGATTGTGAAAAATTGCAAGAGGACCTCATGAGACTGGGCATCCAAATGGCAGATGACATTTAATGTGAGCATTTGCAAAGTGATGCATGTGGGAAAGAGGAATCTAAACCATATTTACATGATACAAGGTTCCACATTAGGAGTCACCACCCAGGAAAAGAATGTAGGTGTTGTGGTTGATGATATGTTGAAACCCTCTGCTTAGTGTGCAGTGGCAGCTAACAAAGCAAATAGAATGTTAGAAATTATTAGGAAAGCAATGGAAAACAAAAATGAGATAATGCCTATGTATCGCTCCATGGTGTGACCGCACCTCAAATACTGTGTGCAATTCTGGTCACTGCATCTCAAAAACTTTGGAGAGACTATTTATCTTGGGTGACTGTTCTGGACTGAGTATTTGTTTGCTCCTACTTGACTATAACCAGTGACATTTGTTCATCATTTTTGGAACTGTTTATCATGACACCAACGTCTTCAGATAAGTGCAGCACAGTGATTTGCTTAGCTTTGTTTTAGTGTGCTGATTGGAATTGTCACTTTAATATTTACTTGTGTTTCTATAATTATACAAGTAGCTATATTTATGTACAATTTACATCTCCTTTGCTTCTCTATACTTGTCATCAGTGTGTTTTATGATAGTAATATATATCTCTGGTTTAACGTTGGGCATCAATATACAGTGGGGGAAATAAGTATTTGATACCTTGCTGATTTTGTAAGTTTGCCCACTGACAAAGACATGAGCAGCCCATAATTGAAGGGTAGGTTATTGGTAACAGTGAGAGATAGCACATCACAAATTAAATCCGGAAAATCACATTGTGGAAAGTATATGAATTTATTTGCATTCTGCAGAGGGAAATAAGTATTTGATCCCCCACCAACCAGTAAGAGATCTGGCCCCTACAGACCAGGTAGATGCTCCAAATCAACTCGTTACCTGCATGACAGACAGCTGTCGGCAATGGTCACCTGTATGAAAGACACCTGTCCACAGACTCAGTGAATCAGTCAGACTCTAACCTCTACAAAATGGCCAAGAGCAAGGAGCTGTCTAAGGATGTCAGGGACAAGATCATACACCTGCACAAGGCTGGAATGGGCTACAAAACCATCAGTAAGACGCTGGGCGAGAAGGAGACAACTGTTGGTGCCATAGTAAGAAAATGGAAGAAGTACAAAATGACTGTCAATCGACAAAGATCTGGGGCTCCACGCAAAATCTCACCTCGTGGGGTATCCTTGATCATGAGGAAGGTTAGAAATCAGCCTACAACTACAAGGGGGGGAACTTGTCAATGATCTCAAGGCAGCTGGGACCACTGTCACCACGAAAACCATTGGTAACACATTACGACATAACGGATTGCAATCCTGCAGTGCCCGCAAGGTCCCCCTGCTCCGGAAGGCACATGTGACGGCCCGTCTGAAGTTTGCCAGTGAACACCTGGATGATGCCGAGAGTGATTGGGAGAAGGTGCTGTGGTCAGATGAGACAAAAATTGAGCTCTTTGGCATGAACTCAACTCGCCGTGTTTGGAGGAAGAGAAATGCTGCCTATGACCCAAAGAACACCGTCCCCACTGTCAAGCATGGAGGTGGAAATGTTATGTTTTGGGGGTGTTTCTCTGCTAAGGGCACAGGACTACTTCACCGCATCAATGGGAGAATGGATGGGGCCATGTACCGTACAATTCTGAGTGACAACCTCCTTCCCTCCGCCAGGGCCTTAAAAATGGGTCGTGGCTGGGTCTTCCAGCACGACAATGACCCAAAACATACAGCCAAGGCAACAAAGGAGTGGCTCAGGAAGAAGCACATTAGGGTCATGGAGTGGCCTAGCCAGTCACCAGACCTTAATCCCATTGAAAACTTATGGAGGGAGCTGAAGCTGCGAGTTGCCAAGCGACAGCCCAGAACTCTTAATGATTTAGAGATGATCTGCAAAGAGGAGTGGACCAAAATTCCTCCTGACATGTGTGCAAACCTCATCATCAACTACAGAAGACGTCTGACCGCTGTGCTTGCCAACAAGGGTTTTGCCACCAAGTATTAGGTCTTGTTTGCCAGAGGGATTAAATACTTATTTCCCTCTGCAGAATGCAAATAAATTCATATACTTTCCACAATGTGATTTTCCGGATTTAATTTGTGATGTGCTATCTCTCACTGTTACCAATAACCTACCCTTCAATTATGGGCTGCTCATGTCTTTGTCAGTGGGCAAACTTACAAAATCAGCAAGGGATCAAATACTTATTTCCCCCACTGTATAGTGCAGCTGATTTGCAAGGTCTGCACTTACGAGAACACAAGTGGTGCAATGATGGTTCTCTACTCAGCCAGTCACTTACTTTATGACTGATGTGTGAACTGAGCACTCTTTTAAAAAATTCTAAAAATATTTTTAAAAATCAGATATTTTTCGGGTTATTATACCTAAATTTATATTGTTCTAAGAGAAACAGGTAAGGAACACCAGAACTTTATTGCCTAGTAAGGAAAAGATAACTCTAAAGACTTCTTATATCTAACACCCACTGATGATGGAAAACAGAGAAGTCGAGGAGAAGAGGGTGAAAATGGAAATGCAAAACAGTTTTACCAAATATTTTGGACAAAAACCTTCAAATATTTTATAAATCAGACAATTCATGACTGTTGCACATATGAAGAGACCTAGCCTAATTGATATTCAAATTAAACAGAGGGAAAAGTAATAGAATCTGTATCTACTATTCAAGCAGCTACTGTAACCATTAAGGTGACTCCACCAGAAATTCGAAAATTAAATCAAATTGCAGCATATAACAATGAACCACAAAATAGGTGCCATGTCCTAGTAAGGGGTAAAATACTTTGCATTTTAACTTGAGGAGAGCTAATAAATATCTGAATTTTCTTACTGTGACTCAAACAGTCAGGGATCACTTAAAGAAAACAAACACCAGCTGACAGAAACGGAGGAAGAATTCTGGTGGGAAAAATAGAACACTGAGGAAAATGTAGTCATATAGAAACAGGAGTAGCAAATCCTCCACATAACAGAGTCAAAGAAATATTCACTGCTTATAGGTAGTCATATAGAACATTTCACTGCATATAGAAAGCGGAACCTTCAGTGATCCCTGCTGTGAGAAAAAGTCAAGCCAGATACCAGTGAGAACTTAATAAGGAACAGAGGCACAAATATCAGAGTGCTGAAATAACTGAAATAAATCAGAATAGGCTCACCCAATGCAGACTGACTTCCACAGGCTAGGGGAAGGGGGAAAGGAAGGAGGGGGGCTTGGAGATGTTGATAGTCCAATGGTCTGGTGTTTAGAGTGTGGGGGGGGGGGGGTGTGGAAGGGATGTCAGAGACCTCTGAGATATACCTCAGCTCCATAGAAAAGCTGCCTTTTTAATTTTTTTTTTAACAGCACCTTATGCCAAAGAAGGCACTCCATCTCAAATGAACCCTAGGCATTAAACTGGGTTAGGAGAACAAGCCTAGGAGGGCACTCCCAACTCAACTTTAACACAGCTAAGAAGCTGTTTCAAGAGAACAAGTCAAACAGTCACCCCCCAAACTCAACCAAGTCTCAGTATAAAATTGGCTCAGTAGCAGAAAATCCCAAAAGGGTAGTAAAGCTCAACTGAAACTAGTTATAAACCAGGTCCGCCACAGGGCTGTTAGCCCATCATCCATCCAACTTGGGAGACACAGGAAATACTGAACATCTATGCTGCATAGTACCCTTAAGGGGTGAGTCACCAAGAACTACTTTCTTCCTCTGTCTCCATCCGCTGATAGAGGGACACAACCCATTGGTCTGGACTGGTCTCACAGGATGCTATGGAATGACTAAATATGAACTGTCCATATCTTTTTTGTAGCTGGACTTTCAGGGTCTGAATCCAAACTGGACGTTGTTGGAAAAGTGCCTGTTTGAATCATATTGAACATAGAAAACTATGGCAGATAAAGACTATGAGGGTAATATTCAGCTGGTGGTGTTAGTGTTTTTTAAAGTGTTGATTGGGGCCAGCTAAATTACCTACACATATTCACCACTGGACCATGTGTGGGCCCCGGCACTGAATACCTGGGACTAATTATACTGCTATTAGCACCCACAGCTTATGCCAGTCCCGGCTGATATTCAGCTGAGGCCCACTGGCCGGGACCCACATAACAATTTAAAATCTTTCTGGAGCCCTCCAAGCCCCCTCCTTCCTTTCTCCCTTCTCCTAGCCTGTGACATTCAGAACCCACCCCACCTCAGAATGTTTCTCCAAACCCTTCCTCCAGTCTGGATAGGCCCCCTGGGCCTACCTTAGATCTCTGGTGGTCAAGTGGGGGGTGATGGGGTGCCAGGAGCAAACCTCACTCGTTCTTGTCCCTAGTGGACATTCTAGGCTTTGAATGTTGCAGTCTGGGGAGTGCGAAGGGAAGGAGAAGGGCAAGAGTGGGCTTGGAAGGCTCCAGAAAGCTTTTAAACAGTTATGCAGGGGCCAACTGATATTCAGTACTGGCACTTGTATAGTTAAGTGGCTGAATTTAGGACAGCTTTTGAGCTGTCATAAATTTTCCCACTTAGATATGTGGGTGCTGACACTGAATAATGCCAGCACCCACATACCTGCCAGTTCCACCCCAATGCTGCCTCCTTACTACCCCTCACCTGCCCATTTTTTTATTGGCCAGTTAGAGCTGATATACAGGGGCACTGCCCGGTTAAGTGCCATTGAATATTGGCGATTGGTCCACCAGGAGTGATTTAAGTGGGCCATGGCCTCTCCTGTCCACTTAAATTGCTTTGAATATTGGGCAGAACATGGCCTACCAGCCTGTCATCCACACAAATAGCTCATCTCTACAATCCCTTTTTCTCCCTCAGAGATACTCTTTGGTTGTTCCATGCTTTCTTGAATTCAGATACTGTCCTCGTCTCAATCACCTGCGCTGGAAGGTTGTTCCACATATCAGTCACCCTTTCTGTAAAGAAATACTTTAGATTACCACTGATTCTATATCACCCTCTTCTAATGACCCCTTGGTTTTGAATTTCCTTTCCATTAAAAGAGGCCCACTTCCTGTACATGTATGATAAAGGTATTTAATTGTCCCCAAGGTATCTCTCTCTCTTATTCAACCTTTCTTCCAAAGTATAATATTTAGATCTTTCAGTCTATTTGGCTACCTTAATATATCCGATACAATCATAGTCAGATCCTGTTCTTTCATGCACAAATCTTCATCCTCTATACAGTATCACTCCCTTGTGATTTTGAATCCCAAATATATGACCCTGCATTTTGTTTAGCATTAAATCTTAGCTGCCAAAATCCAGACCATTTTGTAAGCTTCACTAGATACTTCCTCATATTATCCATGCCCACCCTTGGTATCTACCTTGTTGTAGACTTTGATATCATTTGAAAAGAAACAAACTTCTTGATAGGACTTTCCATTATTGTTTACAAAAATGTTGAAAAGAAACCATCTGATAACTGCTCCCCGCAGCACATCACTGACAATGCTCCTTTCCTTTGAGTGAACTCTGTTTAGCACTACCCTCTATTGCTTCCCACTCTACAAATTTGTAACCCAGTCAGTCATTTTAGGTTCCATATCAAGGGTGCTTATTTATGTCCCTTCTGTGGAACCACGTCAAAAACTTGATGAAATCTAATTAGACCATAACTAGCACTTTTCCCTGATTCAACTCTTTGATCATCCAGTCAAAGAAATGAATCACATTATCCTCTGTGATAGCAGCAATTCCATTAACTTACCACTGAGGACAGATTAACATAGTTCCCAGCCTACTCTGTATATCTGCTTTAGTTACTCTTTATATCTGCTTTAGTGAAGAGGAAACCTGTCTGCCCAGAGGTCAGACAGTAGAGCTGTCTGGATTTCTGTAAGTTCCTTCAATACTCTCAAATGTATCCAATCAAGTCTCATTAGTTTGCCTACTTTTAATTTAGCTAGCTCCTTACAAATACAGTCTTCTGAAAACTGCTTGAGGCCCACCTCACTTTGATTCCTATTTGTATTTGTTTTCTGATGCTCTGCATCCAGAGGTGGAAACCGATTTATACCCAGTCCTCTCAAGGGATTAAAATGTACTTTACCCCTGGAAAATCCAACTCCTACTCCATTGGGCTACTCCTCGAAGCATTTAGGACATTCAGGGATCGATATTCCGCCAGAAGTGCTCAGCGTTTTGCTGACCGCTGCTGGCATCATTCCTGGATATTCAATGCCGAGCCACATCCAGGCTTGGGAACTGAATATCCGGTTTTGCGTAGCCAGTTAACACATACTCGATTAAGTCCGATATTCAGTACAACCGGTTATACATTACCGCAAAAAGGGCCTTTTTTTACAAAGCCACGCTACAGTTTCTCAGTGCGGCAAATGAGAGGAAGCCCATTCAATTCCTATGGGCTTCCTCTCATTTGCTGCTTGGGAATCGCTAGCACGGCTTTGTAAAAGAAGCCTAAAGATAGGATTGACTTGTTAAGTGGTACTATTTATGTGGTTAATCTGGCTGGGTAAGTGCTGAATATTGTCATTTAACCAGTTAAGTGTTGACTCCGCCCTGGAATGCCCCCAAAATAGGCAGTTTGCAGTTCACAGCTAACTGGTAATTTTCAGCGGCACCAACCGTTTAAGTGCTGCTAAAAATTAAAGGTTAGCTCCGAACAGGCGATTTAACCAACCACGAGCTATTTCTGGCCGGTTAAACACTTTGGGGCCGATATTCAGACTGCGGGAAGCAGTTCGGCTAACTCCTGTGGCCGGTGATGAGAACGGATATTCAATGTCAGGCTGTTTCTAGTTACTAGCATTGAATATCTGGTTTCAGCGTTGGCCAGTTAAGTTTATAGTGGCCAAAGATAGGCCTGCTATTTGGACGTCCAGGTTTGGCTGCCAAACTTAGCTGGCGATGTGCTTAATATTAGTGGATAGCCAGTTATATTATGTGATATAACTGTTTAGCTGCTAACCCCCGGATTCTATATAGACCGCTTAAATTTAACCCCCGGATTCTATATAGACTGCTTAGATTTAGGCGCCAAAACTTGCACAGATTCTATAACACCGCATGTAACTTAATTGGCTTAACAAGCTAATGAGCGCTGATAACAGCACTTAACAAGCAATAATGAGCACTAATTGGCACAGATTAGAATTTAGGTGCACAACTCGCTAAGCGTATTCTGTACTGATGTGCGCCGAACTTCTAATGTACGGAGGCAAAAAGGGGCATGGTTATGGGTGGGGAAATGGGCATTTCATGGGCTTTCTAAAATTTAGGCACCTAGTTATAGAATATGGCCCAGTGTACCTAAATCTATGCACCAAGATTTACACCAGGTTTTCGTTGGCGTAAATGGATGCGTGCAGATATCGGCGCTGAAATATCAACTAAGCATATTCTATAATCGGCACCTAAATCTAGGTGCGAATTACAGAATACACTTAATCAGCACTGATTTCAGTGCCAATTTTTTAGGTGCCATATATAGAATCTCCTCCTATCATGAATATTCAGCGGGAGATAATTGGCTATCTCCTGCTGAATATTCATGGATAGCCCATTAAGCACTATTTAACTTACCAGGAGACGTTCCTGGCCAGTTAAACAGCACTGAATATAGGGGGTATGACTATCAACCCATCAGTGCTTCATAAGCTTCACAAACATTTATTGCCAGTTCAACCAGCAAACTTACAATGGACTCTTGAGTCACAGCAGACTTTAAACATCTCATAAAAGCATTTATCATTGCTCCCCTCTTGGTACACTTAGACCCTTGCCCCACCCATTTTGCTTTACATATTGCACTATACATTTAAGAAGATTTGTACATATAGCACTATATATATAGGAACAATTCTAGAACATAGGTGCCAACATTTAATGTGACAATTCCACGTGTAAATGTGTTGATTAATCAATCAATTTCAAAATAGTAGATGCGATCTCAATGTATGGGCTCAGCAAACATCTCCAAAAAAGAGGCCCAGCGCTAATGCAATTTTTCTTCTTAATTCTTTATTAGAGTTCATATAAGAGCTGATTTGTAATAAGAAATTTTGCAGTAGCGCTGGGCCTTTTTTGGAAATGTGTTGACTAATGGCATTTACACATGTATGTGCACATATAAGCACGCAAATGTCAAAATTTCACCTAAAATATGTGCATATCTTACATAGCATGCATTTGTGGGGGGGGGGGGGGGGTACACACAAGAGTGGAACTAGGGCACAACATGGACGGGGTTCAAACTTATATGCGTAACTTACTAAACACTGTAAGTTATGTACGTTTCTTCACACTTAGTTGCCAACACACCAGCTGTATGGATGATGTAAGTGCTTTACATCTGTCAGGTGCCTATATACCCAGCTAGGCTAGTATTTCATAAAGGAAAGAAGTTACCTACATTCCTTCATATAATAAGCTCCTACCACATACCCTGTTATGGTACTGCCCTTATAAAAACGTATGTATTTTTTTAAAAAATAGATACTCTTTTGGCATGGTACCAAACATAGAACTGCCTTTTGAATATTGACCTGATAGAATATAATAGTACCTAAGGATCATATGGCCCATCAAGTCTGCCCAATTTACTCTCTGGTGCAATGCCATGCTGCTCTCTGGTCTGAAGATATTTGGACTACTAACTCAAGAAATATTTGACCTGTATCCTAAGATTACATAGTTCCAGATCTCTAAATATAGAGTCCAGTGTAACCTGTTCATATTATTTGGGCTGCTGGTATGCAAATTGACTGATTTTAGCAAATATCATCAAGATATACAGGCCATGCAAATAAATATGCCTTAGTCCCCCTAAGGAGTTCTGTTACCTCACCAGTGATTGAAAATCCCTCCTTAATGAACAAGGATCCCAAGGGTTGCTAATGCACATTTCACCACTATTGTAAAGCATTCAATCCAGGGCAGAATAACAAAACACTGCAGTCACAAATACCCACAATAGAGGGACTTGTCATTTGTTTGTAGACAAAATATAAAAATAGAAGATGATGATAAAGACAGTGGAATGACAAGACACTCCAGTCATGTTACTGGACTCCATAGAATAATGCTGTGTCTTTCTAATCCTCGAACACTTCCAAGAATAAAGGGGGAAAGAGTTCTGTGGGGCACTCCACCTTCATGTGCAAGAATCGGCTAGCATGGCAGGCTCCAATCATTCGGAGGTCAGTCACCTTCATCAATAGCTTTGGCCAAAAGTGTGCAACCTTGTGCTTTCTGTAATTGATGTAGTGTTCAAATGCCAACAGGAACCCTTCCTGACATTTCTCTATTCTCTCTACACTGATGAGACCCGGGCGATCTGTAGACAACAAGGAAAGACATGCTGAATGTTATTAATGAACGTAAAAGGACCAGGCACTTAACTCTTGCAGGAACTCCTAAAGCAGGTTACCAGTTAATATGTATTAACTTGCCAATTGATGGTTTCATGTTAAACAGAGCAAAATTGAAAACTAAAAGAAGGTAAATTGGAAACTTCAATTCATACACAGGTAAAGAAGACACACAATGAGGCCTCAGATTTCAGTGATACCAGAATTCTGATGAGAGGTACATTTGTTACTCTGGCAATGACTGGTTAGAGATTGTTTCAGTAGAGCTTTCAAATTTATGGACCTTTCTAATTTAAAAGCTTTGGGTAGATTCATTGTAACTCAGAACTACTGGCATTCTAAGGTTCAGGAGTAATCAATAGAAATCAAACAAAATAAAACATGGAAAAGAAAATGAGATGATACCTTTTTTATTGGACATAACTTAATACATTTCTTGATTAGCTTTTGAAGGTTGCCCTTCTTCGTCAGATCGGAAAAAAAGGTAAATAAAAAAGGTATCATCTTATTTTCTTTTCCATGTTTTATTTTGTTTGATTTCTATTGATTACCTCTAAAAGTGGACTAACACGGCTACCACACCTCTCTACTTAAGGTTCAGGATAAACCTAGCCATATTACCATATTACAGAGCATATGAATCTACATTCTGAACTGGTATCCCAAAGAGAAACTGGGTGATTCATGGGCTTCCAATGATCTTCACTATTTTGAATTGGGGGGAGAACAAACAAACAAACAAACAAACAAACAAACAAACAAACAAAAAAGCCTTCAATGTGAGAGCCAGAATCAGTCTTTGATAAAATGGTCCTAGAGTCCTGGCTATTAAGGGGGAGGGTGTTCCTCTCCAGTGATGTAGCCAGTCCAACTGCACAGATGAATGTGTGTAAATAAAATTAAATTTGCTTCTTCAGACTCTCTCTCTCCCCCTTAGCTCATCTTGCCTCCCCAACCCAGATTTATCAAAAAAACTCTTTTTTCCAATATAAACTCTCCCCCAATCCTACCCTAATCAGTCTAAACTCCACCAGTCTCTCTTCCCAGTCAGCCATCATCCGGTCCACAATCCCTCAAAGCTGTGTTTCCCTCTTGCTGTATAACTCAAACTCACTGATGGGCAGATTATTGAAAGCCCCGCACTGTTTCAAACAGCGCTCTAAAATAGCAGTGGAACAGCGCAGGGCTTTACCGCCCCTATGATCAGAGATAACAGTATGCAAATTTAAGCACGTTATTATCTCTGATCATAGGGTAAAGTGCGGGAGGAACCTCCCACACTTGTTTGACAGATCTGGGCTGTAAAACGCCCAGACCTGTCAAACACAGGGTCTGGAGGTCCATGGGACCACCAGACCCCTAGTACCCCCACCCTGAGCCAAGCGACACGGGGGCTGGAGGTCCGGCGGGCCTCCAGTCCCCCGACACAATTTCAGGGGGTGCGGCTGGAAATCCAGTGGGTCTCCAGCCCCCCCCAACACAAGTTCAAGGGGCTAGAAATCTGGTGGGTATCCAGTCCCCCCTAACCCCCCCCATCATCCCCTCACATGGAGCCTTGGTGGCTCAGTGGGCCACAGGTCAATCCCCCCCTGACCAGGTGCTCTACTGGCCCTTCCCCACCCCCCTATCTTCATTGGAGGGAGGTGGCCTGCCTCCCTCCCTCCCATCGGTGCTGCCTCGAAAATGGTGGCACCCAGCCCTGGGCACCGCCATTTTTGAGGTGGTGCTGATAGAAGAGGAGGGAGGCCACCTCCCTCCTCCAATGAAGGTAGGGGATGGGGAAGGGCTGCTAGACCACCTGGTCGGGGGGGGGGGGATTGACTCATGGACCACTGGGCCAGCAGGGCTCCATGTGAGGGGATGCTAGGGAGGGGTTAAGGGGCTGGAGACCCACTGGACCTCCAGCCCCCCCTGAACCTGTGTCGGGGAAACTGGGTTGGGGTACCTGCACCTGAGGGGGGAGGGCGGGCTGCTGCTACATTGGGGGGGGGGGGATTGGGGAAATGGGGGCCTGCTAGCATGCAAATGAATGCTGGACAGAGCTCACCATTCCTCCCCAATGGTCTGCAAACCCTAACGCCAGCTCCGAGCTGGAGTAGGGTTTGCCGCGGACAGCGCACGTTACTTGCACTAAAAAAAAAAAAAAGCTGTGTTTTGCATGTATTTGCATGCTAGTGCATTCAGAGCCCACGAGCGCATTGTTTCACATGGACGGGGCTCTGATCATGGGGCGGTAGCAAACGCAGGCGCTAGTATGGCACTAATAGCCTCTAGTACCTACATTTGTTTCTGATCATCGGCCCATGAGAGCCATACAGTCCTGAAGGAAAACAAAGCAGTTGTTCTGGAGACAGTGCCAGTAGAAAGCCTCTGGACAGGGTGGGGGGAAGTATACATCATTGAGGGGGTCTTTTACTAAAGCTTAGCTTGAATTAAATGCAGCAGATGTCCAGGAGGTCAGTAATCAGCCACTGCTGAAGAACAGTGCTGATGCCTGTGAAGCCAAGCTCCCGTCTGTGACTAAAGAAGCGGTGAACCAGAGCATTGGACCTGGATGCCATGAGATTCATCAGAGGAGTGCCTCACTTCTGGGTGATGAGGTGAAAAATCTCTTTTGACAATGCCCACTCCTCTGGATCCAGGGAAGTCTGGCTGAGGAAATAGGC
Source organism: Microcaecilia unicolor (assembly GCF_901765095.1). Classification (NCBI taxonomy): domain Eukaryota; kingdom Metazoa; phylum Chordata; class Amphibia; order Gymnophiona; family Siphonopidae; genus Microcaecilia; species Microcaecilia unicolor. Next base: position 217,190,192 of record NC_044031.1, read on the forward strand.
CTGCTCATTGTCCACCCTGGCAATATGAGCTGTGGAATGCAGGGGCACCCAGAACTCCACTCACTGAAGGAGGAGACAAGCTTCAAGTGCAAGCACTGTTGTCCGTTCTCACTGTTGATGTAAGTCGCTGTTGTCTGATTGTCCAAGAGAACACGGACTGGACGTCCCCGGAGCATCTCCTGGAAGAACTGGAGAGCCAGCTGCACCACCTGCAATTCGAGATGGTTGATAGACCAAGCAGCTTCCTCCAGGATCCACTGCACCTGAACAGAGTGGTGAAAGCAATGAGTCCCACAGCTGCAGACAATGGCATCCATTACCACCGCAACCCATTGAGGGGTCTGTAATGACATGTCAAGATGAAAATAGTGTGCCTGCAGTCACCAGCTCAGGCTGGCCCTTGCTTGAGGGGACCAGCAGAAGCGATGGGCTTTGTCCTGGGACAATGGGGACCAGTGGGAGAGAAGCGAGAGCTGTAGAGGTCTAATATGAGCCCTGGCCCAAGGAACCACCTTGAGAGGCGCTGCCATGGATCCCAGCACCTGGACATGGGCCCAAACCTGAGGGGCCTGCAGCTGGAACAAAGCACGAATGTGGCCCTGTAACTTGATTCACCTGTGATCCGGCAGGAAGACATGACCCTCTAAGTATGTTGAACAAAATTCCCAAATACTCCACTGACTGAGTTGGTTGAAGTGAGGAACTTCCCCGATGATCCGCAATAATGACCAATCTCAGAGTCTCCTTACGGAAATGGCGGACTTTGAGGGGCCAATTCAACCACTTGAGGTCCAATACCGGCCAAACTGAACCTCTTTTCTTTGGGACCACAAAATAGAGTAGTGGCCCTATTCCCTTTCGGGGACCGCAACCAATTAACTGCCCCTAGTGAAAGAGCTCCCGAAGCGTGACAGCGACCACACACTGCTTCTGAATGGCTTTGCATGAGGAGACCAAGAAAAAATTTGCGATGGGAGAGGTGAACCCTAACTTGTAAATGTCTCTGATAATGTCCAACATCCATTGGTCTGACGTTATCTTGGTCCATAAGACACCCCCCCCCCCCCGATGACTGAAGGGGAAGAGTGGACCTGAACCCCATCATTGGGAACCGTGGGCAGCAGGAGTCACTTAAGAAGTCTGCTGAGGAGACTGCTTGTCTCCACGAAAAGGCTGTCGTGACTGATATGTGGGCCTCTGAAAGGACAGGGCCCAGCCAGGTCTGTAACGCTTTGCATCCTTCAACTGAGGGAGGGAATGAGTCTGACGTGAAGAGGCATGGGGCCTATCCTCAGGCAAGCGCTGACCCTTAGAGTCACCTAGCCTCTTCACCAACGTTTCCAGGTTCTCCCTGAACAGAACCTTCCCCCAGAAGGGAAGCTTGGTAAGGTGCTGTTTAGAGGTCGCATCCGCCAACCAATGCCAGAGCTACAGGAGCCATTGGACTGTGACTGCCAATGTGACCTGCTTACCTGAAGCTCTGGGCAAATCATAGAGGGAGTCCACTAAGTACACCAGCCCAGTCTCCAAGGCAGGAAATTCCAGGGTGGTGACATTCTTCATATCCGATAGCAGATCAGTTGCCAGCTGTACCCAGGCCAAACAAGCCCAAGCAGCATATGAGCTGAAAACGAAAGCCTGGAGAGACAAACCTGCAATAAAGGAAAGAGAGTATTGTCCAACTTCCTACCCTGGGTGTCCTTGAGGCAAAGCCACTCTCCACCAGAAGCATAGTCCTCTTGGTGACTGCCGCCACCAAGTAATCCATCTTCAGGAGCTGAAGCTTTTCCAGCTCCTTGGAGGGAATAAGGTACAACCTACCCATAATACTGGCCATCTTAAGCCTGGCATTCGGCATCTCCCACTGCACAGAAATGAGCTCCTGCATCGCCTCATGTACTGGAAACGTGCATGGGGGCTTCTTAGTACCCGCCATCAATGGATTGGAGGCTGTCGAAGGATGAGCAGGAGCGGAAATATTGAGAACCTTCAGAGCCTTGGTGATAAATGAGGGGAGTTCCTCCTTATGGAAAACAAGTACCACTGTGGGGTCATCTGACTCATCTGAGGGCAGATCTCCTCCAAAGGTTCAGGCCACTGGAAAGCCACAGAGAGGACTGAAAGCCCCCCATCCAAACCTGGGGGAGGGGGGAATGAGGAGAAGTGGGGTCCATTTCTGGCACCAGGTCCACCCTCCTCCTCTTCACCACCACCACTAAAGGGGACCCCAAACCCTGTGAACCAGAACTCTGAACAGAAGCTCCAGGAGGAAAGGATCTCTTCAATAAATATGCCTGGTGAAGTAACCACACAAACTCAGGTGAAAAGGGCACCTGAACAGGTGGCAGCGAAGGGTCCACCCCATAGGAGGTAGAGGAGGCAGCCAAAGAGCCTGGCAGGCCCGCAGATACAGGAAGAGCAGACCATCTCAGTGAGGGGAGCAGAGCCACAATTTTCCAAAATGGCTATCGGTGACGGGCTTGCCGAGGAGTTGGAGAGTGTAAGAATCAGTAGTACCCACCATGATAACCACCCCGCATGCCCCCCACACGCTCTACACTGCTCCTGCCACCAAAAAACCCCATCTGATGTGAACCGTGAGAAGGAAAAGCAACCGCGTCAAAAGCAAAACTAAAGCGTGAGCCCGGGGGAGCTGACAGCAATTAACAATTTAAAGCGATACTCACCGTGGAACCAGAGAGGAGGGCTGCCAGATAGCTGAAGCTGCCAAAACAGTGCAGGAAGGCTGGATTTGTGGTGCCTCTCAACTCTCACTGCCCAGATGCCACCCACAGACTACAAAGTCCTGTGGAAGCTGCACCCCAAAGGGGACTTCTGCTGCCTGAGCCCAATTTAGAGTCCCAAGGGGAGGATTACCTATCCTATTTTTTTTTTTTATAAGGGAGGAAGGAGAAGCCTGCGGCCGCAGGAGGAAACAGGGTGGGGAGGGACCTGGTGCCACCAGGTGTACCCCAGATGGCACCAGCCTCGCCAAAGGTCATGGGCTCAACTGAACCAAAGGAACTGGAGCCCAATGCAGCAGAGACCAGACACAGATGGTAAGCTGTCCTCAACCTGCTGGAGATACTGACTGACCAGACTACAGGCTGTCCTACATATCTCAATTCAGTGTTCTCTATCTTCACCTGCTGGTAGATGGACATAACCCATCCATTTCTGGATTCATCTGCTCTGATGACAAGGAATCTTTAATCCTACTAATGAACTCACCATCCAAATATTCATCACTGATGTCTTCAGGAATATCTTGGACCACTATGTAATAGTCTACCTATTCATCAATTCAAAGAACATGAAACTCCACGACTAACCTGTAGCTTCAGTACTAGAGAGTTTTTAAGAATCTGGACTGTATGCAAGATCAAAAAAGTGCCTATTCATTCAATAGGAGGCTGAACTCAGTTAAATTACATTCTCTAGATATTAAAATGGATCCTTGGACAACCCACATCATACAACGAGCAACTTCTTCAAGCATTCAGGACATTCTGTTATTGTGACAGGCTGGATTCTATTACTTTTTTCTTTCACTAACTCCCCCCTTAAAGTTACCTTCATATAGTAGCCTTGCTTCGCTTTCCACAAATGTATCTTCTTTTCTCCCTGCCTTTCCTCCCTAATTTAATGTTCGCTGCTTCCCTTTCCCCTCTCTCTTTCTCCTCTGCTTGATGTTCCTCTTTTGAACCTGTCTTCCTCCCTTCCCCTCTCTCTCTCTCCTTCATTTCATCCTCTTCATTCCCTTTCATCATGTTTCTTACCTCTATCTCTTCTCTATCCTTTTCTCTCTCAAGTATCTCCTGCTTCCCTCTCTCCCTCTTTTCCTACATTCTTTCCTCATTCCAGCATTTATCTCTCCCTCTTTCCTACCAATTCCTTCATCGTCCTCCCCTCTTGTCACTGCCAGAGCAGTTGAGGCAGTTAGGTAATGGGTGGGAGGCAAGATAGCCCAGTTTGAACCAATTTTGTTCTTGCTGTAGACTGACAGCAGAAAGGATGACCCACATCAACAAGTAAAAGGAAGCACAGTGACCAGAAAATTGGGAGCCTTGGATACATCATAAGATCAATGTGATCAAAACAAACTATTCAAGAAATGCACAATATGTCTATTATGGCTGAATTCCAATCCAGTTTTCATGAATTGATGATTGCAACTTATCCTTGAATTGCAGTATGTTCTTGTATATCACTGCCTTCCTCAACTACGTTTGGTTTCACTAGGATGACAAAATGCTGTGACAGTACATGTCACGCTATCCTATGCACTACAAAATATCATGGTGTTCTAAGCTAGTCTTGAGAGCGAATTTAGAAGGGCAGGGTACAAAAGAAAAACACACAAACTGGTGGCAGATAAAGGGGAAAGGGAAAGAGAATGGGATTTGATATACTGCCTTTCTGTGGTTTTTGCAACTACATTCAAAGTGGTTTACATAGTATATACAGGTACTTATTTGTGGGCAATGGAGAGTTAAGTGACTTGCCCAGAGTCACAAGGAGGTGCAGTGGGAATCAAACCCAGTTCCCCATGATCAAAGTCCATTGCACTAACCACTAGGCTACTCCTCCACTCCAATAAAGCCATCTTCCTAATTCTATAAATGGGCACCTGTACTTACATGCCACTTGTGCGTGAATATACCAAATACTAGCACTTTCATAGATAAATGCACACATAAGCACATAAGTGGCAGCAAATCAACTAAGCACTATTCTGTAAGGGTGCATGTAAATGGTATAGAACGTAACTGCAAGAGGGGCCTTCACAAGGGCTAAGCATGGGAGAAGAATGGGTTGTAATGCCACTCACACCCGCTACTTACAGAGGGGCCCTTTTACAAAGGTGCGTGAGGGCCTACGTGCATGCAGTGTGCGTCAAATTGGCATTACCAGGTTTGGCACACACCAAAAACACACGGTAGAAAATAATTTTCTATTTTCTACCGTAGAGGCGTTCCCGGAGGTAACGAGCAGTTGGCGCTCACTGGTTGGTTACTGCATGGGTAACGCGTGAGCCCTTACCACTAAGTCAATAGGTGGTGTTAAGGGCTCAAGCCGTAAATAGACGTGCACTGGTTTTCATTTTGCCACCTGTCCATTTCCTGGCCCCCCAACCCCTCTTTTTTCCCCAGATGCGCTGGAGAAATGGTCCAGCGCGTGTCCAATACACACACCCATATTACCGCAGCCCACTTTTTGGCACACCTTTGTAAAAGGCCCCAGAATACTTTAAGATACATGCGTGCTTGACACATTTAGGTACCCACACTTATACTATGTCTGTGGCTTTAACTACAGGCACATAAGGCCCGATATTCAGTGCGAGTTAACCAGCTGGGAATGGCCGCCGACTGGATAACTCGCGTCTCGGTGAATAACCGGTCATTTTCAGTACCATTTAATTGGTTATCGCTGCTGAAAATGCTCAGTTAGCACCGAAAATAAAGCCAATGATGTTGGGGGTGTTCCTGGTTAACTGCCGATATATGGAACTTAACAGGCCAAGCTTAGCGGCCAAATAAGATCGCATAAAAAGCAGGCCTATCTTTGCCTATTAAGCCATGGTCGGTTAAGCCTGAATATCGACTCAGCCAGTCATGCATTTGTCAGCATTGAAAAACCCAGATATTCAATGCCGGTCACTGGAAATGGCCCTATGTTGAATATCTGGGTTGAACACAGGCAGCCAAAGTGCTGCCCATCACTGGCTGAGTATCAGGGGGATAAATCTTAGATGCAGCAATGCTGGGTTACACCAGTATTCTATAACGGAATCAGAATGCCCAGATGCTGCTAAAGAATAGGTTCTCCCCACACAGAATCAGGATGTCTAAATGAAGGTGACCAGGAATTGTTCCCCATATGGCCTACCAGTCTGCCCTTCCACATCAACTGCTAATCTCTACTATCCTTTCCTTAAGGATCCTCTGAGCTTGCCTCATGCTGTCTTATTTATTTGTAGCATTTGTATTCCACATTTTCCCACCAATTTGCAGGCTCAATTAAGGCAGAGTCCTTGTCTCTAGCACCTCTGCTGGGAGGTCTTTCCATAAGAAATGTTTCTACTATCCCCTTAAACTTTCATCCTATACCCCCTGTTCCAGATCTTCCTTTCAATTAAAAGAGGTTCGTCTTCCATGCACTTATGCCACAGAGTTATTTAAATGTCTCTATCATTTCTCCCCTCTCCAGCCTTTCTTCCAAAGTATACATATTGAGATCCTTAAGTCTGTCTCCATATTCATTATGATGAAGACCACTGCCCATTTTAGTACCTGCCCTCTGGACTGACTCCAACCTGTTTATATATTTTTTTGAAGGTGTATTCTCCAGAACTGTACATCTAAATGAAGTCTGACTACAGACTTATACAAAAGCACTCAAGCACTATCTCCTTTTTCCTGTTGATCATTCCTCTCTCTATGCACTCAAGCATCCTTTAGGTTTTTGCCCTTCACTTTTTCTACCTGTTTGGCCACCTTAAGATCAGTCACTCTTGAGTTCCACTAAAAGCTTGACAAGTGTAGCTTTTTCTATTCTCTTCCCACCATTGCACAGGGAGACTTGCAGTTCCAACCTGATACATAGGCACCATGTCTCCGCCCCTAGGTAATAAATATCATTGTATTTAAATCCACATCCTTTACACTATCTCTTGCGGGTTGTTTATTTGAGTTTCTATTGACAAGCAAAATTTCCTTCTTCAAATTTCCATTCCGTTCACGAGCACTGATGCCAATTTTGATAACTGTCATTCGTGCCAAATGAAATTAACCTTATTCCACTTCAACAGTAGGGGGAAAAACACCAGGAGGTCAATATTCAATGCAATTTAACCAGCCATAAATGGCTACTGGCTGCTTAAATTGCTGGTTCAGGGCTAACTGGTCATATTCAGCAGCACTTAACCAGAAAGTGCTGCTGAAAATGACTGGTTAGCACCTAAAGCAAAACTGGCTATTTTGGGAGCATTCCAAGGGTGGAGTCAGCACTTCGCCAGTTAAGATATTCAGCACTTAACCGGCCAAGGTAACTGCATACACAGGACCACATAAAAGTCAGTCCTATCTTTATGTGGTTCGGCATAACCGGTTGTGCTGAATATTGCACTTAACTGTCTGTTTTCGCCACCCCCGTATACCTGGAAATTCAATGCTGGAGCCTGGATATGGACCGGCACTGAATTTCCGAGGATAATGCTGGTGGCAGCCAGCAAAATACTGATCACAGCCAGCTGTATATCAGGCCCCAGGTTTTCATTAATTGGAGAAATGACATACTCATGACATAGAGAATGTGCACGTCACACATTACTAACTGTATCTGATATATTGTTACAATAATGTCAACAAATCTATGTAAGCCACATTGAGCCTGCAAATAGGTGGGGGAATGTGGGATACAAATGCAATAAATAATAATAATAAATAATAACTCTGTATTGGGAGTCCGTGGAAACTGTAGGCTATCACCTAAAATGTGATATGATAGTTGCTGGTTGTACTCAGGATCAAAGGTAGCCTGTCAGAGCCTTATTTTGCAAAAAAGCCCAAACTTGCCCAGAAGAGACTTAACTCCTGCCAGCTGGGGTCTGAGCACACTGCCTCTGTGTTGCTCCTGAGTACCAAAGGATACATAGCAAGAAAGAAGAACATATCTTGTGTCTCATAGTATGCAATTTTGCCACTAAGTAATGGTGCCAACCTACTAGTAGTTATTACAGACATAAGAAACTAGAGTTTTAAAATGGGGAAACGACTTATTGGTACTGGATATTTATTAATCATTAAAAAGGAAATTATTTTCATATGTGTTTACATCTGAACAGGGATTTTGGTTAACCTCAATAAGGGAGTTTATAGGCAGGAGACACAACTCAGAATTTCTGTCCCATTATTCCGCCTCATATTCTTTTGTTTTTTTCCCTACAAAGGAAAGTATAACCAAATACATATGATTCAGCCTTATCATTTACAAATGACTTCTAATACTATAAAGACGTCAGGTAATGAACAAAATTAATGTGAAAATTCTGGTGACTGTGGGGTCCTTTTACTAAGCTGCGGCAAAAAGTGGCCAGAAGTAGTGTGGGTGTTTTTGGTGGCGCCAGGCCAGCTTTTACCGCGTCTGGGAAAAAGGGCTTTTTTTTCAATGGGCCGGGAAAAGGGTCTGCGGTAAAGCTGAAACCAGAACACGCCTATTTAGGCCTGAGCCCTTAATGCCACCCATTGATCTAGCGGTAAGGGCTCACACGCAACACGCGTGGTGACCGGTGGGCGTGTGCTAACTGCCGATTAACACCAGAAACGCTGAACACGGTAGGAAATAAAAAACATAATTTGTCCGAGCGGTATGGGCACACGCCAAATCCGAAATTACTGCCAGGGGGGCACGCTAGCCTGGCGGTAGTCTCGTTTTGGTATGCGCTACGTGTGCATACAGCCTACCGCACCTTTGTAAAAGGGCCCCTGTATGCACTAACCTGAGGACATGAGGAGCACGGCCTGCAGCAAGGCGACTTCGGTATCATCCAGGTTGAATGAAGACAATGACATGCCCAGGTCAAAAATTGCATCAGACACAACACCAAGTCCCCCGTTTTTTAACTGGCCCCTGGTCACTGCCATTTCTCCATTCAGTGTTAAGGTTTCACTTTCTGGGTCATAGCGTACTGCTGCCCGCAGGGACATGATTTCCATACAGCAGCCTTTCAGGAGGATGATTTGGTCTTCACATGGCAACTATAAAATAGGAAAAATGAAGGGCATTGCACAAAACTCTGATAAGTCACAAAATTTCTGACGAAAGCAGTTTTTGTATTTAGATTTCTTTTTCACAGGTTATATTATTGTTGTTAACTTTGTTACATGTCATCAAAGCAAAATGAGAATGACAAAAATAATGTGAAGACTACTTTCTAAAGCTTCTTAACATATTTTTTGTCTAAATATTAATATCTGATTAATAATATGATAGCTGTGTTAATAGAAAGAGCTAAGATTTATTGTGTACTCTAGAAATTATGTTTTCTTATATTACATCATACTGAATAAAAAATGTTAAACATTTCATATCCATGTCCTGTTTATTGCACATCACAGAAGTAGGACATGACACAACTCGTTTGTGCAAGAACCTGCTAAGTTCATTCATCTTAAAAGCCAGCTGCAGCTTCTTTGTTTCGCATTTTCATTTCCGTGTGGATGCCATTTGACATCTAATTTTGTCGCCATTCCTTGCAGATACAAATTCTGGGTGGCTGAATGATCTGCTTAATAAAGCATGGACGCAAACACGTATTACAATGCAAACTATTGCTACAAATTAAATTGACCTAAATTAGCTCTTTAAAATTAATTTTAGCAGTAGTTAGCAGAGGCAAAAATATTACACATGCTAAGGGATTAATATGGTATTGAGCCACACAGATTACTGCAATGGAATATATGCGGGTTGTAAAGTACAGCTTATGAAAAAAACTCCAGACAGCCCAAAACACAGCTGCCAGACTGATATTCAACTTAAATAGCAGGATCCAAAAAGAGGTGGGACAGTGTCTTGCAGCAACAGCAAGAAAAACACCAAAGCAGACACTATAAGATCCAAAGAGTCTCTTTATTCAAACAGTCCCAATGTGGCCACGTTTCGCCAATTAGGCTGCATCAGGGGTCAAAAAATAAACTAACCAGGGTCACACACAGTACTTAGCCCTGGTAGTAAAACTGAGCATCCAAGATGACTTCATCAGCAGCTTCATACTTCTGTGCTGTGGTGTTTTTCTCACTTAAATAGCAGGCCTATCTTTGGCCACTAAAAAGTTAACTGGTTAGCGCTGAATATCGGCATAGCTGCTTAACTTTTTAGTGGCCAAAATTACCCCAGATATTCAATGCCGGACACCGGAAAAGGCCTGGCATTGAATATCCAGGTTTAATGTCAGCAGCAAACGGGCTGCCTGCTGCTGGCTGAATATTGGGTCCCTAGAATTTAATTGAAAACTTTTCTATTTTTTAGCTGATAAATGTAGAGATGATGATTTATAATGTTGTAAACTCTTCCTTGTATTGTACTGGTCTTTTCCTACTGTAGTATCATGAGGCTGCCACTAGATGTCGCAGCAGCCATTTTGAAGAGGAGTCATGATGATCATTGCCTGTTCCTTGCTAGATCAACAGAGATCTATTTTCTTTATTTTAATTAAAGCATTTATATTCCACATTATCTTAAATTCTAAGCGGAGCACAAAAATCAAGCATAATCAAAATACGTACAATAATACACAGGCAATTACGTATATCAGAGGTCTCATCAGCCTGCATAAAGAAAGATCGACCAGTAAGTGAAGAGTTTGCCCTTTCTGAAGAGTTGAAAAATCAACCATTTGCATGAACCCTAGTGCCCTTATTGCATTCACAAATTTTTCTATTTCCAGCAACAAAGGTACCAAATCTATATATCAGTTAACATCGCCGAGTACAACGAACTCCGATATGTCTGTACCATACTTTAAAGAATCTCAGTCAGCTGCAGAGGATCAATCCCAGCCTCTCCTAAGGGTTGATAAACTAAACAAAGTTCCCAAATTTTAAATGAGAGCATTAAGATCTCACAATCAGATATTTCAGGACACAAAATGCACTTTGAATGCAGTATGACACAGTACCCCAAAGGGCATAACTGTGTCAGTACAGACTGATCACACTGCATTAACCAAATCTGTCATACAAAACTTATCAATTTAATGATCACCAATCAATTCAAGTAATGCTTCCATATTTGGCTTTACTGGATGGACATAAAACATACAAAGTTATTCCATTAGACTGAGTAAGACAGAACGTAAGAATAGGGGCTGGATTCTATAAATGGCGCTCAAAAATGGGCACTGAAAAGATCAGTGCAAAGCGCGATTCTATAAAGGGCACACGCCTTTTATAGAACTATGCTTAGCACCGATTCCCAGGCTTTAACTTTGGGCACCAGAGTTATGCCTGCTGAAATCTGGTGTAAATGCTGGTGCCCAAGATGGGCATGCTGACCCATTATTCTGTAACAACGTGAGCAACTTTTTGGAATCACCTTCACATGCTCATGCCCCTCCCATAGCCATGCTCCCTTTTGAGTTGTGCAGTATGGCATTTAGATGCCAAGCATTATTGAATAGTGCAGCCAGATGTGCCCACAAATCCTAATTGGTGCCAATTATCAATAATTGGTTAGTGGCCAATTATTGCTTGTTAATGGCTCATTATACAATTAAGTTGTGCATGCATCTTGAGATCACACCCAAATTTTAGTGCCTTATACAGAATCCAAAGGTAAATGTCTTTATCAAAATGACCTGTGTAGGGAATGAACCATGAAGCCCTCTCCCCACTGCCAGTGGAATCAAACAGACATTTCTCAGGTGGAGTAAGTGTTAACCAAAAGTCTTAATTCCACTAGAACAGTAATTTCACCCCACCCCACCAAGATCACATCAAAGGCCAAACAAAGAAGCACTTTGGGTCTGCTTCTTTGATAGGTAGAGTCTCCCTGCAAGGGGACGGGGCCTAGAATTCCAACTCCCACAAAAAAAAAAAAAAAAAAGCAGCAGCAGTTCAGCAAAGAGATGAAAGGAAGATTATATGTATATACAGAATCCATACAAACAGACCTCTTAAATTTAAACTGGTTGATATTCACCCAGTGGCTGTCAGTATTTTCTAAATACTGACTGCTGCAAGCAGAATTAGCCCCAGATATTCAATGCTGGACCATGTCTGGGCACTGGCACTGAACACACAGGGCTAATAACTGTTGTCCTGGCCACCAGAGCTCATGTGGGTTCTGGCCAATATTCAGCTGGGACCTGCATAAGGAATGCAAAGAAAGCTAAGTTGATTACCTGTAGCAGGTGTTCTCCGAGGACAGCAGGCATATATTCTCACATATGGGTAACATCATCCAGGGAACCCATATATGAGAATATTATGTTTGCTTGTTCTTGCAGAACGTCGTGTACACCCACAATTTCCCTCCCTCCCCGACCCTAACATGCTTCCAGGAATAAGAAATAAGAACATAAGCGTTACCATACTGGGACAGACCAAAGGTCCATCAAGCCCAGTATCCCATTTCCAACGGTGGCCAATCCAGGTCACAAGTACCTGGCAAGATCCCAGAACACTAAAACAGATTTTATGCTGCTTATCCTAGAAATACATACACCAGTAGAAGTGATCGTAAGCGTATCAGATGCGTGGATATTCTGATTTACTTCAGGGACAGTCTCATATGGTCACCAGGACAATGTGTCACACCAATCACGGGTGTATCCTTCCTCTGTGACAGTTGTAATCATCGACTGACCCCCTCCTTCCACTATTTGTTAGGTTTTTTTTTGTCTGTTTTTATATTTCTTCTTTCTACTATTACTTCTTTTTTTTCTTTTTTAAATATTCCACAACTTATGGAAATGCTTTATGCCAATTTTGCTTACTCCTATATAGATCCAATAAATGTCAACAGTGTTTCTCGTAATGCACGGTTATTGCAGTAATGCTTAACACGCCCTTACACTGGGCGTCCACACTTAACTATAGCAGTCTTCACTCTGAGCTTAATTGTTCACGGCTCGGGCGACCATGCTTTTTGCCCCAAACAATAGCTGTCTTAACCGTTAATAATGGCCATCTGTACTAAACAATGGCAGTCTGCATTCTGCACTTATCTGTAAGGATGCTCGCTCGTTTCCTCCGGTCCAGGTGCCAGTTTTGCCCCGACAGGTGCCTGTTTCACTCCTTATGGCTTTTTCAAGGGGTATATGCACTGAGGACAGTCTCTCAGTCACCGCTTTCTTTCAGCTGAGGGGGGGCATGGGGGGACAAAATTCCCGTGGCCTGGGCCTCCAAGGGGGGCCCAGCGCCGGGGTCAGGCTGCCGACGCTGCAGTTCCTGGTCTCACCTGCCTGCCTCCTCAGCTCCGGGCCCCCTGCATTTGAAGCGGAAGCCAAAGATCACCTCCCTTCGGGCCTTCCCTCCCTGTGTCCCGCCCTCGCGGAAACCGGAAGTTACATCAGACGAGGGCGGGACACAGGGAGGGAAGGTCAGAAGAGAGGCGATCTGCAACTGCTGCGTTGAATGCAGGGGGCCCGGAGCCGTGGAGGCAGGCAGGTGAGACCGGGGGCAGCAGCGGCGGGGGAGCGACAGGGGGCAGCAGCGGTGGGGCCCGGCTGAGCTTTGAGGTCAGGACACTACTGTACTGGGGAAAGAAAGGATGAGCGCATTCTTACCCTTCCTCCTCCAGAACCTTCTCTCGCCCCTTAGGAAGTGTAGGATATAGTCAGTCTCCTTTGCTAAAGTTACAAGTTTCAAGTACTGATGATCAGCTCCCTGCGCTGAAACTCCCCAGGGCCGCCCCCGGGGCCCCGCCCCTGAGGTAGTCATCTTCGCCGCCCCCCCGGGCCGCTGCGCCGCAGTCCCCACCCGCCCCCCTCTGTTCGCCATCGGGCCAGGCCCTCAGCATTGAAATCATCACAGCACCTCACGTCACCTCGCTCCGTGACTGAAAGCGCAGTAGCGGCAGATTGTATTCGCCTCCCTTTGGGCCTTCCCTCCCTGTATCCCACCCTCGCGGAAGTTACATCAGATGAGGGTGGGACACCTCCAATGTTCCATCGCTGTCTGGCTGCCTGGGTTCTTAACATCTCATGACGTCAGCCAGCCTCCAGCGTTCCATTCCCCCTCATTGACCTGCCCTCGCGTCAAAACGTAATGACATCAGAGGGCGGAACAGTGAGAGGGAAGGGAACGCTGGAGGCGAGTTGACGTCAGGATGTTACCAACGGAAGGGAAGCCAGCCAGAAAACGATGAGGTACAAAGGAAGAGAGAATCGCGGCACATCGAGGAGAGGACAGGAGAGAAGAGAATCATGGGACATGGATGGGAGGGCAGGGAAGAGGAGAATCGCTGGAGGGGAGGGGAGGGGATGGTCTGGGATGGGAGGGAAGAATCGCTGGACATGGAGGGGAGGGGAGGGCAGGGGAGAGACAAAAAATCGCTTATAAGAGAGCTTTTCTAGGGCCCGTTTCATTGTTGAGGAAATAGGCTGGGTTCCACTAGTTTTTAATAAAACTCCCCCTAAATTACAAAACTGAGATGCTTTTAGTAAAACATAAGCATATGGTTCATTACAAGCTGGAATATTTATTTATTTGATGCACTTTTACCCCACATTTTCCCACATAAGCAGGCGCAATGCGGCTTACATTAAGTCAAGAGTATACAATTCAATATAGAGATGGCACAGAAACAGAATGTGACAGAAGGGGAAGGTACATGGGAGGACACGGGCAAAAAAATATTTGGAGAACTAAAGCAGAAGGATGAATTTATGGTTCCTTAACTTCCAAGTTCCCCTTGATTTTCCCATGTGACATACTGAAAAAAACATTATGAAGAGTTTTGAGAGTTCTAGTCTACCAAGCACTAGGAGTTGTCTACATTTTGTCTACATTCCAACTTGGAGGTCAAATAAAATCCTGGGTGTAATGGACAGACTCTTGTTGATGGCTTTGAAGTGAATGGTTTCATGGAAAACTCTTGGAGATTATAACTAGGGGTACTCTTCCAGTTAGGAGTGGAGGAATAGCCTAATGGTTACTGCAGTGGGCTGAGAGTGGGGAATTGGGTTCAGTTCCCATGGAAGCTCTTTGGGATTCTGGATAAGTCACTTGACCCTCTGTTGCCCCATGTACAAAAACTTAAATTCTGAGTCCACCATGGACAGAGAAAGTACTGCATATAATAAATTCAAGCTACTTTGTATCACAGAAAGGCAGTATATATGACCCTGACCCTTTACTTTTGAGATAGACAGGAACTAGACAATGAGAATGTATTTCAAATTTAAAGATGTGAACTTTTTTTGAATGCTGTATACCGGTATATGTTTTTCTAGATATCTGAAAAGCATCTCAATGACGAAGCAAAATATTTTGGTTACACAACAAGCAGTTCTCTTTTTAGGAGCAAAATTTATATTGTGATTTCCTTCTATATGTGTTATTAGGTATAACGGTAATAAGAATTTCCCCTTTGTTTCAAACAGTTGCAGAATTGTTTAGATAACAGAGCAAGCCCACAGGAAAAAGTAGCCTGAGCTAATACTGGGTAATGCAATTGCTGAATGAATTTTGGAGTCATATTTGATTATAGCTTACACTATCTGTTTTATTTGAATTTTCTATTTTCTTATTATTGTCATCTTGACAAATTCCATATGTTTCTGAAATCTTAGATCCCTCTAAATGTGGTCTTTTGTAAGCATGTTTTACTATAGTTACTGCCTCCCCCTTTGGGGGTATAAATTTATGGGTTGACGGACAAGTTGCTTTTTTTTTTTTTCCAAGATTACTCTTGAAAGCACTTGTAAATCAACAAATAACCCTCCCCCCCAACATAATCACAAGAAATCATTTGAGACCTTAATTAGGGGGTATGTCTAAGATGATGACTTAGCTAGTGAGGAGTGCCATTTGGCATCTGATATGCGTCTCTTGGACTGGAGTTACCTTCAGCCCCCCTTGTAGGCCTGATAGACACCATTGTTACTCACAGTGAGGTTCCTGAATAGGTTATTCTGCCCCTGAAGAAAGAGTCTCTCTGTTGGTACCAGAAGGGAGATGAATCATCGATCTTCCTACATGGGCAGTGAGTGATAGTGCTGGTGATGCGACTGTGGTTTGAACAGGAAACATCAAGCTTGATTCTAAAGGAGTAGTGATGAGTGGCTGTAGAGGTGCAGAAGGGAAATTGGAGGAGCTGGTGGGATCAAAACAGAGGCAGCTACTTAGAACTAGAGCTTGTGAATTTGACTCTCGTATTGATTCTGTGGAATTTGTTGGGATTTTCCCTTCTTGTGCAGTCAAGAAAAGGCCTATTGAAATGCCCAGAGGTTTTTAAGATGGAGGCACTGTGGCAGGCAATAGCCAGTATGCAGACTTTTTTGTCTGACAGATTCAAAAGTTATCTAACCAGATGGAGTTGGAGATCTTTGAAATTCCAAGGTGAAAATCCAGATGTCTGAACAGAGGACTAAAACTGAATAAACATCAGAAAAGTTGGCATTAAATAGAAGCTTGACTTCTACCACTAGAGGGCACTGGACACAATTTAAGCTTGATGCTAATGGGACAGATGTGAACAGAGATAGCTTCTGCTCCTCCACTAGCTACTAGGAAGACCCTCAGTAGGTGCTGGGGGGTAGGAGATTTCAGGATTAATTGATTTGGAACCAGCCCTTTAAAACATAGTAGGTCTTGCTATCTTTATGTTGCTGCAGCTAGGAACAAGCAGTGATCTTGGCTGCAGCAACGCAAAACAAAATTTACCATGAGTCGATAACCTGTGCTACTGAGCTAGTGAATGTTAGTGACTCATGCAGTAAACTTTGCTGTAGTAAAATATTACATTTTAATGCAGCTTACTTAGGGGTCCTTTTACTAAAATGCATTAAGAAATGGGTTTACCACATTTTAACATACAGGACTTTCCTGCACTCTGAGCCCATTTTTAATGCAGCGATAAAATACAGCTTTTTTTTCTTTTGGCAGGTCCTGCATTAATTTTTCCATTATTTATCACACGAGACCTGCAGAAATACTAATGCAGGTGCACCTACTGCCTCCTATTTAGGAGGGGCTAAGTGCTCCCATGTTAAGTCTGCTTTATCCAGTTAGAGCATGCTAATGCCTTTGCTATTTGCCCCCTAGTAGATAGTAAAGCTTCATATTGTAATTCTCTCCTTCATGACCTGCCTCAAAAACAACTCCATCAGTTTCAGACTGTTCAAAACTATCTCTATTAAATTACTCATTGTATATGCATCTCAACCCTTTCCTTGGGGCACACCAGGACATTCATTGTGGATATTCTGAAAACTCAACTGGCTGGGTGTGCCCTGAGAACTAGGTGGAGAAGCACTGCTCTATGGAGCTAAAAAAATGACAGGGTTTCATCACTGCTGTCCAAAGAACATTCGATTCCAGTTAACTTTCATATCCCGTTTAAGATCCTTAACACTAGCTCATAAAGCTTTTTATACTGGTGCAATTTCATTTTTGTATAGTGTTCTTGTCCTGTTTACCCCTTTTAGACCTCTTTGCTCTAAATCTTGTCGCTCCTCCGAGCAGCAACTGTTTGTTGTCCCTTATATATTGAAGTTTTGTTTGGAATTTGTCCGCCATTCTTGATTCCAAGTTCTAGCTCCGGTGCTGTGGAATGAACTATCATTATATATCCTTTCAGAGGTGTATCTTTTGTTAGGTTCAAGACTGCACTAAACTCATTATTACGCTTAGGCTTTTCCTTCCAAGTGATTCTTTATGGAAGAGCTTTTGCTGGCAGAGTAGCCCTATGACAGCCATCCCACCTTAGTTTTGTATGTTTGAGTCTTGTGTCTCTCTCCTTTTTCTTGAATTATACTTTGCTATTCACAGCATAATTGAATGAATTGTAACTTTTCCCTTTTGTGGTTCTTGATTGTTTTAACTTTGATTTCTGTACATTTTGAAAACTGCTTAGATATATTTTATGATTTTTGCAGTATATCCAAATAAAAATGATGATGTGCAAACATGCTAACTGGATAATGCTTCCATGCCCAACTGGATAATGCTTCCATGCCCAGTTTCCACACATGACACACTCCTTGTTAAAAATAATTTTAAAGACTGAGTACCCATGTGTGTTAGAATGTTGAATCATGCAAATTACTGCAAAACACTAACTCATTTTGCAGTATGTCTTTTCTTGCATACTAACCTGGCATTAGGGCTTAGCGTACTTTATTAAAAGGGCCCCCAAGTACCTATTTAATCCTCTCATTTATTTTTCACTCATTCAACTTTCCAGTCTCATGCACGATATCTATACCTGTTATTTGAATGTTCTAATGTGTGCTTATTAAGTGTTTCATTGGTATCATGCTGACATTGTATTATAGCTGTTATTTGAATGTTCTACCGTGCTGTCTATTATGGTATTGTTTGTATTACACTGACATTCATCGTATTTCTGTTATGATTGCTCTATAGTGCCACTAAATGTATATATTTCTGATACTGTTTCATGTCAGTTCTTTTAGGTTTCAATTTACTGTTTCCAAGTTTCCCTCATTTATTGTACTTATGTTTATATTTGGTCATTTTACTATTATTATGCTGTTAACAAAACTGTAAGTTTTATATTAAACTGTACCTGCTGTACACCACTTTGGGTGAATCTCTTCAAAAAGGTGGTTGATAAATCCCAATAAATACAAAAAAATAAATAAATAAAATGATGCCACTAGCATACTAAGGTGGTTTTAGGTATACCATTAGTATACAGAACTACCTGAGGCACTGGGTACAATTTCTTCAGATGGGTTAGTTCTGCACATACCATGATAGTAATCAGAGGTATAGCCAGACCTCGATATTGGGGGGGGGGGGGGGGCTGAGCCCAAAGTGGGGTGGGGGCACATTTTGCCACGCTGCTTTCTGCCCCTGCCACAACCCCACATACCTGGGTTGACGGGGGTCCCCAAGCCCTGCTAGTAGAAGCCTTCCTGTGATGATACTCAGCACTGTGCTGCCTGCCCTGATTTCCCGCCCTGGCGCGCATGCTCGGTTTTAGTGAAACAATTTCATTAAAACTAAGCATGCGAGCGAGGGAGGGGGAAGCGCAGGGTAGGCAGCGAATATCAGTGCAGGAAAGCTTCTGCTGACAGTGCTTGGGGACCCCCGCCAGCTAAACTAGTAGACTTTGGTGGGCCTGAACCCAAATTGGGGGGGGGGGCAGGCCCCCAAGGGCCCTCCAACATGGTTATGCCACTCCACTGATAGTAATGGACTTCATTCTTAAACCCAGGGTATGTGGAATATGATCTCAATCTCTCAGATTTATTACTAATACATACCATGAGAATAGCTCAGTGCAAATGCAATTCATATAAGAATAAGCATATATTTTGAAAAGAACACATTCCACACTGTGCTAACTTCTATATTTGATGGCAAGGTTTTGGATGAACTGATCTAAATAACACAAATATATATATAAGTTTCTCACCTCACAAAACATGGGTAACTTTTTGGCAAAATCCACCACTCTTGTAATTGCTGGTGTGATGATTTTTGTAAACTGACTAAAGGCTTCTAAGTCCACTTTTCCACCTTCAGGAGCATTGACTATTGGTGCTTGTCCGATATCTTCTGGCTGGTTATACCAAATAAAACAAATTTTAAACCATGTGGAACATTTTGGCAGTCATTTAATTTCTAATTGACTCTCAGTACTGAGTATTAGGGCCCTGTTTACTAAGATATGTTAGTGTTTTTAGAGTGCCTACACTTAGCGCGCACGCTAACCACGTAGGCACCTATAGGGATATTGTAGGCACGTATATGGTTAACGTGCATTAAAAACGTTAACGTGCCTATAACACTGCTTAGTAAACAGGGCCCTTAGAGGCTCATTTTCAAAGCACTTAGCCTCCCAAAGTTCCATAGAAACCTATGGAACTTAGCCTCCCAAAGTGCTTTGAAAATATGCCTCTTAGTGTCCTAAAAACGTCTGCTAGTATATATCAATTTCCATAGAAAAGCTGTATTTTCAATGATGCTCCAAGTCACCGATAAAAACAGTAATGTACGCATCTCTTCAAATCAGTGACCTTGAAAAGAGAGAGAGCAAGGATTCCCTTTCTCTGTCAGGTTACACTAACAAATATTACCTCCGGAGTTATGTTCTCATACAGCAAATACCCACTAGGGACAGAAAAAGTACCTGCATATATGTAAACTGCTTTGGTTGTACCCACAGAAAGTCGGTATATCCTGTGGGATACCACAAGGATCAATTCTGCCACCTATTCTGTTCAATATCCACCTCAAGCCACTAGCCGATAGACACTCAGTTCTACATCAACCATTTTCAAGCTGCAGTAAAAATGGCCGTAGCATGCAGGAAAAACCCACTTAAGGGCATGCTAAGGCCACTTTCTACTGCAGCTCAGTAACAGGACCCTTGTGTGTGTGTTTTTTTAATTTACTGAATTCCTCAGTGTAGGCTCAGACACTACAGTCACAAAGTTCTGGAGAAGAGTGACATATGAGACTCAAGGGCTAGAAAGAGGGCAGGCTCCATAACACTCCAGCCATGGCTGACTTAAGATACAGGTACCTGATTCAGGAATCAAATGTACAGCTGCACACTAAACCATGGGGCTACCCAAAGTATTGGGAGCTGACGGTGACCAAAGTCTGAATCAAGACTGACCGAAATGGAGATGGGTGTTCTTGAAGGCAATTTTAAAAAGGCATTTTCACAGGTACAACAGCATTTTACACCAAAAAAACCTAGGCTTTTATAAAGTAACTCTCCTGAAAAAGAGGTAAGTAAATTTATATGCATACAACTCATATGCCCAGTTTACCTTAACTGAGCGGAGACATTCCTAGGGGTGAGCTGGGGGAACTATTAGCATTTAAAAGCGTACAGAGGTGTACTATATGTGCATAAATGTTTTTCATAGCTGTGCTATAATTCAAATGTCTAAATTACAAATGGGGCCTCTAAATGAGCTTCAATCCAAAGGCCAAGAAAAAGTGATTAGCCACCAAGGAGGACCCCAGATGAGTCCTGGAGGTGGTTGGATGGGAGAGGTCAGTTTAGAGAAAGTGGAATGGGCTTTTTGGCAGAGGGAAGGGGGGATTCGGGGGTGCTCAAAGTGGGAGTAGAGGGGGATTGGAGTGCTGTGCTTGGTGAGGGACGGGGGGGAGTCAGGATTCATTGCAGTGGGCATACAATACTTTTCACTACAATGTCTGTGGTCTAAAATCTCTATGTAGACATTGCAGTGCTGAATCAGACATGTCTATATGGAGGGGCGGTTGCTGTTGATATTCTCAATGTCTGTTCTTCTAAAATGTGTCTTCGCACTATAGGGATGCGTATGCCAGCATACATTTTAGAAAGGGATCTACCTTCAGCAGACCTTTCTCTAATACACTTGTGGAACTGTAGATGTCCCGACCTACACTTCTCAATGCCAGTTTATGTGTCCTTTCTAAAATGCTGCACATCTTCACAGCAGATGTAAATTTTGCAAGTGTGCATTTGCTATTGGAGCTGGTTCTGAGTGCCTATATTGCCCTTATATAATAGACTTAAAATACGTACCTTTTCCCAGCTTTTTGAGCTAGGTGCTCAGTTAGAAATAAAGCCTCATGGGGAACAATTTTCGAAATGCATGCAGGAGAGAAGAGTTCCAGGACAGCAGAAAATTGACACTGAGTATGTCTTCTGTGTCTGGAGGGTTCTTCAGAGAGCAATGTCAGTAGACATGGCTGGAAACAGAAGACAGTATGAAATGGAATGAACTAAGGATGAACCTGCCCCTCCCCCCGACTCAGAAGGGCAATTGCATCTGAACATGTCCTCATCATAACCATCAGAAAGTGTAGACACTGCAATGGTTTGAATATATACTTTGATAATACATCCAGTACAACATACATACTTGAGTTCTGTACTTAAGCAAAACAATTTGCTGAGGCTCAGATAGCTCTTTTGTCTCAGGTCTCTGAACCACTTTGACCACAGTAACAATGACAGTGGTAACAAAGACCTTTGTGGTCTAGAATCCATTGCTAGGAAATACAGAAATACATTTGCCTTATTTAATACAAATAGACTTATTTTTGAAGTGCTCAAATGCATGTTAGCATGTCTCTTTTGCATCCCCCCTTCTCTCTCTCTTTCCTTCTCTGTGTCATTCACTTCATATCTTCTAGGTCTTCTTTGTACGTCTGGTGCCCTGTGAAAACTTCTAATTTGAAAGGGGGACTAGGACTACGGGAGATCCTTTGCTTAGTTAAATGCCTACTGAGGGTAGCCCCTCTCAAAGGATGCTCTCTCTTGTGGCTACCCAAGGGGTGGGGTGTGCCCACAATATAAAACCTACTGTTTAGCCCAGCAGTTCACAAACATTCTCGGTTCTCAGCACCTTTAGTGTTTAAGTAATAATTTTCATAGCACCACTAGGCCACACATTTTCTCTCAGGTCTTCTTTCATCTCCCCCCCCCCCCCCCCCCAGGGTGGAGGCAATGACGATGACAACAACAATGGCAGCATGGAGTCCTACCTTTGCTGGCAGGGATGCTCTAGACCTGCCAGCTGAAGCAAGTTTGCTGCTCAAACCCCAAGCTGCCTGAAGAACTGAGCATGCGCGGGAACGTCAGTGTTGATGGCTGAAACATGCCACTGACTTCCTCAGGTAACATGGAGCTCAGGGCTTAGGCAGTGGGCCACTTCAGCTGGCAGGGCTTGGGCATCTCCACCAGCCGTTCCATGGGAACCACAATTTTGAAGGAGATCTTAAAATATGCCGCAGCTCCCCTGTAAAGTTGCTGCGGTACCCTGGGACCCCACGGTGCACAGTTTGGAAACTGCTGGTTTAAGCTGAAGCCTGAGAATATCTGCAGCACTCACAGCAAGGCTCACAATGATCATATCAATCAAACCAGTATTTTGCAGATTTTCCATTGAAATGCCACTATGAAAACGTTGCTGCTACAAGCAAGGTACGGAGCAACAACTGGAAAAACTCACTGATATGCAAGTTTTATTTTTTCCTGAGAAAAACACATTTGTGGTGTGAATATCTTGTTCAGGTAAAATTTATTTTGGATACTTTAATATAGAAACATAGAAAATGATGGGTGATAAAAGACCACATGGCATATCCAATCTGCCCATCCATAGCAAACAATATATTCAATAACTCTTTCTTCTCTTTTACAGATCCTCTGTGCTTATCCCATGTTTCCTTGAAATAAGATAATTCTTATCTCCACTGCTTCTGCTGGGAGATTGCTGCTTGCATCCTCCACCCTTTCCTTGAAGAATTATCTCCTTGAGTTATTTTTTAAGTCTATCCCCTTTCATCTTCATTCTGTGCTCCCTCATTCCAGGGCTTCCTTTCAAATAAAGAGGCCTGTCTCCTTTGCCTTTATATCATGGAGATTTTTAAATGCCTCTAGCATATCTTCTTTTTCCTGCTTTTCTTCCAAAGTATACATATCAGGGTTGATATTCAAAGCGATTTAACTAGCTGAAAATGGCTCCTGACTGAATAAATCACCTGTTCTGGGCTAACCACTCATTTTCAGTGGTACTTAACCAGTTAGTGTCGCTGAAAATGTCCTGGTAGAGTCAAACTCAAAACTGCTCCGGGGGCAGAGTCTGCACTTAGCCAGTTACGTGTCGATATTCAGCACTTAATCAGTTAAGGTCACCACATACATAGGACCATATAAAAGTCAGTCCCATCATTATGCAGTTCCCTATAACCAGTTATGTACTGGATGTCGTACTTAACTAGCAATGATTTAACTGGCTCCGGAAACTTGGAAATTCAATACTGAAGTCTGTACATGGCCCGGCACTGAATTTCTGGGCATAACACCGGTGATGGTCAGCAAAATGCAGAGCACCACCAGCTAAAAATCAACCCAATCGAGATTTTTCAGTCTATCCCCATATGCTTTATGATGGAGACCACTGACCATTTTTAGTAGTTACCCTCTGGAGCGACTCCATCCTACTCATATTTTTTGAAGATGCAGTCTCCAGAACTGTATACAGTACTCTAAATGAGGTTTCACCAGAGTCTTATGCAGAGGTATTATCACCTCCTTTTTTCTGCTGGAAATTTCTCTCCCTACCAGTGGCGAAGCTAGGGCTGAATGGGCCACGAGTGGAAAAATTGAGATAGGCCCCCTTTAACACCATCTCTAACAAAGTGGTGGACAGTTATGTTTAAAAGAGGATCATTATATTTCAGGGGCTTTTAATTAGTAATTAGTAGAGTGAGACCCTGAGTACAGAGGTCTCTTGGAGAAGGACTGGGAGTGGAGGAATCCCCATTGTGTTGTCTGGGCTGCAGTACCTGTGAGGGAGACCCAGGGAAGCAAGGAGTGGCTGGCAGCTAAGGTAAAGAGTCTCATCCGCCCGCACCCTCGGAGTCATCTTCGACTCCTCCCTCTCCTTCTCCACGCATATCCAGCAGACAGCCAAGACCTGTCGCTTCTTCCTCTTTAACATCAGCAAAATTCGTCCTTTCCTCTCTGAGCACACCACCCGAACTCTCATCCACGCTCTCATTACCTCTCGCCTTGACTACTGCAACCTACTCCTCACTGGCCTCCCACTCAACCATCTATCCCCCCTTCAATCCATTCAGAACTCTGCTGCACGTCTTATATTCCGCCAGAACCGATATACTCATATCACCCCTCTCCTTAGGTCACTTCACTGGCTTCCCATCAGATACCGCATTCAATTCAAGCTTCTTCTTACCTACAAATGCACTCAGTCTGCAGCCCCTCATTACCTCTCTACCCGCATCTTCCCTTATGTTCCCGCCCGAAACCTCCGCTCACAGGACAAATCCCTCCTCTCAGTACCCGTTCTCCACCACCACCAACTCCAGGCTCCATCCATTCTGCCTCTCCTCACCCTATGCCTGGAATAAACTTCCTGAACCCATACGCCAAGCCCCCTCCCTACCCATCTTCAAATCCCTACTCAAAACCCACCTCTTCAATGTTGCTTTCGGCACCTAACCTTTATACCTTTCAGGAAATCTAGACTGCCCCAATTTGACGACCCCTACTTGACTGACTGTACATATGTCCTTTAGATTGTAAGCTCTTTGAGCAGGGACTGTCCTTTCTATGTTAAACTGTACAGCGCTGCGTAACCCTAGTAGCGCTTTAGAAATGTTAAATAGTAGTAGTAGTAGTAGTAATATCTTATTAAATCTTTGCGATAAGCCTACAAAGGGAACACATTAGATTTTACACCCCAGATATATTGTTGAAGTATGTCGGAATGAGATAAACCACTGTCAGGCTTATTTTCGAAAGAGAAGGACGCCCATCTTCCGATACAAACTGGAAGATGGGCGTCCTTCTCACAGGGTCGCCCAAATCGGTATAATCGAAAGTCGATCTTGGGAATCCCCAACTGCTTTCCGTCGCGGGGACGACCAAAGAACCTGGGGACATGTCGGAGGTGTAGTGAAGGCGGGACTTGGGCGTGCCTCTAACACATGGGCATCCTCGACACATAATGGAAAAAAAGGGCGTCTCCAACGAGCATTTGGACGACTTTACCTGGCCCTGTTTTTCTTATGATCAAGGCACAAAAAGGTGCCCGAAATGACCAGATGACCACCTGAGAGAATCAGGGATGACCTCCCCTTACTCCCCAGTGGTCACTAACCCCCTCTCACCCTCAAAAAATATCTTTCAAAATATTTTGTGCCAGCCTGTAATGTCATACTCGGGTCCATGACAGCAGTATGCAGGTCCCTGGGGCAGTGCACTTCAGGCAGGTGGACCCAGGCCCATCCCCCCCACCTGTTACATTTGTGGTGGTAAATGTGAGCCCCCCAAAACCCACCACAAACCCACTGTACCCACACCTAGGTGCCCCCCTTCACCCCTTAGGGCTATGGTAGTGGTTTACAGTTGTGGGTAGTGGGTTTTGGAGGGCTCAGCACACAAGGTAAGGGAGCTATGTACCTGGGAGCTTTTTATGAAGTCCACTGCAGTGCCCCCTAGGGTGCTCGGTTGGTGTCCTGGCATGTCAGGGGGACCAGTGCACTACGAATGCTGGCTTCTCCCATGACCAAAGGGCTTGCATTTGGTCGTTTGAGATGGGCGTCCTTGGTTTCCATTATCGCCAAAAATCAGAAACAACCAAGTCTAGGGGCGACCATCTCTAAGGACGACGTAAATTTCAAGATTTGGGCGTCCCTGACAGTATTATCGAAACGAAAGACGGGCGTCCATCTTGTTTTGATAAATGGGTTTCCCCGCCCCTTCGGCGGGACATTTTGCGAGGACATCCTCAGCAAAACTTGGCCGTCCCTTTCGATTATGCCCCTCTGTGTATCCCAATAACAGGGGAGCAAGCGAATCGGCAGGACTACACACAGGGAACTGGAACAGAAGTGTTAGATCTCATCTAAAAAACATCAGCAGAGGAAAAGGTACAAACTTGGGTGGTAGTTTATTTTCCTTCAACAGGTACAAAAGTTTCTACAACTGCAATATGGAAGGGAAATATCTTGCCACCAAAGCTGTTGCCCCCATTAGAGCTTCTGCCTAGAGAATGACACGGGGACAAACTTGTCCCCATTCCCACCCCATGGGTTGTCTCTGTCCCCACTCCATCTTCACAGGCTCTGTCCCTATCCCTATCCCGTCCCTGCAAAATCTGTACCAATCCCGCCCCCTCAAGCTCTGTCCCCGTCCCCATCCCCGCAATTACTGCATGTCCCCATCCCTGTGTCATTCTCTACTTATGCCTAAGTCCAAATGGACATCGTGATTCAAGGCAACAGACTGTTTCTGTGTGCAAGATGCCTGTAGGTTGAATTCTTCCTGAAACAAGTAGAAGAACTGAGGAGCATAAACAGTAAAGTAACACATTTTACTAATGGTGTGAAAATAGCTCGGTCCTTGGTCTGAATGTTTCTGACATTTTTGTGAGAAATATTGCACAAGAGCTGTCAAGTAAGATTTGCCTTTTTGTGGATAATACCAAAATCTGAAATAGGGTAGACACTCTTGAAGATGCAGATAACATAAGGAGGGATCTAGCGAAACTTGAAAAATAGACTGGCAGTTAAGATTTAATGCTAAAAAAAATGCAAGATCATTCATTTGGACTGCAGTAATACAAGGGAGTAGTAAAGTATAGTGGGTGAAGTACTTCTGTGCATTAAAGAAGAGTGGGACTTGGTAGTAATCATACCTAATGATCTTAAGCTAGCCAATTATGTAGACGAGGCAATGGCAAAAGCTAGAAGGAAGTTTGGGTACATAGGAAGCAGGGGCATAGCTACCATTGAGCGCGCCCAGCAAAAGGCCCAGGACTGCCCAATGGTAGAGGCCCACCTGCAATTGCACCCTCCCTTCCTCCTGCTCAGGT
This sequence comes from Microcaecilia unicolor, assembly GCF_901765095.1. Classification (NCBI taxonomy): domain Eukaryota; kingdom Metazoa; phylum Chordata; class Amphibia; order Gymnophiona; family Siphonopidae; genus Microcaecilia; species Microcaecilia unicolor. Next base: position 217,217,244 of record NC_044031.1, read on the forward strand.
TCAGCATCTTTTCATCCCCCTCCCTGTGTCCAGCATCTTTTTAGCTCCTCTCACCCACATGCCAGTCTTCCAGATTGCTGCAGGGGTGAAAACTGGCCGGCAGAGTCTTTCCTCTGCTGGGTCACACCCAGTGGCGTAGGAAGGGGGGGGGGGCGGTCCGCCCCAGGTGCACGCCACTGGGGGGGGGGGGGTGTCGGCTCCGCTGGTTCCCTGCTTCCTCTGCCCCGGAACAGCTTACTTTTCGCCCGCCCCTCGCTTCCTAATTCAAGTAAGAATGCACTCCGGGGGGGGGGGGGGTGGGCCCCGCGGGGGGGGGGCCCGTGCTGCACCCGAGGGGGGGGGGGCCCGTGCTGCACCCGAGGGGGGGGGGCACCGTGCTGCACCCAAGGGGGGGTGCGCAGCGGCGACCCGCCCCAGGTGTCAGCCGCCCTCGCTACGGCACTGGTCACACCTATAGGAAGTTGCAAAAAATGTGTTAGGATGTGGCAGAGGAAAGGCTTTGCCCACTAGACAGCCAGTTTTCATTGCTGCATTGAAAGACTGGCGTGGGAAGGAAGGGGGTAACTAGAAATATGTTGGTCCCAGGAACTAGGAAGGGGGGGAAATTAGGAGAGGGAGAGATGCTTGACTTGGGGGCAGGGAGCAGAGGGAGAGTGCCGAGGAGGCCAAAGGCAGCATGTTTGAATTAGTCCCGTGCCGGAAACCCTCTGTTTAGAAAAAAATAATTTTTAAGTTAGACTGGCAGGTGAGGGAGATGCAGGACAGGGATGGAGAGAAGGGAAAGACATGCCGTGCAGCGTGTGCCGTTTCTGGTGCCCCCAAATGTTGGCATCCCCCTGCTGTGCATACCCTGCTTACCACATATCGCTGGTCCTGTTCTCTTATAGTGACAGATTTTCTTTACAAGTCTGGAATGAATTTGCTTTTTGCAGTGTTTGTTTACTGGATGCATTGGCAGGGCTGGGCGCCACCATTTTCAAGGCGGCGCTGCTGGAAGAGGAGGGAGTCTACCTCCCTCCTCCAACAATGGTATGGGGGGGCAGGGAAGAGGACCGCTAGACCCCCAGGTTGGAGGGGCTTGATTCACGGCCCACTGGACCACTAGGGCCTTTCTTAGGGGAATGCTGGGGAGGTTAGGGGGCCTGGAGATTCACTGGATCTCCAGCCCCCCCAAGAACTTGTGTCGAGGGGGTGTCGGGTGGACTGGAGTTCTGCTGTTTTCTGGCTTAGGATGGGGGTTCGGTGGGGGCACTAGGCTACCAGGGCCATGCTGTTTGGGGTCTGGTTGTCCCATGGACCTCCAGCCACTGTGTTTGACAGGCCTAGGCTTTTGACAGCCCTGACTTGTCAAACAAGCGCAGGAGGACTGTGCCTGAGCGCGGAAAATTTTGCATGGTATTATCTCTGATCATAGGGGTGGTAAAGCCCTGTACTGTTCCAGCGCTATTTTTGAGCGCTGCTTGGAACAGCGTGGGGCTTTCGATCATCTGGGCATCAGTGAGTAGCAAGAACTGCATTTAGAGACCCCTATTCTAGTATGCCTTAGTATATTCTACTTCATGTTTTTCTTACAGCTTACCAAATGCAATAGTCAGGGTCGGTCTTAGGCAGGGGCGACAGGTGTGGTCGCACAGGGCCTCGCGCTCCCATGGGCCCTGCAGCGGCCTTAGCATCACTCTCCTCCTTCCTGCTTCAGCTGTCATTATCGTCTCCTGTTCTCAATCTAACCGCCTTGGTCCGTTCCCTCCTACTCCTTTTTGGCTCTTTGCAGAGCTGCCTTCTTCAATCTGGGCCGCAGGCAGCGTCAGTGAGGTAAGCACACTGCCTTTGGCGGCCTGGAAACTTTCTCTCTGATGCAATTTCCTGTCGCGCGGGATGCTGCTACATTTGGAGAGCTTCTGGGGACGCTGAAGGCAGTGTGCCTACCTCACTGACACTGCTGGCGGCATGGAAAATTAAAGAAGGCAGTGGTGCTGCAAGCCAGAACTAAGGGAGCGGGTAGAAGAGAGCTGAAGGCGGTTAGATTGAGACGGCCGGTGAAGCCCATGAGGTTGGTCTCCTTTTCCCTCTCCTCCGTGCACCCCTTTCCCCTTACCCAAACAAAGGGCCCCTTTTACTAAGCCGCATAGGTGCCTACACGCGCCGAATGCACGCCAAATTGGAGTTACTGCCTGGTTACCGTGTGGCCCTTGTGGTCATTTCAATTTTGCCCATCTGAAAGATATTTTTTATTTTCTAGCGCGCGTAACGGACGCGCACCAAGTGGCATCTGACGTGCATAGGTCATTACCGCCCAAATTCTTTATCGCTAGGTCTATGGCTGGCGGTAAGGTCTCAGACCCAAAACAGACGCACGGCAATTTTGATTTTCCCGCACGTCCATTTTCGGCAAAAAACAAGAGGCATTTTTTGCAGGCGTGCTGAAAAATGGATCTGCGCATGCCCAAAACCTGTGCCTACATTACCGCAAGCCATTTTTCAGTGCGCCTTTGTAAAAGGACACCAAAGCAAGCAAATCTATGAGCTGCTCTATCCATGTTGTTGATCTTTATTGTTGGTAGCATTTTTAATGGACCTCACTTATATTTTCAAAGATGCCGGCTTCTGTACCATATGGATGTACACAGAGGAAGTGTTGGCTTCATCTAATTAGATCTAAATCGTAATCATTGTGTCATTTGGAGGGGCAGATTATAGGGACTCACTCTATTCTGATGTTTTCACCTAGTAAAGGGCCAAAACAGACATTATGAGTATCAGGTGCTTAACAATCAGACTTAATAAGGACAGTTTAAAAAAATCATTAATTAGGTTGAGACCTGGGAGCATTTAACATCTTTTTTTTTCCCTGTGCCTACATCTAAAGAAAAAGATGGCATGTGGGAACTTGCTCATTTTGCTTTGTGGAATGCAGTGGTATATTACAAAAATGCACTTGCCTTTTTTTTTATTACTACTATTTCACAGACAAGGTACTGAATAATGAGGGAATGGTTTCCTTCATGCAGAACTGTCCTGAGTCAGTCTAAATGTGACTACATTGTCCAGTTCAGCACACTATTAACTGCCAAGTTCATACAACGTTAATTATGTTCAGTGAAAAAATAAATCTGTTGGCTCAGTCTGCTTGCTATGTGACTATTCAATCACTGTTTCATTATTGCTACCAAGTATTAAACATTAAGGGCATTTGTTTTAATTTATCCAGTCCTTACATGCACATGGTTTTGCTGTTTAAACCCAAAGGTTTCCTATGATAGCATTGTGCTTATTTGAATTAGTTTTTCGGTGCAAGTTTTGCTTGATTTATCTTTATTTGGAATAAAAAATTTTAAAACACATCTTGTCAACAAGGGGCAGGGCTAGATGGGGGCAGGGGGTGGGGATAGGTAGGGGCAGGGGACCCCACCGAACTGGTCTGCACAGGGCCCTGCAATTACTAAGACCGGCCCTGGCAATAGTTAACTGCAGAAAAAAAAACTCCACAAAGTTGCAACAACTAGAGTGATAAGCAAGAGGTCTTGATGAAAAGTTGATATAAATGCATCAATAGGCTGAGAATGAATTTTGGTGCTTACCAAAAACTTCCTCTTCTGTTTCCAGTGGCTTCCTTGTGCATTGGTGGCCACATGGGCTTCTGTAACTACATGTATTAGACTCCACTCCTCCTGATTTGGCTCAGGCTTGTGCACAACAGTCTTCTGTAGCTCATCCCGCCGCCTCTTTTCTCTGTTTTCTTCTATAAGCTTTCTTTTTGCCAACCGCTTGCTGTCATCCAGCACCACTAGCCAACCATAACAACAGATGGTTATTTTGCCAGTCTGAACTGTACCTTTGCAAGACAGTTTGTATTTAGGTCCTCCCTGGCATATATGTTGCCACATTTCATGATCTTTAAGAGCATTTGATAAACAGGATGTGTCATCAAACTCAACAGTGTGGACTCAGTCAAAAATGCAAATACTTATAATGGAATAAAAAAAAACATTACCTCACAGCAATGCAGACCATAGCCTGATCTAATACAACAGAGTGCATATAACAGGAAGTCAACAAAGAACATTTCTCTGGGTTCTGGAGAGGATATTCTGAGCAAAGACTCGTAATAAGCAGGGTGCAATATCCTGGCTGCCACAAATTTCTAAAGTAGAATCAACATGGATGCTTTGAGAAGAATTTTCAAGGCCAGCTTATATATGGGTTTCATATTGCTCGTACTTTTATAACCATACTCTGGGGTGTGACTAGGATGGGGGAAACAATATTTGAAGACAACATTTTCAAATCTATGCTTTTGGGGGCAATTCTATAAAGGGCACTAAAAGTTATGCACCCAAAATCTAGATTCAGTAAATGGCGCTCAAAATTTGACGCTGAAAAACATCGGCGATGAATGGTATTCTATAAAGGGTGTGCCAGGATGGTGCCCTTTATAAAATAGCGCCAGGATCCATGCTCGACTTTGAGTGCAAGGATTTACACCAAGTGAAACCACGTGCAAATCCTGGTTTATAAGTTAGATGTACATCCCCCGAATTCTATAACACTGTGCGCATCTTTAGTAAATGCCCCTGACCCACCCACGTCCCCTTTTGAGTTGCACACAGATCTTTATAGAATAGCACTTAGCAAGATGTGTGTGCAAATACTAATTGGAGCCAATTAACTGCAATAATTTGTTGTTAGACCCCAATTACTGCTAGTTAATAGATCATTACTCAATTAAGATGTACATGGACCTTAGGTGCACGCCCAAATTTGGGTGCACAATTTTGGGCACCATATATAGAATCTGAGGGTAAGCTAATATTCTAGAATGGCAAATTTGTAAGCCTAATCCGTTTCAGAATACTAGTATAAGTTAACAATTAGGCACATAAATAGGTGCAGCCACTTAGGTTTGCTCTGTGGCAGGTGTAAATGGGTGCGCCTAAATGCAGCAGTTAGGCACCTGACAGTATTCAATAAAGCACGTGCTTAAATAGTCAGAATGCACATGCCTCTCCCATGTGAACAACCTTTAAAAGAACTATAGTGACACCGCTCTTAAAAAGTGAGCAGCTTGACAAATCAAAGGTAGGAAACTATCATCCTGTTACTTTCATTCTTTTTTTAGGACTTTCTCGAAGAGTGCTGTATTCTGGATGACCTTCAGTTTGGTTTCTGCCTTAAATTTTCTAATGAGACTTTATTGATCTCAGTCTATGACAGTATTAGAGCTGGCTTTGATTATTTGATGGTTAGATATTGTGATAAAGTCACCTCCAGGATAGTTGGGTTAAGGCAGTTTCAGTCTGAAATACAAGTCCCAGAAGGCATTGCAGGCAAGGAGCCAGAGGGTGAGATGAAGAACCCGGACTGGACTCCTAGCTGCAATCGGGGAAGACATGGGTGTAAACTGGCAGGTTGTGTAGAGTGGCTGCCACTAGGCGGAAAGAGAGTTAGGAAACCCTGTGTGCAGGAGCTCATCATTGGTCTCATTAGTCTAATGCTTAACTCAGCTGGTTTGGGTGTGAGGAAGCTAATGGGAGGAGAATGATTGGTTGTGGTAGCTGAAGCCAGGGATTGATTAGGCAGGTGGGAAGGAGTCCCAGGAGGAGGAGTTCAGTTCAGGAGAGAGAAGCAGAAGGAGAGAAGAAATTTGCAGGCTGAAAACCCTTGGGCAGGGAGGTCCCTAAAGTACTGAAGCAGGTGAAATTCCTTGGGTGAGAGGAAGTCCCAAAAGTATTGAATTCACTGTGAAGCTGATGCAGGGGAAAACCCTTGGGTAGAAGGAGTCCCTAAAATATTGAACTCTCCTGAAGGTAAAGAGGATAGAAGGTAGAAACTGCTGCTTGGTGACTGAACTGTGATGATGAACTGAAAGAACTGTTTGTCTTGGGAATTGAATTACTGTTTATTGTGCGCTGGATAAAGAGCCCAGACTGGAGTCTGTAAGCCTGTATTGAATCCTGGTATGTGCTATGCTGCTGTTGGAACTGTGTACTAGAAACCTGCATGGAATAAAAGTTCTTAAGATTGAAGTTACTGATGGACATCTGTTTCTTCACTGTACCGGGAGCCTGTGGCTGGAGGAGATTGTTCTATCCTTGGCTGCACAAGAGAGGTACCTGGTTACAATATAATGACAGCCTTTGATACAGAGCATCATGGTCTTCTTTTAGATCGTTTGGCAGCATTGGGTATAAAAGGGAAAGTATTAGAGAGGTTTTTTTTTTTTGCTTAAAAGAGTTTTTTGGGTTCAGATAAATCAAGACATCTCTGAGTAGGTAAATATGGATTCAGGGGGTCCCACAAAAGTCAGCCCTCTCCCCTGTACTTTAATATTTATGATTTCTCTCTATCAACTTCTTGCAGGACTAGGAGTCTCTTATAGATTATACACAGATGATAAACAGGCTTCTTTTTTTTTTATTTATTTAGGGGTAATTTTAGATTCATCATTATCATTTAAAACACGTTTAAGATCTCTGTTGAAAAAGATTTTTTTCAAAAGTGATAAGAAGGCAAAAAGATCTATTATCGGCAGTGAACTTTAGAACAGTAGTACATGCCTTAATGATACCACTATCCCCTGGATTCTTTATATAGTACTCAAATGTCACGGTCTCAGGCTCTTGAACACTGGAACAACGTGAGCCCTTGGGCTACTGTCGAGGAGCGGTAGCAGCAGACAAAATCCCCCAACCAGAAACGAGCAAGGATGGAGCTGGAATCTGGAACGGACTTGGCTGGACCCAAATACTGGAACAGACTAGACTGGAATAACAGAACTGGAGCAACCGGACTTCACCTGCGCTGATCACCATTCCCCAGAGGTTGAGCCCCTAGTTGCGGGTGGCCTGCAGGACTTATAGGACGGAGCTGGTAGACAAGAAATGCTGGACTAGACTGACTGGAACAATAGGATACTCACACCAGACACTGGGTACTAAACAAGCTTGACTAAAACAGGATTCAGGATTCTCACACAAGGCATAGGATACTGAAACAAGCTTGACTGAACAGGGACTGAAGGTCAGAGGAGAAAAGAACAAACAAGGCAGGCTAGGCAGGATACAAAACTAGGCCACACAGACAAACAGTAAAGCAATGGCTGAAGGCTGACAAGGCAGCCACAAAGAAGGATACACAGACAAGCAAAAGAGCAATGGCTGAAGGCTGACAAGCAACCACAAAGAAGGATATAGAGACAAGCAAAAGAGCAATGGCTGAAGGCTGCCAGGCAGCCACAAAGAAGGATACAGAGACAAGCAAAAGAGCAATTGCTGAAGGCTGCCAGGCAGCCACAAAGAAGGATACACAGACAAGCAAAAGAGCAATGGTTGAAGGCTGCCAGGCAGCCACAAAGAAGGATACAGAGACAAGCAAAAGAGCAATGGCTGAAGGCTGCCAGGCAGCCACAAAGAAGGATACAGAGACAAGCAAAAGAGCAATGGCTGAAGGCTGTCAGGCAGCCACAAAGAAGGATACACAGACAAGCAAAAGAGCAATGGCTGAAGGCTGTCAGGCAGCCACAAAGAAGGATACACAGACAAGCAAAAGAGCAATGGCTGAAGGCTGACAGGCAGCCACGGAGAAGGATACACAAACAAAAGAGCAATGGGCTGAAGGCTGACAGGCAGCCACAAAGAAGAATACACAGACAAGCAAAGAGCAATGGCTGAAGGCTGGCAAGCAGCCACAAAGAAGGATAAAAGCAGTAGTGCTTAAGAGCTTAACTGCACACAGACTAAACAAGAACAAGGCAAGGCATACAGGCAAGAAATAAAGCAAGGCAGAAGTGCTAGACAGCACACCAACTAACCTAGAGACTTTTGGCGTTGCAAAAGCAAACTAGAAAGTTCCCAGTTGGTTAATAAAGGCAATCTCACAGCTGAGATCACCAGTAAGGGTGAGGCATAGTACTAAAAATCCCAAGCAAGTCTGGAAAACTGGAAGATCCGGACCGGACTGGAATGACTTCTGGAACATGCTTGAGAAACAGGAACAAGACAGTCCATAGCAACCATAGGGGCAAAGTGAGCACAGACATGGAAAATAGTCACAATCGTGACAACAGTTTTGGACACCTGGTTTCGCTATCAAACCTAACAAAAAGAAACACACTATTTATTTATTCTAGCCTGTCGTGTCATCCTTCTAAAATAGTTACAAGTTGCACCACTTGATGTGACCCAATGGTTGAACCTGGAATATGCTTTTATGATCTTGGAGCATCACAAGGCAGGCTGGGACCATCCTGGTCATTGGAAATAATTTCAAAGTATCTGGGAACCGTTTTGGACTATGCCGCATAGACAGGCCCTTTCACAGAGCGGTGGTAAGCCCAATGTGGGCTTACTGCTCGTTTTTGGGACTGCCGTTGCCCCAATGCAGCTGCTGGTGGTAGTCCCACTTGAGCACGCACCACTTCCAGGGGAAATAGAAAATCCCCGGAAATGGCTTCTGTGGCGGTAACCCGGCGGTAATTGGGCATCATCGTGTGCTGCCTGGTTACCACCAGGTTAGCGCAGGAGCCCTTATCACCACCTAAATGGGTGGTGGTAAGGACTTCCTGCTGCATGGCCATGTGGTAAGAGTTCTCTTACCGCATGGCCATGTGTACTGAGGGCTTTTTTACCTGCTGTGGTAGAAAGGGCCCTGGCACATGGGAAAAACAGCCCCCACCGCAAGCGCAGGGCCCTTTTTCCCGCAGCTTGGTAAATTTCCAACTTCATATATAATTTATAGGCTTTTTTGTGTCTTTGAGCTGTTGGGACTTTGTCTGATCTTTCTGTCTAGAAATCAAATAAATGCTTTATTTCCTACTGACTATAGTATAGAACTTATTTCTAGCTAAAAATAAAATAGATTGCTACATGGTGATTCACAGCCACCATCATACTCTTCAGAGCTTGGTAGCTTGGACATTTTCCTTTGCCTATTATGACATCAGTTCAAAGAGAATACTGGCAGGACAAATATTTGAAGTCTGACTCATAAGGACCATGGTCAAATCAGGGTTGGAAAAAACCCCCCAATAAGGCAGACGATCTGCAAGATCCAATGCTGTAAAGGCAAAGGAGCAGACCTGAAGAAAATCTTATATTTAAAAGGATTTTATTCACTAAAATAGTTAAATGAACAAGATGCCCGACACAGGACGTGTTTTGCCCTTTCCAGGGCTGTATCAGGGGCACTAAAGACTGTTAATAAACACATAAAATCAATGTTAGTATCAAATCATAAAAAACAAGTACATAAAAGTAAATGCATAAGTGATTACATAATACCACAAACTTATAATAAGACCATATAAATAAAGGAACAGCAATACTAAATGTAAAACTACTAATAAAGGACATAAATACTGTATTGATTATGGGTAGTTAAATAAATATGTATGGACATAATACATAAAATAAGTAATTATTTTAAAAAACATGCAGATGAGATAACAGTACATTCCCACAAGGTGTAAAACAGTGATAAAATAGCTGGGAACAAATAAGAAACAGAAACCATTAAGAAATCTCCTGCAGTTCATAAGGAATGAGAGTGCAAACTTGCTAGCTGTTTATGCAGCCACAGCGAGTCTGACAAGCAACTCCCCAAAGTGATCTATGGGGCCGATATTCAGACAGCAAGAGGGATAGCCAAGTCCTGCAGTTGGCATTCAGCCCGGATATTCAATGCTGGGCCATTTCTGGTGATTGACATTAAATTTATTTTTGGCCAGTTTAAACCAGCCACAGATATTCCAGCTCTTTAAGTGGCCAAATGTGGCCACTTATAATATCCAGCTATGCGGTGAATATTCGGGGATAGCCGGTAATATATCAAGTGATATAGCCGGTTATCTCCTGGCCGCTACATGGGAATTTCACCAAACAGCCAGTTAAGTGCCATTTAACCGACCAGGTGCAGTTCTGGACGATTTAATGGTTTTCAATTTCTGGTGGTATATATTTAAAGCACCAGACAAAAGTGAGCTTACCAAACAGAAAAATAAAAATAAATAGGACCCATACCTCATCAGTCAGAACTATATAGTAAAAAAGATGAGAGCATTTAGAAAGGATATCTAAAATTAGCATTTAAAACAGCAGTACATAAGAAACGAAAGGCACACTTACGAACTCTTTCTCCAGCACACTCTGCAGCACAACTTGCAGCTGTGGTGAATCAGACAGACACTTTCTCATAATGCCTTTTAATGCTTAGAGCACAAGTCAAAAGTGACTTTACTAAACCATTAGGAAATCTCCTTCAGTTCATAAGATGACACTACAAACTTCCTAGCTCTCTATGCAGGCATTGTGAATCTGACAAGCAGTTCCTCATAGTGTTCTATATATTTAAAACACCGGTCAAGCAAACAAGAATAGATCAAAATAATCAAGAGCTATACCTCACCAATCAGAACTATATAGTAAAAATAATTAAGAACTAAAAAAACAAGAACCTTTAGAAAAGATATCTAAAAGCAACACCTAAAACGACATTATATAAGGAATAAACGGCACATTTATTAGCTATCTCCCGCTGAATTTCATCAAATTAGCCAGTTAAGAGTCTTTATCAAGCCGCAAAAGTGGCCCTCAATGCAGCAATGCAGAGAAAGCCCATTCGCTTTGAATGGGCTTTGTCAGGATTGCCGCCTGGGAACTGCTACCGTGGCTTGATAAAAGAGACCCTAACAGGCTTATTTTCGAAAGAGAAGGACGCCCATCTTTCGACACAAATTGCAAGATGGGCGTCCTTCTCACAGGGTCGCCCAAATTGGCATAATCGAAAGCCGATTTTGGGCATCCTCAACTGCTTTCCGTCGCTGGGATGACCAAAGTTCACAGGGGCATGTCAGAGGTGTAGCGAAGGCGGGACTGGGGCGTGCCTAACACATGGGCGTTCTCAACCGATAATGGAAAAAAGAAGGGCGTCCCTGACGAACACTTGGACGACATTACCTGGTACTTTTTTTTTCTTACGACCAAGCCACAAAAATGTGCCCTAAATGACCAGATGACCACCGGAGGGAATCGGGGATGACCTCCCCTTACTCCCTCAGTGGTCACTAACCCCCTCCCACTCTCAAAAAATTTTTTTTTAAATATTTTTTCCAGCCTCTATGCCAGCCTCAAATATCATACCCAGCTCCATGACAGCAGTATGCAGGTCCCTGGAGCAGTTTTAGTGGGTGCAGTGCACTTCAGGCAGGCGGACCCAGGCCCACCCCCCTACCTGCTACACTTGTGGTGGTAAATGTGAGCCCTCCAAAACCCACCAGAAACCCACTGTACCCACATGTAGATGCCGCCCTTCACCCCTTAGGGCTATGGTAGTGGTGTACAGTTGTGGGGAGTGGGTTTTGGGGGGGGGGGGGTTGAGGGGCTCAGCACACAAGTTAAGGGAGCTATGCATCTGGGAGCAATTTCTTAAGTCTACTGCAGTGCCCCCTAGAGTGCCCGGTTGGTGTCTTGTCATGTCAGGGGGACCAGTGCACTACGAATGCTGGCTCCTTCCATGACCAAATGGCTTGGATTTGGTCGTTTCTGAGATGGGCGTCCTTGGTTTCCATTATCGCCGAAAATCGGGGATGACCATCTCTACAGACAACCTAAATTTCGCGATTTGGGCGTCCCCCACCGTATTATCGAAATGAAAGATGGACGCCCATCTTGTTTCGATAATACGGGTTTCCCTGCCCCTTCACCGGGACGTCCTGCGAGGACGTCCTCAGGAAAACCTGGGCACCCCTTTAGATTATGCCCCACTAAGTGCCATTTAACCAGCTAGGTGCCATTCCTGGGCAAATAGTTTTCAATTTCGGGGGGGGGGGGGGGGTATATATTTAAAGCACTGGTCAAAAATGAGCTTACCAAGCAGAAAAATAAAAATAAATAGGAGCCATACCTCATCAATCAGAATGGCATAATAAAAGAGATAAGAACTTTTAGAAAGGATATCTAAAATCAGCATTTAAAACAGGAGTGAAAGGCCCACCTACTAGCTTTCTCCCCAGCACATTCTACAGGACAACTTGCAGCTGTGGTAAGTGAATCCAACAGGCACTTTCTCATAATGCCTTTTTTATGCTTAAGGCACAGGTGAAAAGGTAAAAGTTCTTACCTGATAATTTTCTTTCCATTAGTCCCAACAGATCAATACAGAGACGAGTGGGTTATGTCCCCCTACCAGCAGGTGGAGATAGAGAGAACTTCAGAGGTTTACTATATGTGGACATATGCAGCCACTTCAACCTCAGTATGATCGATACCAAAGCAGAGGAAGAAGAATAAGAAGACCGTAATGTGAGCCCTCTCCTGTCTCTATACAGCCTAAGCAGGCTTTACCTCCACCGCTCCTGCCGGAGGAAACATCCAAAGCTCATGTCGCAACGTTCTTGTTGAAATACTTAAAGGCCCTGGAAAAAAGAGGAAGAAATACTTCATGAATAATCACAATGGGCGGGTCTCTGGATTGATCTGTTGGGACTAATGGAAAGAAAATTATCAGGTAAGAACTAATTTTACCTTCCATAGCGTCCCACAGATCAATCCAGAGATGAGTGGGATGTACCGAAGCAGTCCCAAAGCTGGGTGGGACCACAGAGACAGACTAACCTGTAACTTGCAACGCCAAAACCAGTCTCCCAAAACGTAGGCAGAAGAAAAGTGAGGCCCTAGAGACCTCGATATCCTGATCTTGTGCTCTAAATCCTCACCAGGAACAGTTGAGCCTACCAGAAACCTTAGCACTGAGGAAGGCCCACCAAACCAAGGAGGAATACGGTCTTGAGCTCCAGAACAAAAAATAAAAAAGGATGACCCCTGTCGACAAGGCCAGTCCTGAATTCTTGAGACGGGACCAGTCGAAATGACCAACTTATAGCGGAAAGTCTGACCGCTGCTCCATTCCACACAAGAGGAAGCCTGACTACTAATGCTCCAACAGATCCCATTTTCTACAGAGCAGGGCAGCCAGAGATAGCTCTCAAGACTCTACAGCCAAAGCAAAGTCCGAGTGGTCTGCCCGTGAAGGAGCAAGACCCAACTGCCAGTCACTAAAATCGGAGACCTGACCCCGGCTGACTCCACATGAGGAGGCCATGGCTCAAATTGCAATGCCAGAACTTCAGTTAGAGATGGGACCCAATGCTATCTCTAGCCAAAAATAAAAATGTTTACTCGCCCAATACAGAACTAGGCTTGACCACCGAGACCGACATGACCGCAAGTCCCTGATTCAACCGTGAACGGGAGGCAAGGAAACCTTCTCCACCCCCAGCTAAGAACCAGTGTAGCTACAGAGATGAAGTCCGGCTCAATGGTCAGAGACGGAACAGGGACTCCCTGCAGAAATGGGCAAGGAATGCTAACCAGAGGCAAAGGCAATCCTAAACTCGAAGGGAACCGAATAAGGCCCATTCAGTCGAACTTGGCCCCCTGAGACCTCTGAGTGAGGCCAGAAACCCAGAAGGGAGTAAAGGAATGGCTCTAGAGAAGGAACTCCAGTCGTGTTCTAGAAGTTGAAAGCGGCTCTACCCTAAGGTAAGGAGCCAATGCTGAGTTCTAGATGGAGTCAGTGGCAACCCCCAAGACAGGGCAAGGCATGTGACCAAGGCAAAGCGAAGAGCAGCAGATAAAGACGGAAGCAGGTGGGATGTACGAACGGCCTGGCCCGACAGCCAAAAGTGGAGAAGCCTCAGGAGGGAAGGGCCTGGAGGCAGAAACAAGGCCGGTCTCGACAGCTAGAGACGAAGCTCAAAAACCATCATCTGGAGACAAGGCAATTACGACATCCATCCAAATAGATAAGCGCCTCTAAGGAAAGAGACAAGAGCCGGTGGGGGGAGGTGGGGCTGGTGGTTGGGAGGCGGGGCTAGTGCTGGGCAAGACTTCTACGGTCTGTGCCCTGAAAATGGCAGATACAATCAAGGAAAGGTATACACAAAAAGTAGCACATATGAGTTTATCTTGTTGGGCAGACTGGATGGACCATGCAGGTCTTTTTCTGCAGTCATCTACTATGTTACTATGTTACTATGACTGTTTCCCAAACAAACAAAAGGAACCAAGTCCCTGCCTCTAGGGAAGGAGCAGAATAATGAGGCAGCTGAAGGCGCCTCTACCAGAATCAGAGCAAGGCTAAATACCCCCACATGGGGTAAAGGCCCAACCCCACCAAGTAGCCAGAAGGCTCGACTAAGGGAGGTCCTGGCAACCAGTGTCAAGGCAAGAGCTGGAACAAGTCTGCCCTCCAGAGGTGGAAGACTCGACCTCAAGAAACAGGCAAAGTTCAAAACCACCGTCCGAAAGCAAGCCAGGCCCCCCCACTCAGCGATGAAGGGAGGCTCAACACTGATGCATGCAGACGAGGCACGCAGTAAGACTCTATATGCAGAGACCATGCAAGGCCTGACATTCATAGACAGAGCACGGTCTAACGTCCATAGGCAAAGCCAGGCTGACTACTAGAGATGTAGCAAGGCCTGACGTCCAAAGCCGAAGCAAGGTCCAACTTCCAGGGACCAATCAACGTTTACGACCAGAAACAGCGAAAGGCTCAATTTCGAGAGGCAGTGCTAGGCCGGACGACCTGTAGAACGAAGATTAATGCCCAGAGAAGAAGCAACACAGAACGTCCCAAAACAGAGCAAGGCTCCACGTCCCAAGACGGAGCGAGGCTGAACGTCTAGAGACGGAACAAGGTTCAATGTCCAGAGATGGAGTAAGGCGTGATGCCCAAATACAGAGTAAGGTGTGACATCCAGAGACAGAGCAAGTCCCTAAATCCCTAGACGGATCAAGGCTCGCCGCCCATAGACGGAGCAAGGCTCGCTGTCCGGAGACGGAGAAAGGCCCGATGCCCGGAGACGGAGCCAGGCTCTACGCCCAGAGACGGAGCCAGGCTCTACGCCCAGAGACGGAGCCAGGCTCGACGTCCAGAGATGGAGCCAGGCTCAGCATTCAAAGATTAAGCAAAGCCCAGACTGAGTAATGAAGGGGAAGGAAAGAGACAACAGCATTCCTGACCTCCAAGAAAACTGACGGAACAGAGCCCAACGACCCGCAGTGGTGCAAGGCCTAACATCCAGAGGAAGAAAGCTCAACACCCAGATTTTTTAAAAAAGGGGTTCTAAGTGACTTGCCCCAAGTCACAAGGAGCTGCAGTGGGATTCAAACCTAATTTCCCAGGATCAAAGTCTGCTGCACTGACCACTAGGTCTACTTCTCCACTCTTTAGAGACAGAGCAAAGATTGATAAAAAGAGTCGGAACGAGAGCCGAAGACCAGTGCTGAAGCAAGGCTCGACTCCCAGAGACTGAAAAAAATCTGATGTTCAGCCACCCAGTAAGGCCTGTCTGCCGAGACTGAGTGAGACCTGACCCTCTGTCAGGCCCAACACCCCTTACACTGTGTCCGGCTCAAAACCCAAAAAATGAATCTCATCCAGGGTACCCTGTGGGACCACAGAACAAATACTAAGTTGCCACCCTGCAGAAATCAAGGAGACCATAAGGATAAGACAGGGATGCTGGAAACCTCGGCAGCCGGAAAGCAGGCCCATGCAGAAGGGCTGCCACGCAGGGCACAAGGAAACATGAAACTGCCCTGTAGGACCCACCCAGGGAGCAGGTAAAAGAACATCGCGTGCCGCCCACCAAGAAGCTTCCCAAAGACCGCCTGCCAGAACGGCGTACAATGATGGTACGGGGATGCAACCACCCCATGGCTAAATTTGTACCTGTTGACCAGCTGAGACGGCAGCCCGCCAGTGACAGGGTAGAAAGCGAAAGCTTGCAAGCAAGGACAGTAGTCTACCCACTCCACGCAGCGGGAAGCACTGACCCCCCCACAGCAAAACAGGCTACGCAAAGGAACCATACTGCTGTGGAGCTCATGAGTTGCAGGAAATCCCATGAGCAGAGAGATAGACAACAGCCCTGAGAACTGAAGCAGCCTGCCATCAAAAACTGCCAGGCAAAGACTCCAAGGGGCAACTGTGTCGCGAAGATTCCCAGCAACTATAAGTACATAAGTATTGCCATAATGGGAAAAACCAAAGGTCCAACAAGCCCAGCATCCTGTTTCCAACAGTGGCCAATCCAGGTCACAAATACCTGGCAAGATCCCCAAAAAGTACAAAACATTTTATATTGCTTATCCCAGAAATAGTGGATTTTCCCCAAGTCCATTTAATAATGGTCTATGGACTTTTCCTTTAGGAAGTCGCCCAAACATTTTTAAAACTCCGCTAAGCTAACCGCCTTTACCACATTCTCTGGCAACGAATTCCAGAGTTTAATTACACGTTGAGTGAAGAATAATTTTCTCCAATTCGTTTTAAATTTACTACATTGTAGCTTCATCACATGCCCTCTAGTCCTAGTATTTTTGGAAAGCGTAAACAGACGCTTCACATCTACCCAATCAACTCCACTCATTATTTTATAAACCTCTATCATATCTCCCCTCAGCCACCTTTTCTCCAAGCTGAAGAGCCCTAGCCGCTTTAGCCTTTCCTCATAGGAAAGTCGTCCCATCCCCTTTATCATTTTCGTCGCCCTATGTGTGCCCTAAGGAACTGCAGCGGCTCAAAGCTGACAGGAGGCACTAGCAAGGACAGCACAACTACCACGTCCACGCCGGAAAAAGAAATGCGGGAGACAGGACCGCCGGAGCCGCAACACTCAAAGCGCCAAACCCCCCCTCCAGTCACGGCGGGGAAACCAGAGACGTTGCAGAGAAGACCGCGAACAGACTTACATGCTAGAGAAGGGAATAGCGGCCGGCGGCTCACTATTGCTGCGATTGCCTCCCAATCTCCTTGAAGCAGGGAAATTCAAAATGGCGGCTGTAAGAAAGCAAGAGCTCCCGAGCCTGCCAAAAACAACAACACTGTCCCAATTCGGCTGCCCCCTGTCCCAGACTGCCCAGGCCCCGTAGCACCCGAAAACGAAAAACACTCAGAGCGGGAGGCAACCTCATAAACCATAAACACAGAAGAACTCACTTCGGCAGAAGTAAAGGAGAAAGATCCTCATATGGTGCAGCATGATCCCCACTTCTGTAGTGCTTAGAAATTTCTCAGTTTTTTTTTTAAAGAGGTAGGAGTACAGGCTCACAGCGCCAGTCACCAGGGACAGGCGATAGGGGAGGGAGGGCAGGGGAGGGACCTGGCACCACCAGGTATACCCCGCACTGGCCAGGCAACACCAGGACCCCCAAGCTCAACTAATCCTCTGGGAACAGGCTAGGAGCAAGTATCAATCCAGAGATCTGTACAGCATATGTCTACCCACCTCATGAGACAGAGAAAATACTGAGGTTGAAGTGGCTGCACATGTCCATATATAGTAAACCTCTGAAGTTCTATCGCCACCTGCTGGTAGGGGGACATAACCCACTAGTCTTTGGATTGATCTGTGGGACACTATGGAAGTGATTTTACCAAGCCATAAGGAAATCCCCTACAGTTCATAAGGGATGACAGTGTAAATTTGCTAGCTCTCTATGCAGCCATAGTGAGTCTGACAAACAACTCCTCGTGGAGGCATATTTTCAAAGCATTTAGACTTACAAAGTTCCATAGCAACCTATGAAAGTTGGTAAGTCTTTGAAAATGAGCCCCTATATAGTTCTATATATTTAAAGTACCAGTCAAAAGTAGGCTTACCATGCAAACAAAAAATAAAAAAAAGAGCAGGAACCATATTAGATCAAGCATCCTATGGTATGTTTCTTTGCTCTTTGTTAAGTTTCTCAACATTTAATAAAGACTTCTACAACAAAAAAAAAAAGAGCAGGGACCCACACCTCATCAATCAGGACTATATAGCCAAGAAACAAAAAATGTTAGAAAGGGTATCTAAAATCAACAATTAAAACATCAGCACATAAGGAGTAAAAGGCACAATACTAGCTCGCTCTCTCTACACTCTGCAGCACAACTTGCAGCTGTAGTGAACCAGACAGGCACTTTCCCATAATGCATTTTTATGCCTAGAGCACAGGTGAAAGGTGACTTTACAAAAAAATTAAAAAAAAGCCTAAAAGGTTCCCAAATATCTCATTGTGCCACATAAAAATATACCTCATCATAAAAAATTATATATAAGGGGCATAGCCAGACCTTTGATTTTGGGGGGCCCAGAGTTAACATAGGGGGGGGGGCACTAGGCATATGTAGGTGTGAGTAGTGCTTGGTATGCTCCTAAAATGCCTTACAGTGCCCTTGCTCTGCCCACCCCACTCCCGGCAGCCTTACTACACTAGTTTATAGTGTAGCCCTAAAATGTATTTAAAATCCTTAATGTTATTCTCACTTCTAAGGATTTGTACTGCTGCAGTCACTCCTTGCAAAGATATATGTGTGTAATGTAATGTAGTCTCACGTGTAATGTAGCCACCCCTGCTTGTTGTATAAAGTTAGTTGTTAGTGGCTTATTCTCCTGCAAACACCTCCTTCCTTTCTCCACCAAGCTTGGTTCCTTTGTTTACCTACTATCATTTCTACTATCTTTGTCATGAAGGGTCAGCTAGGGTATGACCTGTCTCTCCAATCAAGGACTGCCAGTGCCCTCTGTGACCACCTCTGCTACCTGATCTCAGGCTCTATTCTTATTGGGTCCTTCTTTTTCTCTCCCCTGGACGTGTGTATGCGCGAGCTCTTCTCAAGTCCCTGGAGTTCCTGGCAGTGTTCCTTCCACCCCCTTCTCCTTATGAAGGAGCAGACAAATAAAGGATTGTCTGTCAAATTACTTTGTGAAGTAACACTAAATCCTGCAAAGAAGCTTCTCAGAGCCTAGGTAAGAAGCTTAACAGCACCAATTCTGAACACACAAATATCGGTAACTATACCTTTAAAAAGGCAAAAGTGAATATACAGAACCAGAACCACAATATGCTTCCTAATGGAAAAACCAGAGAAGTCAGACTCCTATGACTCCATGCACAAATTACATGCCAGAAGAATCTCTCACTTTGGTCACTCACAGAACATAGACCAATCCTCACCAATTACAGAATAAAGGACCAAAATTAGAAAAGGAAACACTGAGAAATCACATTCTCTGTAAGCAGTACTGCACAGGAGAAATAAAAATAAAAAGGGATTATCTACTGTAGGGAGCAAAATACAAGATCACTTTCTACCCCAAAATAAAACACACAAATAAATTATCTGGATAGCCATGAAAAATTAAAATCTTGTGGGACAACAGAGACCTCTATTTTCAAAGTACCAGACTTACAAAGCACTTAGACTTACAAAGTTCCTTAGTAGCCTATGAAATTTTGTAAGTCTTAAGTGCTTTGAAAACGAGCCCCATAGTAACCTATGGAACTTTAAGTGCTTCTTTAAGTACTTTGAAAATGAGCCTCAGTGTCTCCAGCCAATTTATTAGTGGAATATAACCACAGACGCATGACATGGTTGCATATTCAATATGGTAATACTAGAGCTCAGCTAAGGAACAGGTTATTTTGCGTTAGTCTTCACTGGACCAAACTTGCTTTCTTTGTGCCATCACCATCCAGCTAGATAGGCAGTGTCTTAAAAGGTGGAGGATAAAGGATTTTTTTTTTTTTAAACATTTATATCCCACATTATCCCAAGCAAACTCTGGTTCAATGTGGCTTCCATTTGAAAATACAGCAAGACAGAATAATAGAATTCAGTTATATCATGGGAGCAAACAGATGGGTATATATGCTAATCTCTGCTTTGTTAAATGTTTCAGATATATCCAACTGGGCATTTAAAAGTCTGTCCTTTAACGATGCCGTATGATCAGAAATCATAGCCATATGTATAGACATGAACACACCACCAGAACAGGCATCCATACAAACATTGCAAAAGTAAACAACTTCAACAGAGTACATCCAAAACTTAATTTTTATTTTCTCATTTCAATCTTCCAAAATTCTAGACAGCAGATGAACAGATCAGTAGGACCCAAACAGTCCAAAACAAGTAAAGTCAGAAACAACACAGTTTATACCTAATTGTTCAACCACCCTTAGGATTCACCTTTGGGTTTAAAATGCAAAACCACATGCATGTAAGGACTGGATAAACAAATTAAAACAAAATTTAAAGCAAATGTCCTTAATATGTAATACTTGGTAGCAATAATGAAGCAGTGATGGAATATTCACATAGAAAGCAGCCTGAGCCAACAGATTTATTTTCCACTGAGCATAATTAACTTTGTATGAACTTGGTGGCTAATAGTGTGCTGAACTGGACAATGTTGGCACATTTAGACTGACTTAGTCTGGACAGAACTTCTGTATGAAGGACGCCCTTCAATACCTATCTGTGAAAAAGTAGTAATTAAAAAAAAAAGCAAGTGCATTTTTAAAATATACCACTGCATTCCACAAAACAAAACTAGCAAGTTCCTACTGCCATCTTTTTCTTTTGATGTAGGCACAGGAAAAAAAAGATGTTCAATGCTGTCAGGTTTCAACCTAATTAATGTTTTTTTTAAAAATTGTACTTATAAATAGTAAGTCTGTTTATAAAACACCTGATTCTCATAACTTGATGTCTGTTTTGGTGGCCCTATACTAGGTGAAAAGTCTTCACCTAGTAAATGGCCATCAAAACAGACATCATGTTATGAAACATCTCTGCAGGAATACAGGAAGTCCCTATAGCCAGCCCTCCAAATGAACACACTGATTTACAGTTTAAAACCAATCACTACTCTAACAAAACGAAACCAATGTATTTTCTGTGTACATCCCCATGCTGCACAAAGCAGCATGTTTAAAAATATGTGAGATCAAATAAAAATGTTACCAACAATAAAGAACTGCTCTGATGATATAGGGAGAGTGTCTAACATCACAGAGCTAGGGGGGGGGGGGGGGGGGGGAGCAAACTCCCACACCCAGTACCACAGTGACAAATTCAATTATAGTCCAGCGAACTGATCTGTGACTCATAACACAGTTCAGACAGATGAAGCACACACAGGGGAGCTTTTGGATGGTAACTTAAACCTCCCTGGCCACTCCGATGACATAGGGAGAGCGTCTGATGTCAAGGAGCTGGGTGCGATAGGAAGCAGGAATGACAAATTCAATTGTAGTTGGCGAACGACAGAGTGGCTTATAGGTTTACTTGCTTTGTTTTGCGTGAACAGGGAAGACTGACAGCTGAGCGGAGGAGAGGAAAAAGGAGACTTACATTGGCTTCAGCTTTTTAACGCCGCCTGTTCTGGCTCCTTGCATCGCTGCCCTTCTTCAATTTTCCGGCCCGCCAACAGCGTCAATTGGATAAACACATTGCCTTCTGCGGCCTCGGAAGCTCTCCCTCTGTTGCAGCGTCCCGCCTATGTGGGACAGGAAATTGTAAAAGAGAGAAAGCTTCAGAGCCGCTAAAGAGAGTGTGTTTACTTTACTGAAGCTGCTAGCTGTTTGAAAAATTGAAGTACAGCGGAGTAGGGAGTGGGAGGACAGCCAGTAGTGTCAAAACACAGGCACTTGACTGACCACCAGGGTTGGGGGGCCTGGGGCTAGAATTGGGGGGCCTGGGCCTCCCATAGCTACGCCACTGTGATTGATATATATATATATATATATATATATATATATATATATATATATCGAAAGCTACATACCTGTAGAAGGTATTCTCCGAGGACAGCAGGCTGATTGTTCTCATGAATGGGTGACGTCCACGGCAGCCCCTCCGATCGGAGATCTTCACTAGCAACAGCATTTGCTAGCCCTCGCGTGCGCATGCACCGTGCGCATGCGCGACCGTCTTCCCGCCCGAACGTGCTCGTATTCGTCAGTCCAGTACATAGCAAAGACAAAGACCAGGGAAGACACAACTCCAAAGGGGAGGCGGGCGGGCGGGCGGGTTGGTGAGAACAATCAGCCTGCTGTCCTCGGAGAATACTTTCTACAGGTATGTAGCTTTCACTTTCTCCGAGGACAAGCAGGCTGCTTGTTCTCATGAATAGGGTATCCCTAGCCCCCAGGCTCACTCAAAACAACAAACATTGGTCAATTGGGCCTCGCAACGGCGAGGACATAACTGAGATTGACCTAAAGTCAACTAACAGAGTGCAGCCTGGAACAGAATAAAAATGGGCCTAGGGGGGCGGAGTTGGATTCTAAACCCCGAACAGAATCTGCAGCACCGATTGCCCGAACCGACTGTCGCGTCGGGTATCCTGCTGAAGGCAGTAATGCGATTTGAATGTGTGGACAGATGACCACGTCGCAGCCTAGCAAATCTCTTCGATAGTGGCTGACTTCAAGTGGGCCACTGACGCTGCCATGGCTCTGACACTATGAGCCGTGACATGACCCTCAAGAGTCAGCCCAGCTTGGGCGTAAGCGAAGGAGATGCAATCTGCTAGCCAATTTGAGATGGTGCGTTTCCTGACAGCCACTCCCCTTCTGTTGGGATCAAAAGAAACAAACATTTGGGCGGACTGTCTGTGAGGCTGTGTCCGCTCCAGATAGAAGGCCAATGCTCGCTTGCAGTCCAATGTGTGCAGCTGGCGTTCAGCAGGGCGGGTATAAGGACGGAGAAAGAATGTTGGCAAGACAATTGACTGGTTAAGATGGAACTCCGACACCACCTTCGGCAAGAACCTAGGGTGAGTATGGAGGACTACTCTGTTATGATGAAATCTGGTATAAGGAGCATGAGCTACCAAGGTTTGAAGCTCACTGACTGTGAGCTGAAGTAACTGCCACCAAGAAAATGACCCTCCAGGTCAAGTACTTCAGATGGCATGAATTCAGTGGCTCGAAAGGAGGTTTCATCAGCTGGGTGAGAACGACATTGAGATCCCATGACACTGTAGGAGGTTTGATGAGGGGCTTTGACAAAACCAAACCTCTCATGAAGCAAACAACAAGAGGCTGTCCCGAGATCGGCTTACCTTCCACACGGTAATGGTATGCACTAATCGCACTAAGATGAACCCTTACAGAGTTGGTTTTAAGACCAGACTCAGACAAGTGTAGAAGGTATTCAAGCAGGGTCTGTGTAGGACAGGAACGAGGATCTAGGGCCTTGCTGTCACACCAGATGATGGCTAATGGCACAAAAAAAGTTAGAAAAAACCCGTACGGAGGGCGAAAAGGCCACGCCCGACAACGAAAGGAAATTTACGGGAAAAAACTTGACGAAAGCGAAGTTTTTTTTAAAAACTAAGAGACACACGACGGAAAAACAAAACCTGACACTTCCAAACGGAAGAACGCGGCAAAAAGACGCGAGGGGTCTCCTTGGGGCACAGACCGACCGAAAAACAGCCGTCCTGAGCCGTGGAAAAAAAGAAGACTGACGAACATGAGCACGTTCGGGCGGGAAGACGGTCGCGCATGCGCATGGTGCATGTGCATGCGAGGGCTAGCAAACGCTGTTGCTAGTGAAGATCTCCGATCGGAGGGGCTGCCGTGGACGTCACCCATTCGTGAGAACAAGCAGCCTGCTTGTCCTCGGAGAAATATATATATATATATATATACATATATATACATACATATATATACACACATAAAAAACTCCTCAATTCCATCTTAAGTGTGCATGTTTTTAAACTAATTACTTATTTTATGTATTATGTATGTTTATACGTATTTATTTAACTACCCATAATCAATACGATATTTATGTCCTTTATTAGTGGTTTTACATTTAATATTGCTGTTTCTTTATTTGCATGGTCTTATTATATGTTTATGGTATTATGTAGTCCCTTATGTACTTACTTTTATGTACTTGTTTTAAATGATTTAATACGCATGGAGGGACATTTTCGAAAGAAACATCTAAGTCAGAATTTGGACGTTTTACAAAGACGTCCAAATTCTGAACCGGGAAGAAGGTCTTTTTCGAAAAAGATGGACATCCATTTTTTGTGTTCGAAAATACCATGGATGTGCTGTGATATGGATGTCTTTGATTTTCGGCCATTTTCGGGAAAAAAAACCGTCCAAGTATAAAACGTCCAAAGTCAAGCCATTGGGACGTGGGAGGAGCCAGCATTTTTAGTAGACTGGTCCCCCCAACATCCCAGGACAGCAATCGGGAACCCTAGGGGGCACTGCAGTGGACTTCATAAAATGCTCCCAGGTAAACATCTCACCATTGCTCCCTTACCTTGTGTGCTGAGCCCCCCCCCAAACCTCCCAAAAACCCACTACCCCCAACTGTACATCACTACCATAGCTCTTACGGGTGAGGGGGGCATCTATATGTGGGTACAGTGGGTTTCTGGTGAGGTTTGGAGGGCTCACAGTTTTTTCTCCATAAGTGTAACAGGTAGTGGGGGTATGGGCACTGCACCTACAACTAAACTACTCCAGGGACCTGCATGCTGTTGTAATGGACCCAAGTATGACATCTGAGACTGGCAAGTAATGTTCTTCATCACAATTTTTGGGGTTGGGAGGAGGTTAGTGACCACTGGGGGAGTAAGGGGAGGTCATCCCTGATTCCCTCCAGTGGTCACCTGGTCATTTGTGGCACCTTTTTTGTGCCTTATTTGTAAGAAAAACAGGTCTAGCTCAAAATGTCTTAAGTTTTAGTGCTTTGTTCCAAGTCTTAGGAATGCCCAAGTCCTGCCTTGAACACGCCCCTGGTACGCCCCCTTGAGATTTGGATGTCCTTCTGATGGACATCGGAGAAAGATGTCCAAAATGAGGTTTCGATTATACCGATTTGGACGTTTCTGTGAGATGGATGTCCAAATGCTGATTTATGTCACTTTTTGGACGTCCATCTCTTTCAAAAATGAGCCTAACAGTGATTTTATACGTTTATTAACAGTCTTTTCTGCTCCTGATACAGCCTTGGAAAAGGCGAAACAAGGCCTGTGTTAGCACTTGGGTTATTTATCTATTATAGTGAATAAAATCCTTTTACATATAAGATTTTCTTCAGCTCTGCTTCTTTGCTTTTACCACCATGGTCAAATGTGATCAAAAACCTACTAACACTTAAGTATATAATTAATTAGAAATATTTCTAATTGCTAGATATACATATTCAAGTAGAAGAAAAATAGCTATAATTGTGCTTTCTGAATGTGTATATAACCCAACTTCATCTATCAACAGGCAGTTAAGAAAAGGTAAAATAAAGCCATATTTAAGCTGCTTACAATCAGGTGCCATGCCAAGAGCAATGCACTTTTTGAAGCGACATTCCTGGCATTGGTTTCTTGTTACTTTATCTATTACACATCTCCCTTCATATTTACAGGAATAGCTTGGATGGAGGTTTTTCTGAATAGTCCTTCTGAAAAAGCCCTGTAAGAAAATTTTGGACAAATTAAAAGAAAAGTCAGTATTTAGAAGCATACCTGGCTATGAATTGTTTAATAAAATGACACTTGAATGGAAACAGAAGAACAAGTATACTTTTCTTATTCTCAAAACTCAGAAGTGATCATTGGAAGTGTGTCAAATTATTCATCAGATTTCAAAAAACAATGTCAAGGTTTCCACCATGGTATTTTGCCACATGAAAATTCTAGACCAAGAGAACCCAAGGGACTGAAACCCCAAGGCCATCCCTTTGGAATGGTGTCTAACAATATTTGAGATGCACTATTTGGGTTAATCTCACTACGTTTGAACACTGGCCTTCCTGCATTTATGGGAAACATTTTTAAAAAATGTAAGTTGATGTATATACTTATTTGGAGATCATATTACCATCCAATACATGATATAAATAATGTTCGTATGTTGAATATTGTAAGCATGCTATCTTTCTCTTTAATTTGAGAGTGTGGTACACTGGAATCCCGATATAACACACCCCACAATATCATGATTCCTCATAAAACACGATCATGTCTTGGCTCCCCTGTTTTACATACAGCTCCTTTTGCAACAGATCATTTTTTTGCTTCAATTGTGTTCATGTTCTATTGACCCTGCTATAACGCAACACTGCATTTCAAATGAGGGGATTGTGTGCCATTATCATATAGAGGTTTGAAGGGCATCCCTCGAGGGATGTTTCACAGGGCACTATACCTAACTTTGCAACATGCAATGATATATACAATCAGTGTGGGGTCTGGCAAATGCAAGGCTATCCATTTACGTGGCAACTTGTGTTCTCACAGCCCTCTGTGCTCAGTGTACTGTTCTCCTTGCACACTTCTTTATCAAGTACATGCGTGTTGAACTGTAGCCCCTCAGTGCAACGGATGTGGGTTTGATTCCCACTGTGGATCTTTCTGGTTACAGTTTTATTTACCCTGCCATAGCTGCTGCAATGTGCTTGATAGATGTGTGCAACATGCTGGCTACTTTTATTTTGGACACAGGAGGGTGCTGTGCAACATCCCTTCCATTCCTTCCTTTCTATGTCATTTCATAGATTTGGGTTTGGCTGCAGCACATTCTAGTGCATATGGGGGTTGCAGGCACACTGTAATGAGAGTAGCTGCATACTCAAGCCTTGATCTAGGACACAGCTGTTATAGGGGTGCAATATCAGTGGAACTTACATCGGGTCTTAAGGCGCTCCCTCATACAATGGATGAGGCCTGGGTTTTCCTGCTGTGTCTTCTTGTATCAGAGCCTGAGCGCCTCAAGATCCCTACGATTGCTGAATTGTCTACAAAACACAAGTTGGTGGAGACAGGGTTCAGGTGATGGGCCTTCTTGGCATTACATACATAATTTTATTTTGATATGTTGTGCAATGCTCCTCACATATTTTTTTTTTTGGGGGGTGAGGGGTCTGAGGGGGAGGGTATACAATACACAGGCACAGGTGCTATGTGAGCTGAGGTGGCCATGGAGACAGAGGATGGCATGTTGGCCTTTCTGAGGAGCATGTGCACTGTTGCAGGGAGGTGGGGGATGGGCAGTGGGGTAAACCAGGTGTGCCACTGGGTGGCTCAATGTACTCTAGTGAGTTGCTACAAACGTTCTCATCGGTATGCAGGTGTGGGGTAGGATGCTGGTGCTGGAGAGGGGGAAAGCAGTCCAGATATTCGCAGCCCCTCACTTTAGCACTGAATGGTTAATGGAGGAGGCCCCATAATTACTTGTCATTGGATATTCTGGACATTCTGATTTCACCAATATTTTGTCATTCTTTCATATGAAAAATCAATAAAGTGAATGATACATACCTGTAGCAGGTGTTCTCCGAGGACAGCAGGCTGATTGTTCTCACGACTGGGTGACGTCCGCGGCAGCCCCCACCAACCGGAAGAAGCTTCGCGGGCGGTCCGCACGCAGGGCACGCCCACCGCTCATGCGCGGCCGTCTTTCCGCCCGTGCGCGACCGTTCCCGCTCAGTTGAATGACAAGCAAAAGAATGAGGAAAAAACGCAACTCCAAAGGGGAGGAGGGAGGGTAGGTGAGAACAATCAGCCTGCTGTCCTCGGAGAACACCTGCTACAGGTATGTATCATTCACTTTCTCCGAGGACAAGCAGGCTGCTTGTTCTCACGACTGGGGTATCCCTAGCTCTCAGGCTCACTCAAAACAAGAACCCAGGTCAATTGAACCTCGCAACGGCGAGGATACAACAGAAAATTGACCTACGAAGAACAACTAACTGAGAGTGCAGCCTGACCAGAATAAATGCGGGTCCTGGAGGGTGGAGTTGGATTTACACCCCAAACAGATTCTGCAGCACCGACTGCCCGAACCGACTGTCGCGTCGGGTATCCTGCTGGAGGCAGTAATGTGATGTGAATGTGTGGACAGATGACCACGTCGCAGCCTTGCAAATCTCTTCAATAGTGGCTGACTTCAAGTGGGCCACTGACGCTGCCATGGCTCTAACACTATGAGCCGTGACATGACCCTCTAGAGTCAGCCCAGCCTTGGCATAAGTGAAGGAAATGCAATCTGCTAGCCAATTGGAGATGGTGCGTTTCCCGACAGCGACCCCTAGCCTGTTAGGGTCGAAAGAAATAAACAATTGGGCGGACTGTCTGTGGGGCTGTGTCCGCTCCAAGTAGAAGGCCAATGCTCTCTTGCAGTCCAATGTGTGCAACTGACGTTCAGCAGGGCGGGTATGCGGCCTGGGAAAGAATGTTGACAAGACAATTGACTGGTTAAGATGGAACTCCGACACCACCTTCGGCAGGAACTTTGGGTGGGTGCGGAGCACTACTCTATTGTGATGAAATTTGGTATACGGAGCATGAGCGACCAGGGCTTGAAGCTCACTGACCCTACGAGCTGAAGTAACTGCCACCAAGAAAATGACCTTCCAGGTCAAGTACTTCAGATGGCAGGTATTCAGTGGCTCAAAAGGAGGTTTCATCAGCTGGGTGAGGACGACGTTGAGATCCCATGACACTGCAGGAGGCTTGATAGGGGGCTTTGACAGAAGCAAGCCTCTCATGAATCGAACGACTAAAGGCTCTCCAGAGATGGCTTTACCTTCCACACGATAATGGTAAGCACTAATCGCACTAAGGTGATTCCTTACTGAGTTGGTCTTGAGGCCAGACTCTGATAAGTGCAGAAGGTAGTCAAGCAGGTTCTGTGCAGGGCAAGAACGAGGTTCTAGGGCCTTGCTCTCACACCAAACGACAAACCTCCTCCACTTGAAAAAGTAACTCTTTTTAGTGGAATCCTTCCTAGAGGCAAGCAAGACACGGGAGACACCCTCCGACAGACCCAACGCAGCGAAGTCTACGCCCTCAACATCCAGGCCGAGAGAGCCAGGGACTGAAGGTTGGGGTGCAGCAACGCTCCGTCGTTCTGCGAAATGAGAGTCGGAAAACACTCCAATCTCCACGGTTCTTCTGAGGACAACTCCAGAAGAAGAGGGAACCAGATCTGACGGGGCCAAAAGGGCGCTATCAGAATCATGGTGCCGCGGTCTTGCCTGAGCTTCAGTAAGGTCTTCCCCACCAAAGGTATGGGAGGATAAGCATACAGGAGGCCGGTCCCCCAATGAAGGAGAAAGGCATCCGATGCTAGTCTGCCGTGTGCCTGAAGTCTGGAACAGAACAGAGGCAGCTTGTGGTTGGTCTGAGAGGCGAAAAGGTCCACCGAGGGGGTGCCCCACTCTCGGAAGATCTTGCGTACCACTCTGGAATGGAGCGACCACTCGTGCGGTTGCATGACTCTGCTCAGTCTGTCGGCCAGACTGTTGTTTACACCTGCCAGGTATGTGGCTTGGAGGAGCATGCCGAATTGGCAAGCCCAACGCCACATCCCGACAGCTTCCTGACACAAGGGGCGAGATCCGGTGCCCCCCTGCTTGTTGGTGTAATACATTGCAACCTGATTATCTGTCCGAATTTGGATAATTTGGCAGGACAGCCGATCTCTGAAAGCCCTCAGTGCGTTCCAGATCGCTCGGAGCTCCAGGAGGTTGATCTGCAGATCCTTTTCCTGGAGGGACCACAGACCCTGGGTGTGGAGCCCATCGACATGAGCTCCCCACCCCAGGCGAGATGCATCCATCGTCAGCACTTTCGTGGGCTGTGGAATTTGGAATGGACGTCCCAGGGTCAAATTGTCCGAATGGTCCACCAGAGCAGTGAAGTGCGGCAACTGGTGGAGAGGCGGATGACATCCTCTAGATTCCCGGTGGCTTGGAACCACTGGGAAGCTAGGGTCCATTGAGCAGATCTCATGTGAAGACGATCCATGGGAGTCACATGGACTGTGGAGGCCATATGACCCAGAAGTCTCAACATCTGCCGAGCTGTGACCTGCTGAGACGCTCTGGTCTGCGAAGCCAGGGACAGGAGGTTGTTGGCCCTCGCTTCGGGAAGGAAGGCCTGAGCCGTCTGGGTATTCAGCAGAGCTCCTATGAATTCCAGAGACTGGTTGGCTGGAGATGGGACTTTGGGTAATTTATCACAAACCCCAGCAGCTCCAGGAGTTGAATAGTGCACTGCATGGACTGGAGGGCTCCTGCCTCCGAGGTGTTCTTGACCAGCCAATCGTCGAGATATGGGAACACGTGCACTCCCAGCTTGCGTAGATATACGCCGCTACCACCACGAGGCACTTTGTAAACACCCGTGGGGCAGAGGCGAGCCCAAAGGGCAGCAGACAATACTGAAAGTGCCGTGCGCCCAGGCGGAATCTGAGATACTGTGTGTGAGCTGGCAGTATCGGGATGTGAGTGTATGCGTCCTTTAAATCCAGGGAACATAGCCAATCGTTTTTCTGAATCATTGGCAGAAGGGTGCCCAAGGAAAGCATCCTGAACTTTTCTTTGACCAGGAATTTGTTCAGGCCTCTCAGGTCTAGGATGGGGCGCATCCCCCCTGTTTTCTTTTCCACAAGGAAGTACCTGGAATAGAATCCCTGCCCTTCCTGCCCGGGTGGTACGGGCTCGACCGCATTGGCGCTGAGAAGGGCGGAGAGTTCCTCTGCAAGTACCTGCTTGTGATGGGAGCTGAAGGATTGAGCTCCCGGAGGACAATTTGGTGGAAGGGAGGCCAAATTTAGGGCGTATCCGCACCGCACTATTTGGAGAACCCACTGGTCGGAGGTTATGAGAGGCCACCTTTGGTGAAAAAATTTTAACCTCCCTCCGACCGGCAGATCGTCTGGCACGGACACTTTGAGGGCGGCTATGTTCCCGTGGATCCAGTCAAAAGCCCGTCCCCGGCTTTTGCTGTGGAGGCACAGGGGGCTGCTTAGGCGCACGCTGTTGACGAGAACGAGCGCGCTGGGGCTGTCCCTGTGCCTGTCGAGGCCTTCGGGCCGGCTGGGTGTACCTACGCTTGGCAAAAGCATAGGGCGCAGCCTGCCGGGCCCGGGAAAAACGTCCACCTGCTGAGGTGGATGCTGAAGGCGCCCGGTGGGAGAGCTTGTCGAGGGCGGTTTCCCGCTGATGCAGTTGGTCCACCAGCTGCTCGACCTTCTCGCCAAAAATATTATCCCCCCGGCAAGGGACGTCGGCCAGTCTCTGCTGGGTGCGGTTGTCCAGGTCAGAGGCACGCAGCCATGAGAGCCTGCGCATCACTATACCTTGGGCCGCAGCACGAGATGCCACGTCACAGGTGTCATATATACCCCTGGACAGGAACTTTCTGCACGCCTTCAGCTGCCTGACCACCTCCTGATAAGGCCTGGACTGCTTCGGCGGGAGCTTATCAACCAGGTCCGCCAGTTGCTTCACAGTGTTCCACATGTGGATGCTCGTGTAGAGCTGGTAAGATTGGATGTGGGTCACGAGCATGGAAGATTGGTAGGCCTTCCTCCCAAACGAGTCCAGAGTGCGAGACTCCCGCCCCGGGGGCGCCGAGGCAGTATACCTCGAACTCCGTGCCCTCTTGAGAGCAGAATCCACGACCGCCGAGTCATGGGGCAATTGGGGCCGCGTTAACTCTGGGTCCGAGTGGATTCTGTACTGGGACTCTGCTTTCTTGGGAATGATGGGATTAGATAATGGTCTCATCCAGTTCCGAAGCAGTGTCTCCTTGAGGACATTGTGCAACGGCACCGTGGAGGACTCTCTAGGTGGTGATGGATAGTCGAGAACCTCGAGCATCTCAGCCCTCGGCTCATTCACAGAGACCACGGGGAAGGGAATGCAAATGGACATGTCCCTTACAAAGGAGGCAAAGGAGAGGCTCTCAGGAGGCGAGAGCTTCCTCTCTGGTGAAGGCGTGGGGTCAGAGGGAAGGCCCACAGACTCCTCTGAGGAGAAATATCTGGGGTCCTCCTCCTCCCCCCACGAGGCCTCTTCCTCGGTATCGGACATAAGCTCATGTAGCTGAGTCCTTAACCGGGCCCGGCTCGACGTCGAGGCACCGAGGCCTCGGTGTCGTCGAGCGGTGGACTCCCGCGCCGGCGGGGACGAAGCTCCCTCCATCGACGTCGACAGGGACTCCACCTGCGTGGCGGTCGAGACCGGCGCCGCAAGCGGGCGGCGGTGTCAAAGGCCTCGGCACCGGGCTAGAGCTCGCCGGCGCCACAGTCAACGGCGCCGAGGGCGCAAGCACCCCTGGCGCCGGCACAGCCTGGCGCATCAGCCCTTCCAGGATCCCCGGAAGGATGGCTCAGAGGCACTCGTCCAGGCCCGCTGTCGGGAAAGACGGGGGGGCCGGTAGAGGTGTTGGTGCCGGAAGCTGCTCGAGTCCAGGAGACTGCACCGAAGTGCTGGGACCCTGACGCGTCGGTACCTCCACTACCGAACGGGACCTCTCCTCTCAACGCTGACGCTTCGGCGTCGACTCATTGCCGGCACCGAGAGCCGGATGCATCGAAGGCGACCGATGACGGTGCTTCTTTGATTTTTTGCGGTGCCCGTCATCGGCGCCAGGTGGGATGGAGGAGGTCAATCCCCCTCGGTCTCGAGGAACCGGGTCAGACAGGGTTCGGTCCCGAGGGCCATGGGCCAAGGGAGTGACCGGGGCCGATTGCCCACGCGGCCTCTCACCCCTACCGTCAGCGGAGGACCGGCGGGCCGACGGGACCTGTGCTCCTGGGGTCGATGCCATCGGTGCCGATTTCGCGGACATCGATACCGGTACCGAAGAACCGGCCGTCGATACCGATGCCGTCGAGGTCGACGTCGAGGGGCCGGTGCAAGTTCCAAAAAGACGGTCCCGTAGAACTTGCCTCGCAACCTGAGTCCGTTTCCGGAGACCAAGACACAAAGAACACGACTTGATATTGTGCTCCGGCCCGAGGCACTGGAGGCACCAAGCGTGGGTGTCGGTCTGCGAGATAGGCCGGCCGCACCGACCACACTTCTTAAATCCACTCGGGACCTTCGAGGACATCGACGGAAAAATCGCGTTGGCGAAATTAAAGTCGTCGATGGTGGCGGTAAATCACACCTCGAAAAATAAATCGACCGCGCGGCCACAAGGCCGCAACGCGACGCCCCCGCTAGAAAACGAGGGAAAAAACAAGCGCGTTCACCTTTTTTTTTTTTTTTTAAACAAGAAAAAGAAAAGGGGTCCGGAACGCGCGGGAACCAGAAAAAAAAAAATAAGAAATTTGCGAAAACGCGACGGTTTTCCGGGGCTGACAAGAGAGAGCGGCGACGCACGACTCTCTCCAGTGCGGAAAAAACAAGACTGAGCGGGATCGGTCGCGCACGGACGGGAAGACGGCCGCGCATGCGCGGTGGGCGTGCCCTGCGTGCGGACCGCCCGCGAAGCTTCTTCCGGTTGGTGGGGGCTGCCGCGGACGTCACCCAGTCGTGAGAACAAGCAGCCTGCTTGTCCTCAGAGAACAAGTATTACAACAACACAGGGACCTCACTGTATGTGACCCTGCCTATATATGGTGCTTGCACATGAGTAGTGCTGTGATCCTGGGGGGCGGGGCACTGCTTCACACTCACCTTTCCAGACTGCCTCTAATCAATCTCCAAGCCCTAATGGAGACGTTGTGGGGTGGCAGGTGGTGGTGGTGCTTGAAAATTTTTCTCCTGTATCTGAGGCACAGGAGGAACAGGCATTCTGTTTCTGGCACAGAAAAATTTGGTTCCCTGCGCAGAGACATGACCAGACACACTGAGGAATGTTCCTCCACATGCTGGAGGTATATATGTACATTTGCCATGTGGAGAGAATGTGCTGCCATTGCCGTGGACATTTTCTTGATGAGGGGACCAGTACTGCCATTGCAAGTTTTATATAATGTATTTCCAATTGGCGGAGACTTTTATCTCAAAACATCCAAGATGGTTGCAGTGCATTCTCTTTCTAAACATTTTTCTTCTGTATTTTCAAATATTGGACCATGTTTTTGTATTTCTTCATTAGGTTTATTTCAACATTAGGACGTCATATCGAAAATGCCCCTCATAATGTGTTTTAAGTTTAGGTAATTTGTTGACTGATACCATTAGAATATTTGGCACACAACATGTAATGTATTTAACGGACTACATTGGAGAATACACCATGAAATATGTACTTTATGCATATTGCTGTGATAAAACATAAATTTCTGAAATCCAGTAGATATATTTTATACATAGGACTGTTTATCACACTAATTCAACGATCTTCCAGAGTCATGTGTCTTTATAACTTATATCTTACTCAAACCATCTCCCACTGGTTACCCCAGAACCTCAGTGATGTTAATCACTACAACTTCAACTGCAGTGATATAATTAACATCCAAATCTTCATAGTTCTTTAACACCTAACATTCTTTATATTATTGAAAGCTTTTTCACTTCTCATTTCATTGTCGGACCCAGGGGGAAAGATGTCCGACATGCACGTTTCGCCCAAACCTGGGCTGTCTCAAGGACCTTCCCCTGCAAGCACATAAACCCATCGGTTAAATTAATTCCCCACACTTCGGCTCTAAACCTCCGTCTGGGAAAAAAGTTCTAAAAAAGAATATATTCTTATAACTCACCCGGTCTTTTCATTAGTGTCAGCTCAGCAAAAGTAACTTAGTAGCCAAGATGGCGCTAGTGTTTTTTCGACCACATTAAATAACAGCTGATTGATGACTCATCCAGCCCCGCCCCCAGGGCATTCCACCGACAGCAAGAGTTCTCCTAAAATGCTGCCGGTGGTAGGGAGGAACAACTTAAATTAAAGTAGCCCACTCAATCTCAAGCTTTAAACCCTTAGGCGCTACTGTTTGTAAAGAAAAAATATTATATTGCTCTCTAAAATTCAAAAGATTCTTTAATGACCCACCCTCCTCCCGATTATCTATACATTCCACAATTCGCCATTTAATATCATCCCATTTATGTTGTTTCTGTATCCAATGATTCACAAGAGGGGCTTGAAGGTTTTGAGTTAAAATCCTAGATTTATGCTCATTCAATCTTATTTTAATTCTTATTTAATTTTATTTTATTTTGAATTAGTGTGATAAACAGTCCTATGTATAAAATATATCTACTGGATTTCAGAAATTTATGTTCTATGGTGTTTGGAGATCCAGTCTTAGAAATATAAACGTGCCGTGTTATTTAGCTATTGCTGTGATAAATACATTCATATGTTTGTTTTCCTATTTACCTTGCAACCTTCACATGTGATGCAGCGATAGTGATAGCCAGTAGCTTTGTCACCACATACCACGCACAACTCATCTTTATCTAAGTAACTGGGTATGTACCCTAGAGAAAATAAAGAAAAGAAATATTTTAAGTAACACTTCTTAATGGCCTATATATTAAAAACAACAACAACAAAAAAAGACAGTATCTTCTTCCAAACAGGTTTTATCCTTTTTACAGATACCAATACAACTTGACCTTTAGCATAAATTATGGCCAAAAATATTAACCCTACTGTTTACTAAGCCGCGCTAGTAGCTGCCGTGTGCTAATGCCGACACAGCCCATTCACTTTGAATGGTCTATGTTAGCATTGCTGCGCAGCTTAGTACACAGGGGGGTAAGTTTCAGACCACAAGATAAGTTTTCTTTTACAGTGGTGGAAATAAGTATTTGATCCCTTGCTGATTTTGTAAGTTTGCCCACTGACAAAGACATGAGCAGCCCATAATTGAAGGGTAGGTTATTGGTAACAGTGAGAGATAGCACATCACAAATTAAATCCGGAAAATCACATTGTGGAAAGTATATGAATTTATTTGCATTCTGCAGAGGGAAATAAGTATTTAATCCCTCTGGCAAACAAGACCTAATACTTGGTGGCAAAACCCTTGTTGGCAAGCACAGCGGTCAGACGTCTTCTGTAGTTGATGATGAGGTTTGCACACATGTCAGGAGGAATTTTGGTCCACTCCTCTTTGCAGATCATCTCTAAATCATTAAGAGTTCTGGGCTGTCGCTTGGCAACTCGCAGCTTCAGCTCCCTCCATAAGTTTTCAATGGGATTAAGGTCTGGTGACTGGCTAGGCCACTCCATGATCCTAATGTGCTTCTTCCTGAGCCACTCCTTTGTTGCCTTGGCTGTATGTTTTGGGTCATTGTCGTGCTGGAAGACCCAGCCACGACCCATTTTTAAGGCCCTGGCGGAGGGAAGGAGGTTGTCACTCAGAATTGTACGGTACATGGCCCCATCCATTCTCCCATTGATGCGGTGAAGTAGTCCTGTGCCCTTAGCAGAGAAACACCCCCAAAACATAACATTTCCACCTCCATGCTTGACAGTGGGGACGGTGTTCTTTGGGTCATAGGCAGCATTTCTCTTCCTCCAAACACGACGAGTTGAGTTCATGCCAAAGAGCTCAATTTTTGTCTCATCTGACCACAGCACCTTCTCCCAATCACTCTCGGCATCATCCAGGTGTTCACTGGCAAACTTCAGACGGGCCGTCACATGTGCCTTCCGGAGCAGGGGGACCTTGCGGGCACTGCAGGATTGCAATCCGTTCTGTCGTAATGTGTTACCAATGGTTTTCGTGGTGACAGTGGTCCCAGCTGCCTTGAGATCATTGACAAGTTCCCCCCTTGTAGTTGTAGGCTGATTTCTAACCTTCCTCATGATCAAGGATACCCCACGAGGTGAGATTTTGTGTGGAGCCCCAGATCTTTGTCGATTGACAGTCATTTTGTACTTCTTCCATTTTCTTACTATGGCACCAACAGTTGTCTCCTTCTCGCCCAGCGTCTTACTGATGGTTTTGTAGCCCATTCCAGCCTTGTGCAGGTGTATGATCTTGTCCCTGACATCCTTAGACAGCTCCTTGCTCTTGGCCATTTTGTAGAGGTTAGAGTCTGACTGATTCACTGAGTCTGTGGACAGGTGTCTTTCATACAGGTGACCATTGCCGACAGCTGTCTGTCATGCAGGTAACGAGTTGATTTGGAGCATCTACCTGGTCTGTAGGGGCCAGATCTCTTACTGGTTGGTGGGGGATCAAATACTTATTTCCCTCTGCAGAATGCAAATAAATTCATATACTTTCCACAATGTGATTTTCCGGATTTAATTTGTGATGTGCTATCTCTCACTGTTACCAATAACCTACCCTTCAATTATGGGCTGCTCATGTCTTTGTCAGTGGGCAAACTTACAAAATCAGCAAGGGATCAAATACTTATTTCCACCACTGTATATTAAAATGTTGAATGGTTTCTGCAGAAACCACTGAAATACACTTTAAACTCTTTGGAGTTTCTTTACATAAAACATTAGAGAGATCAGTTCTTTGAAATTAGAAATAAAAGTTGAAATGTAATAAATAGAAATAAATATATTTTGGGTTGTGTTAAACATAAAATATAGTCTGAATTTAGAACATTCTCAGACACAAAGGTATTAGATGGTAACCGAATTAAAAGCCCGCCTCCCTCTCTCAAGCTCCCTCTCCCACCCAGAGGCCCTCCCTGAGGCTACTGTACACCCCCTGATGGTGTTGAGGCAAGTCAGGGCAGGAGCAATCCCCGGTCACTCTTGCCCATGTCCTCTCTGCTGCCAAAATGGCTGCTGCAATCTCTATACCTATTTCTCTATTAAAGTTTCTGTTCCTACTAAAGGGTCATGTGAACATAAGAATAGCTATACTGGGTCAGACCAATGGACCATCTACTCCAGTATCCTGCTGCCAGAAGTGGCCAATCCAGGTCAAGTACCTGGCAGAAACCCAATTACTAGCAACATTCCATGCTACCAATCCCAGGGCAAGCAGTGGCTTCCCCCCATGTCTGTCTCAATAACAGACTATGGACCTTTCTTTCAGAATAGTGATAGGAGTGTACTACCGTCCACCTGGCCAGGATGAAGAGACAGATGTAGAAATGTTATCAGAAATTAGGGAGGCTAACAAACTGGGGAACACAATAATAATGGGTGATTTCAATTACCCAGATACTGACTGGATAAATGTAACATCAGTGCATGCTAGAGAGGTGAAATTCCTTGATGGAATCAAGGACTGTTTTATAGAGAAGCTGGTTCAGGAGCCAACAAGAGGAGGAACAATTCTAGACCTAGCCCTTAGCGGAGCGAATGATCTAGTGCAGAAGGTAATGGTGCTGGGGCCTCTTGACAAAACAGTGATCATAACATGATCAGATTTGATATAAGCTCTGAAGTAAACATAGGAAACCCAATACGTTAGCATTTAATTTTCAAAAGGGAGACTATGAGAAAATGAGAAAAACTTAGAGAAGCAGCTGTGAAGGTCAAACATTTACATCAGGTGTGGTGGATACTGTTCCAAAATACCATCCTGAAAGCCCAGGCCAAATATATTCCGTGTAATACAAAAGGAGGAAGGAAGACCAAATGACAGCTGGCATGGTTAAAAAGTGAGGTGAAGGAAGCTATTAGAGCTAAAAGAAAATCCTTCAGAACAAGGAAGAAGGATCCGACTGAAAATAATAGGAAACTACATAAAGAATGGCAAATCAAATGTAAAGCACTGATAAGGAAGGCAAAGAGAGACTTTGAAAAGCAGATTGAATTGGAGGCAAAAACGCATAGTAAAAACATTTTTAGGTATATTAAAAGCAAGAAGTTGGCAAAAGAATTGGTTGGACCGCAAGATGACAAGGCCATAGCAGAAAGATTAAATGAATTCTTTGCTTCGGTCTTCACTGAGGAAGATGTGGGAGATATACCAGTGCCAGAAATGGTATTCAATGTTGACGAGTCACAGAAACTGAATCAAATCTCTGTAAACCTGGAAGATGTAATGGGGCAATTTGACAAATTGATGAGTAGTAAATCACCAGAAGCGGATGGTATACATCCCAGAGTATTGATAGAATTGAAAAATGAATTTACAGAACTCTTGTTAGTCATGTAATTTATCTGTAAAATCAAGCATGGTACCAGAAGATGGGAGGGTGGCCAATATAACACCGATTTTTAAAAGGTTTGGATAGTTTCCTAAAAGAAAAGTCCATAAGCCATTATTAAAATAGACTTGGGAAAATGTATTGTACTGTTTTGGGATCTTGCCAGGTACTTGTGACAAGGATTGGCCACTGTTGGAAACAGGATACTGGGCTTGATCTGTCCCAGTATGGCAACATTTATGTACTTGTCCAATCCTTTTTTAAACCCAGATATGCTTTCTTTAAGTGGAAAAAACTATTTCCTACTATTTGTTTTAAAAGTATTTCCATGCAATTTCATTGAGTGTCCCCTGGTCTTTGTACTTTTTGAAAGAGTGAAAAATCGATTCACTTCCACTCGCTCCACACCACTCAGGATTTTGTAGACCTCAATCATAATATCCCTCAGCCATCTCTTTTTCAAGCTGAAGAATCCTAACCCAGTGGGGCCCCCAAATTGTCTCTGAGACCCCCCCCCCCCCCGGTTTGGCTGGCGGGGGTCCCTGACCTCAACCCCCGCCAGCTGAAGCATTTATCTGTCCTACGCTGGTCTCGCACTTGCCTCCTCTCCTGTTTCCAGTCGCATCATTCATGCTCTCATTTTAATGAAACCGAGTATGCTCATGCATGCTCAGTTTCATTAAAACAAGCGAGCAGTGCACAGTGCACTGAAAACAGGAGAGGAAGCAAGTGCGAGACCAGCGCGGGACAGGTAAATGCTTCAGCTGGCGGGGGTTGGGAAACCCCACCAGCAAAGGTACCCTGCAACTGCGGTGGAAGTGGCATCAGTGGGGGGGGGGGGGGGGGGACTAAAATGTGCCCTCCCACCTTGGGCTCTGGCCCCCTCTTCCCACCAAGGTCTGGCAACACCCCTGCCCTAACCTCTTTAGTCTTTCCTCATATGGGAGCAGTTCCATCCCTTCTATCATTTTGGTCTTCTTCGAACCTTTTCTAATTTCACTATATCCTTTTTGAGATACGGCAACCAGATCTGAGCACAATACTCAAGGTGAGGTTGCAACATGGAGCGATAGAGGCATTATAATATTTCTGGCCTTATTTTGCATCCCTCTCCTAATAATTCCTACCATTCGTTTGGCTTTTTTGGCCACTGCCACACACTGGGCAGAAGATTTCAGCGTATTGTGTACGACACTTAAGTCTTTTCCTTGAGTGCTGACTCCTAAAGTGGAGCCTAGCATCAGATAACTATGATTTGGATTATTCTTCCCAATGTGCATCACTTTGCATTTCTCTACATTACATTTCAACTGCCATTTGGATGCCCAGTCTTCCAAGTTTTCTAAGGTCTTCCTGAATTTTCCACAATCCGCATGTGTTTTGACAAATTTGAATAATTTGTGTCATCTGCAAATTTAATCACCTCACTCATCGTTCCAATTTCCAGATCATTTATAAATATGTTAAATAGCACTGGTTCCGGTACAGAAACTCACAGCACTCCACTATTCACCCTCCTCTTCCACTGAGAAAAATAGCCATTTAACCTTACCTTCTGTTTTCTGGCCAATAACCAATTCTTAATCCACAGAAGGACATTTCCTCCTATCCCATGACTCCTTAATTTTCTCAGGAGTCTCTCATGAGGTACTTTGTCAAAAGCTTTCTGAAAATCTATTAAATTGAGCATGTGTGAAGTGTTGCGCATACTTAGTTTCAGTAAGATGAGCATGCACGTGATGTGAGGGGAAGAGAAGGGCAGGCAATGTGGTGGAGACCAGCGCTGGACAAACGCTTCAACTGGGGGGAGTTGGGGACCACCGCCACCGAAACCAGGGGCCCCAGAGCCAATTGGGGGGGGGGGGCCCAGGCCCCCATGCCCCACATAGCTATGCCACTGCCACAGACAGCTGGAACATCTGATGCCACATAGGCAGGTTTGAAACTGTGCCATACACACAGCTTCCATAACTGGGCCATACAGACAGTTGCTGGAACTGTGCTATATAGGCAGCTGGTACCATACCTGCTGTTGCAGCAGTTGCATGTATATGGTAAGAGAGTAGCTGTGCTACACAGCTGGCTATTAGAACAGTGCTATATAACTGCCTTGGAACGTTAGGACATGTAGGTGACTGCTGAAGGAAAAGAAGAAATTCGCCTATTTCAGCTGATTGTACAACCATATAAGACAGATGGTTGTCATATCTGTGAAATACTAGTACTGTGCAACCCATTATTATTATTATTATTACATTTGTACCCTGCGCTTTCCCACACAATGCAGGCTCAATGCGGCTTACATAGTAATTTGAAATACAAAGTTAATAGAATTTTAATAAAACAGTAGTAAAACAATGTAAAGTTGGGCTTAGTAGTGTATGATAAGTTGAGCTAGATAATATATGAATAGGATAAAAGAGGGTAGACAGGATAGGATAGTGTAATTTGGGAGAAAGGGTAAGGAGGGATAAAATTAAGGAGAGATGGAAAGAGAAGGATGGGAGGTTGGTATTTAAGTCAGAACAGAACTGGGAGTGGAAGTTGGCGAGATTAGGTTGGGGCATTTGGGTAGGCTTGCTTAAAGAGATGAGCTTTCAGCATTTTTCTAAACAACCATGTGGTTGTTGCAGACATAGAAAATAAGCGGCTGCTTAAGCTGAGTTGTACCGGCGGTTGTTGCAACTATGGAATGAGCCAATTATTGCAGGTAAGCAGTGACTGTTGCAACTACAGAACAGAGGTGACGGTAGCAGGAGCGACACAGATAGATGTTGAAGGACAGCTAGACTGGCAACTGCTTTAGGAGAGCAATACAGGTGGTTGGTGCTACAGGGGAGCAACCCAGAGGACTGCTGTCATTGTGCAATACAGGTGGTTGCTGCTATAGGGAAGCAACCCAGAGAAGTACTGCCACTGTGTAATACAGCTGGACACTGGTTGCTACCATTGCGCAACACAGCTGGATGTCACCACTGTGCAATACCAGTGCCACTGAGCAACCATTCCAGTGGGTGCAAATGCACAACCTAGGTGGTTGCTGCCATCATGCATCCCAGGTGGTGCTGCCATCATGCAACCCAGCAGGATGTCACCACTGCAATACCAGTGAGTGCAGTTAGTGGTCTGGACTGGTCAGATAGGATGCTAAGGAACACAGAGATGATGCAAGTACACCTAAGCACCTCCTAAATAGGAGGTGGTAAGTGCTCTCACGTAAACTCTATGTGTGCTGTGTGCTAATGGGAACATTAGCATACAACTTGCAGTAAAATATTTAAAAAAAAAACTCCTCATATATGCTTCATTAATTCTGGGCTTAGCGTGCGGGAAAGTCCTGCGTTAAAACACTTTAGGCCCAGATTTTAACACACCTTAGTAAAAGGTCCCCTTAGTTAGTTGTTTTGATTTAGCTCATGCCATTTAGCAGTAGCTTTCGGTGAGTTACATTCAGGGACACTAGGTATTTCCCTGTCCCCAGACGGCTCATATCTATGAGATGATTTACAGTACATGCCAAAATTCATGTGAAACACCTTCACTTCCTCTCAATCCTGAAGAAAATACCAGACTTTGAAAAAATTACAAATTTCAAATTGTGAAGACTATAGACATAGCTTGGGTATGCTTTGTGTCTATATTACAGTATTTCTGAGTTTCATGGAAGAACTGGAAACATAGACTGCAGTGGCAAAGTCTTCAGGACACCTGTTTTGGATTTTTGTTTTGCCTTAATGAGATACTATCAAAGCCTCACTAAGCAAAAATCAATACTGGATCCATAAGAACAGACATAACTTCTGCAGAGCCTTCTGACCTTTGGCCAGGATTAAGAGATTCAGGAGGCTTAGAGCAGTTTGCATTAAAAAAGTTCTTCCTACCATCTTGAACGAGTTTGCACCTTGTGACATTTTCAATGCTGACAAAAACGGTCTCTACTGGCGAGCGATTCCTGATGGAACACTTGCATTCAAACAAGCCGAAACTACAGGAAGTAAAACGTCGAAGGACCGACTGACGATCCTCCTTTGCTGCAATATGGATGGGAGTGAGAAGTTGGAACCACTCGTCATTGGAAAGAGCAAACAGCCCCGTTGCTTCAAGAATATTAAGCAACTTCCTATGTCATACGAGGTGAACGCAAATTCATGGATGACTGGGGAAATTTGGAAGCAGTGGCTAAAGAAGTTAGACACTAGAATGCGGGCACAAAAGCGTCAGATTTTGTTGCTTTGTGATAATTGTGCTGCACACAGTGATGACGTCAGGCTAACGTTAAGGTGGTCTTCCTGCCACCAAACACTACCTCTCTGATCCAACCTATGGATCAGGGCATAATAGCCAATTTCAAACAACATTATCGGGCTCTTTTGCTACGTTGTCTGATGAGCATTATGGATGACCAGACTGGCAAGAATAAACGTGCTGTTGAACTGGCTTGTAATCTATCACTGTTAGATTCCCTACATATGCAGAAAGAAGCCTGGAATCATGTTACACAGGCAACCATTGTGGACTGCTACAAGCGGGCAAGCTTTGTTAGGGATGTGGAGAGTGACGAAACAGATGCAACTGTTGCAAGCGTGTCAGATGAACAGGCTATTGACATCCAAGCCAGTGTTACTGAAGAGGAGTTTCATCACTACGTAGCTGTTGATTACGATCTACAAACAGCTGACGACAGCACTGATGTCCAAATATGCGCCTACACGCAGGCAACGGCTGATGATGAAATAGATGATGAAATGAGCAGCGAGGCACATGCTGACGAAATTCAACAACCTCCTGTCACTTTTGCAAGAGCGCTGGAGAGTCTCAACACTGTGCGAGCCTATCTGGAGGCCACTGGATGTCAGTGCTCTGACAGTTTTTACCGCCTGGCAGACAGTCTATGGAACTCACAGACACAAGAGTGTACAGAGGACTATGACTGATTACTTCAAGTAAGCCTAACGTCAGTTAATGGAGACTGTATACTGTACGTATAAACATTACTGTACATATGTTTATCAGATGTCAAGCTTCTTTGGGTGACAACGGTTAAGTGCACCCTCCGGTTAAGTGCATGTATTTCTTTGGTCCCAGATGGCACTGTGTGTGAGTGTGTGTATATATATATATATATATATATATATAGATATAGATATATATATATATAACCTTGTATTTGTTATCAACCTAACTGGCAAACACCTCTATGGTGCTATGTAAGCCACACTGAACCTGCAAATAGGTGGGAAAGTGTGGGGTGCAAATGTAACAAATAAATAAATATATAAAATCAGATGTTGACTATAATCAACAGAAATATTAACTTGGAAAGAAAAAAAATAGAAGTATTCTTTTTAGATTAATGTTTATTTGATATAAAGGACTTGCTGCTTTAAAGAAACAGTTTTTGATATCCAGCTTGAGCTCCTCTAGTTCACAGAATATGCATACTACCTACATATATGTAAGTCGGGTTAGGTGCATATAATTCTACTGTTTAACAATATAGTATGGCTCATTTATTAATGTACCTTTTGCGCATTTCAGGGCACTGAGTAGTCAATTCTATATCCAGAGCACATTGTTAATCAACCCTGAGCACGCTGTACATAAATTCTAACTGAAACCCAGATAAGGCTTATATTTTAAAAAAAAGATAATACTTTTTCCTTTTCTACCGCCTTCCACCTTCTTTTTATTGCATAGTGACATGAAGGAAATGCATCTATCTATCTATCTATAGACAAACAGATACACACATATGTGAGAATGATTTTTTAATGAACAAAAAAGTAGCTGGAAATCC
Source organism: Microcaecilia unicolor (assembly GCF_901765095.1). Taxonomy (NCBI): domain Eukaryota; kingdom Metazoa; phylum Chordata; class Amphibia; order Gymnophiona; family Siphonopidae; genus Microcaecilia; species Microcaecilia unicolor. Next base: position 217,261,672 of record NC_044031.1, read on the forward strand.
TCTATATTCACATTTAAAAAATCCCCTTTCAATCACCTAGCAACTTCTTCTGCTGCATTCTGCAGCCAATATTGAAATTCAAGGATCTGTCTGCTGTAATTATGACCACTGCAACTTTTAAACAAACAACAAACCAGAAAGAAATCAACAGGGACCACATCCGTGCATTTTTTCTTAATTAAGAATTCAGAATAAAATTATCCATACCTTTCTTTTGAGAGTATGAATAGAACTGCCCAACAGGAAAAGTAGGTTTCTCTTCTGTGAAATATTCAGACTGACTGTACTGGTTCAGGGCCATGTCCATGTCAGTGAACTCGTTTTTAAACACGTTTCCAGGGTAACTACAGCTATAGGGCTGATTCGCCACCCAGGCCTGTTCCATATATATGTTGTTATGCAGGACCTGAGAATCACAAGCGCTGTTGTAACCTTCACGGCAAAGCAAACTGCTTTACTTTGGAGCATCACCTGATGTGCTAAAATCCTATTACATCAGGGCACCTTATTCACTCCCCCCCCACAATCAAACATATCAGAAAGCCAATTTATGAATGCTAAAAAGGTCCTAATCTGTGACAGCGCTAATTCCTGAGCAAGGCAGACAGGTAGGAGTGAGTGCCAGACAGAGATGCATTTGGACACGCCCTCTGCTCCTGCTCTTGACTTGGATAGGAAGAGGGCGGACAGAAAAAGTCTTTTGTAGACCCACTTTCAAACCCTCTCAACATGATTAGAAAATAATTTCAAATGCAATCACATGGTAATGCTACTCTAGTTGACAACTTAAGTGAGAATTAGCACAAAGACTTCTTAGAGGGAGCTACATGGCCTGCACAGTAAATCCTGAAATCAATAACCCTGAGAAGTTTCTTTTGGCTATTATTCCTAGACAATTTATGGTTCAGTGTGGGCCAGTTTTACACACTGCAGCATCTTAATCTGCCTTCAGATCATTATCTAAATTAAAGGAACCCTGCTAATGATTTTTGTATTATATATATTTTTTCTTAATAGGTAATAAATAGCTGCAAGGCAAGGAGATAATTTAAAGTCATATTCACTTTTTGTGGCCACATTCATGCATAAAGGCCTTTTATAAAATATCAATGCACCTGACTTGTGAAGAAGAAGCTTACTTTGCCGATATGCAGAGTTGAAGGTGTAGTCTAGGTGGACCACAGGTGGAATTCGCAAATAGATATGTTGATCATGATAAAATACTTACAAACTTTGTGTACTTACAAACTTTATGTGCAGGCATTTACACCTGATTTTGAGCAGGTGTAAATGTCCGTGACTCCATTCAAGCATGATTTCTGCAATACACACTAATATTTTATAAGACACATGGAGGGGCATAATCGAACGGGGATGACCATCTCTAAGGATGTCCCGGCAAAGGGGCGGGGAAACCCGTATTATCAAAACAAGATGGGCGTCCATCTTTTGTTTCGATAATACGGTCGGGGACGCCCAAATCTCAACATTTAGGTCGACCTTAGAGATGGTCGTCCCTGGTTTTCGGCCATAATGGAAACCGAGGACGCCCGTCTCAAAAATGACCAAATCCAAGCTATTTGGTCATGGGAGGAGCCAGCATTCAAAGTGCACTGGCCCCCTTCACATGCCAGGGCACCAACTGGACACCCTAGGGGGCACTGCAGTGGACTTAACAAATTGCTCCCAGCTGCATAGCTCCCTTACCTTGTGTGCTGAGCCCCCAACCCCCCCAAACTCACTCCCCACAACTGTACACCACTACCATAGCCCTAAGGGGTGAAGGGGGGAACCTACACGTGGGTACAGTGGGTTTCAGGTGGGTTTTGAAGGGCTCACATTTACCAGCACAAGTGTAACAGGTAGGGGGGGGGGTGGGCTTGGGTCCGCCTGCCTGAAGTGCCCTGCACCCACTAAAACTGCTCCAGGGACCTGCATACTGCTGTCAGGGAGCTGGGTATGACATTTGAGGCTGGCATAGAGGCTGGAAAAAAATTTTTTTTAAGTTTTTTTTTTTTAGGGTGGGAGGGGGTTGGTGACCACTGGAGGAATAAGGGGAGGTCATCCCCAATTCCCTCTGGTGGTTATCTGGTCAGTTTGGGCACCTTTTTGAGACTTGGTCGTGAAAAAAAATGGACTAAGTAAAGTCGACCAAATGGTCGTCAGGGACGCCCTTCTTTTTTCCATTATCGGCCGAGGACGCCCATCTCTTAAGCACGCCCCAGTCCCGCCTTCACTACGCCTTCCGACAAGCCCCCGTGAACTTTGGGCGACCCTGAGAGATGGACGCCCATTTCCCGATTTGTGTCGGAAGATGGGCACCCTTCTCTTTCGAAAATGCCCCTGATAGGCACCATTACTCATTACTATTGGGCTCATTTTTGAAAGAGAAGGGCGCCCATCTTTCGACACAAATCGGGAGATGGGCGTCCTTCTCCCAGGGTCGCCCAAATCGGCATAATCGAAAGCCGATTTTGGGCGTCCTCAACTGCTTTCCGTCATGGGGACGACCAAAGTTCCCAGGGGCGTGTCGGAAGCATAGCAAAGGCGGCACTGGGGCGTGCTTAACACATGGGCGTCCTCGGCTGATAATGGAAAAAAGAAGGGCATCCCTGACAAACACTTGGCCGACTTTACTTGGTCCTTTTTTTTTTTTTTACGATCAAGCCTAAAAAATGTGCCCTAAATGGTATGACCACCGGAGGGAATCGGGGATGTCCTCCCCCTACTCCCCCAGTGGTCACTAACCCCTCCCACCCTAAAAAAAACCTTTAAAAATATTTTTCCAGCCTGTATTCCAGCCTCAAATATCATACCCAGCTCCATGACAGCAGTATGCAAGCCCCTGGAACAGTTTTAGTGGGTACTGCAGTGCACTTAAGGCAGGCGGACCCAGGCCCACCCCCCCCCCCCCACCTGTTACACTTGTGGTGGTAAATGTGAGCCCTCCAAAACACACCAGAAACCCACTGTACGCACATGTACGTGCCCCCCTTCATCCCTAAGGCCTATGGTAGTGGTGTACAGTTGTGGGGAGTGGGTTTTGGGGGGCTCAGCACACAAGGTAAGGGAGCTATGCACCTGGGAGCTTTTTCTGAAGTCCACTGCAATGCCCCCTAGGGTGCCCGGTTGGTGTCCTGGGACCCTAGGGGACCAGTACACTACGAATGCTGGCTCCTCCCACGGCCAAAGGACTTGCATTTGGTCGTTTCTGAGATGGGCGTCCTCGGTTTACATTATCGCCGAAAATCGGGGATGACCATCTCTAAGGTCGACCTAAATGTGGAGATTTGGGCGTCCCCGACTGTATTATCGAAACAAGAGATGGCCTGTCCATCTTGTTTCCATAATACGGGTTTCCCCGCCCCTTCGCAGGGACGTTCTGCAAGGACGCCCTCAGGAAAAATTGGGCGCCCCGTTCGATTATGCCCCTCTATGTGAATTACAAAAAAAAAAAAAAAAGACACATGGAGGGGTATTTTTGGAAAAGAAATCCAAGGCTGAATTGGGAAGTTTAGCTCATTACGTCTAAACAGAACGTCCATCTTAGAGCCATTTTCGAACAGGAAATATGTCTGTGTTTCCCTTTTGAAAATGGCTTTAAGATAGATGTATTTGCATAGTTCACTTCTCAAAAGAAGAGCCATTTTCCAAACGGACATGTCCAATTTATAAACACATTTAAAAATAGGCACTAGAACATCTGGCACCATTTTGAGAGAAATGGCCACACAGACATCTGAGCAGAACAGAGGGACAGCCTAGTGCTCAGTGTAGTGAACTTTAAGCAATGGCACCCAGGTACAATTCCCACCGTAACTCCTTTATTTTGCACTGTGAGCCCTCCAGGAACAGAATAACTACTACTACTTGACATTTCTAAAGCGCTACCAGGGTTACGCAGCGCTGTACAATTTAACATAGAAGGACAGTCCCTGCTCTAGGAGCTTACAAGCTAAAATACAATCTAAAAGACAGGTGTACAATCTAAAACAAGTATATAGAGTCCGTCTGATAGGAATACTATAATTCACAAAGGTTAGGTGCCGAAAGCAGCATTGAAGAGGTGAGTTTTAAGCAGAGATTTGAAAATGGGTAGGGAGGGGGCTTGGCGTAGGGGTTGAGGGGCTGAAGAATAAAACCTACTGTACACCATTAAAAATGCCTTCCACCCCGTAGGTGTCTCCTATATTTAGGTATAGTAGGTAATTTCGTGATTCTGGAGGGCTCAAAATTTCCACCACAAATGTACTAGGTGGAGTGGGATTTGGACCTGGATCCCCTTGTTCACAGTCCACTGCACTGACCACTAAGCCTCCTGTTTGCTGCTTGTTGCTCTGTTGGGTATGTCCATAATAACTGATGTTGTTATAGCACCTCGTATCCCCTTCCAGTTTCAGTGCTTAGGGGGTAGGAAGAGACAGTATTCACTGAGGGATTAAAGCGGGGCCCAGCCTTAATCCATCCACTGGTCAATCTGGTCATTCAGTACGTATTTTTAAAACTTGGACATGATTGAAACTTCTTTCTAGACTTGGACGTGTCTTCCTGTTCCATTATAGCTGAAAGACATCCCAATTTTGAGCCCACCCCAGTCCCACCTGGTAACAAGTAGAGAGAGAATGAGAGAGTGAAATGTATCATGGCCAAAGTATCTTCTGACTTGATAGTAGTTGACAAAGGATATAAAAGCCGATCTTCCATAGGCTGGAAATCGGTGGGGGAAATGGTGATTTGGGAATCGAGAGTAATGCTTAAGTAGCGAAAAAAGTCTACAGGTATTTTCAAATAAGTTTAAAGAGAGAGTTGGATGAACTCTGCATGCTAGTTGAATATATCCTCAGTAGAGAAGGAAACCGACAACCTTTAAGAAGGTATACAGACTCGTTCTTCTCTTTAATCCAACAGAAAATTGTCGAATTAAAAGTTGCATCACCTTTCTTGTAACCACCAAACAATGCAAGTAACCTATTAGCTCACCAAAGTTCTTGCATCTTCCCCAAACAATATTAAAAACTTTTCTGCATGTCCAACCAATGAAGGCTTCTGTCATCATTTTTCTTTGAATTTTCCCAGAATACCAGTAAAACTACTGACAGATTAAGATGGAATGAGGAAACTACCTTAGGAAGAAAAGGAACTAAACGAAATCACTACTTTTTCTCAACAAAACATAAAGGTTCTTGACAAGATAAAGCCTGCAACTTTGAAATTTTTCTTGCATAACATATAACTACCAAAAATACAGTTTTCAAAGTAATCATAGCTTGTTTAATTGGTTCAAAGGGTGCTTACACTAGTGCAGTCAGAACTACATTGAGATCTCACAGAGGCAAGATAGGACGTGTAGGGGGTTGTAAAAGTTTAACTCTCTTTAGGAACCTGACCACATCAGTATGTGATGCAAGAGATTTGCTTTGTTCTAATCTTCTGTAGCAAGAAATTGCCACTATCTGAACTTTCAGCAAAGCTAGGGCCAAATCCTTATCCAAACTATCCTGTAAAAAAACCAAACTTTCTAGGACTGAAGACTTCAGCGGTAGCAGAGCCTGCTTCTCACATTACTGCTCAAAGATTTGCCAATCCCTAACATAAGCTAAGGAGGTAGAAACTTTTTCAAATGCAAGAGCACGCCTATGACTTGAGATGAATATCCTGTCTTACACAACCATGCACTTTCAGGAGGTGAACCATAAGAGAAAATTCAGAAATGCCCAGCATCCAAACCAGACTCTGCATTAGCAGAACTTCCATCAGAACCAATGGTTCTCCCAGTTTTAGACACACAAGATCTCTGTACTAAGGCCTCCTTGGCCAATCCAGAGCAGCTAACATGATGGGACCCTAATGTCCCTCTATTCTTTCAGTGACTTACCCAGGAGGAAATATATAGACCAATCTTCCCCAAGGACATGGCTGAATCAAAGCATTGATGACTGCTGCTCTGCATGATATCTCTGACTGAAAAACCTGGGCACTTTGGCATTCTTTCCCAATGCCTGGTGATCCACCCCGCGGTTGCCCACCTCATGGCAATGAACATGAAGCCTTCCCTCTGCTAGACTCCACTCTCCCCAATCTAGGGTGTATCTGCTCAAGAGGTTCAACTTGAATCGTCCCCAATCCAGTGACATGAGCTCCTGATAGGTGAAGATTTTTCTGTGCACAGCTCATTAAGATTAAGATCTGTGACATTCCTTGGCTCTTGGTGCCATCTTGTTGATTGACATAAGCCACCGCTGTAGCTCTGTCCAAGAGTAGATGAACTATTTTGCCCTGCATAAAGGAGAGAAAGGCTTGGAGGACCAAATAAATGGTTCTTGTTTTCAAGCGGTTGATCGACTATGCAGTTTTCTTCACTGATCAATGACCTTGAGTCACATTGTTCCGACAGTGTCTTCCCCAGCCTTAGAGATTGTCATCTGTTACTAGAATTTGGTCTGGGGTTTCCAGATCCATTTCCTTGTTTAGCTTGCAGCGTGAAGCCAGCATTTCAGGCTGTTTCTTGTCTCTCCCTACTAGGGAAGGACTTTTTGCCAACACTGACTCTGGAGGGGCCAGCAAGAATGCAGTGACCTCTGTAAGCACCTCATGTGTGCTCTGGCCCATGCAACCAGATTCAATGTGGCTGCTATTGATCCTAAAACCTGAAGATAATTCCAGGTTGTGGGCTTGATCATTTGCCATAGGCTGTAGATCTGACCTTGCAACTTGATGTGGCAATCTCTAGTTAAGATCACTTTTCACTTTTTAGTGTCAGAGGGCTCCCAAGTAATATATGGCTTGTGCTGGAAATCAACTGTCTCTTGTCAGTGTTGATGACTCAATTGAGATCTTTTAGCAAGGCACTTACTTCCACTGTTGCTTCCTTGATCTCTTGAAATGACTTTGCTTTGATTAACCAGTCACCAAATACAAATGAACCAATACACCAGCGCTCAAAACTGATAATGCTGTCCTAAAATTGCAAGGCACAGGAATTTCTGATGGTCTGCATGAATGGAAATATACAGGTATGTCTCTGTCAAATCTAGCAAGGTAAGAAACAATGTTGTACCACCACTATGATGAACCAAGGGGTTTCTATGTCGAATCTTTGAACTTTAAAAACCTGTTGACTCTTTTGAGATCCAATATGGGTCAGAATGTTCCTTCTTACTTGGGAACGATGAAATAAATGGAACAATCTGACTCCCATTCTTCTCAAAGGACAGGCACTACTACATGCAGATTCTAATGAGGATAGGACAATGAAACCCCAGCCCTAGGGAATAACCATCATGAATGACCTCTAGGACCTACTGATTTGAGGTGATTTGGGCCCATGTCCGGAAACATTGCCTCAGGCATCCTCCTACCAGAGGGCTTGGAGTGTGGGCTCAAGGAAATCATGTGGTTTTAACAGCTGCCATACCCCCTGAAGAAATCTCCTGACCTCCTCATTGACCATCTCAAAAGAACTGACCTCAGGACCAATATCTATCATGCAGCGAGCCATTGATCCTTCCAGTCTGTCCTGCCTGGCAACTCAAAAATGGCCTGGGGCCAACTGAATGCGCACCTTTTAGGAGGGTGATCAGGCAGATTGGGGGTGGGTGGCTGGAGGACTGGGAGTCATCTTAGGGGGTTGATACTAGACAGAAGGGAAATTTGTTTGTGGGACGGGGGGGGGGGGGGGGGGGATAAGATTATCAGGGGTTAACTTGGTGTTGGAAGATCAGGGGATTTTATTCGGAGTGTATGGAAGTGACCTCTTGCACAGCAGCAGGTTTTTAAAAAAATAAATGTCCCCCTCCCTGTCAATGCATGAGCAAATCATCATTTACACACTGATAGGAAGGGGTACATTTTACAATGAGTTGCAGTTTATTGTTATAGTGCACAGTTTTTCTCTGACTGCACACACTTTTTAACATGACAGCAATTTGTATGCTCACTGATTATTACATCTCCGTGGTAAATTTTTGCAGAAAGTTCACATTACAGTCACTGACCACACAGCTTCTAACATGCAGCTTTCTGCATTGACCCATGACTGAATGTTTGCCTCACTTCAACCAGTACCGCTCTGATGAATGGAGTGAGAGATCCTGTTATAGAAGTACCCAGTTTACCCTCTGATGAAGAGGAAATGGATAAACCCAACTTTCTCATAAGGGCATGCAACCATAAGCAGGCACAGTGGGAGGTTTACGATGAGAGTTACTGAGTTGTCTAGAAACTGGGTACCTTCCCACCTTGTTTCTCTCTATTTGCCCTGAGATAGGACACAAGTTCTGAAAGACAGCTAACAGAATTAAAGCAAGAACTGTAGGCTCATACTTCAGTTTTTGTTTTCCCTTTGTTTTTCTAAATAATTTGGATAGTTTGCCAGAGACATCTAAAGAGATATTTCCACTCTCTATACTGTATGTGTGAGCCAGTGGGCTACAAAGGATTCAGAGCCCACTGGTTAAAAAGCATTTGTCACGCAGTTATAGTTAAAAGTCTGGTGTCATCCAAGCCAAATTTTAAAAGAATTTGTTTTTGTGCTCTTTCCCTGTACTTGGGCTATAAGACTCGAAGACAGCTTACTGGTTAAAGTGCATCAGCTACAGTGTTGGGCTAAGATGACTGAAGGTAGGAATAACTTCATAGATAGAGTAGTAATTTGTTATTAATCAAACTCAGTGTGTCATTTGGAGGGGCTGGTTATAGGGCCACCCTAGCATGTGTTAAATTTGTGCAGAGATTTTTTTTTCTCCTGGTAAAGAGCCATTAAAATAGATATCATGTTATCAGAATCAGGTGCTCAACATTCAGAGTTTCTATTTATTTATTTAGTTACTTATTTATGACATTTATATCCCAGATTAAATATGAATTAGGTTGAAACCTGGGAGTATTTGAAATCTTTTTTTTTTTTTTTTGCTGTGCCCAGTTCAAAAGAGAAAGATGGTTTGTGGGAACTTGCTTCTTTTGTTTTGTTTTTTGGAATGCAGTGGTATATTATTATAGAAAAGCATTTAATATTGTTTATTACTAGAGAGAAAGAATGAATAATGAGAGCAATGCTACCTTCATGCAGAAGTCCAGAGTAGAGAGCTGCATGGCTTCCGTCCCCGCGGGAATCCCGCGGAACCCGCAGGATTCCCGCGGGGACGGAGGCAGTTCCTGCAGGGTTCCCGCGGGGATGGAAGCAGTTCTGCGGGGTTCCCGCGGGGACGGAGGCAGTTCCTGCGGGGTTCCCGCGGGGACGGAGGCAGTTCCTGCGGGGTTCCTGCGGGGATGGAACCAGTTCTGCGGGGTTCCCGTGGAAGTATAAGCTGCACCTGCACCAGCCTCTCATCTATCGAATACCAATTTATTTGAGTGCTGTCTCCTCCTCCTCTTCTTTCTTGCTTTAACAGCATAAATGTGGAAAGTCTTCCATTAAGGAGGTGGTAGAGTCACAAATGATGACGGAATTCAAAAAGGCATGGGATGAACACAGAGGATCTCTAATTAGAAAATGGAAGTTATATAAAAGCTAACCTTAAATGGCTGCATGTGTGTGGATATGTCAAGTGACACTTAGATGGCGACTCTGGCTGTGATGAACTAGAGCTGATACCTGGCAGACTTGTATGTTCTGTGTCTCATACATGGCAATCTGGTGTAGGATGGGCTGGAAAGGGCTTAGACAGCAACTTCAGTGGCTGGAACATAAGGACAGTGCTGGACAGACTTTTATGGTCTGTGTCCCACAAATGAGAACATGAATAGGCTGGAGTGGGCTTCGATGGCAACTCCAGCTGTTGGAACATAAGGATGGGGCCAGATAGATTTCTGTGGTCTTTGTTCCAGAAACACGAAAGAAAGACCATAATCAAGTATATAATATCACACTTGTTGATTTAATGATGAATTGATTATGAGTGTGACTATTGGGCAGAGTGGATGGACCGTTCAGGTCTATTTGCTGTCACTTACTATGTTTCTGTTAATCCTCTTTGCTCCCAGGCTGGTGCACAGACCTCAGCTCTGACACAGGCACGAGAATCAGATGTCACCTGACCTACTGGCGCGTGCATGTGGCGGCCTCTCAGCACACACTGCCAGTGAATCAGAGACAAACCTTACATGTGCGCACCAGAGTGTTCCAAGTTCCAACTTCCGTTCCTTCCTTGCCTACAGTGCTGTGGCTCAAATCCAGAGAGAGACTGAGGGAGCTGACTGGAACTTTCTTTTTTGTACTATTAAATTCTTACGGGGATGGGTGGGGATGGGTTAAATTCTTGCGGGGACGGGTTGGGATGGTTTAAATTTTTGCGGGGATGGGTGGGGATGGGTAAGATTCCAGAGGGGATGGGTGGGGACGGGTAAGATTCCAGCAGGGACGGGCGGGGATGGGTAGGATTTCTGTCCCCGTGCAACTCTCTAGTCCAGAGTCAGTCTAAATGTGCCAATATTTCTTTCTTCTTCAAGTCTGCTTGGTTTTGTGGGGTGGGAGTTAATCTTTGTCTCCCAGATGTGTGTTTGTATATAGATGAGACCTGGGAATAATGATGACATATGCCTTAAAATATAGATTGTTTAAATTCATTTATCCAGTCCTTACATGCACATGGTATTGCTTGTTAAACTCTTAGGCAAAACCTAAGGGTGGTTAAACAATTTGGTATAAACTGTGTTGTGTATAACTACTTGTTTTGTACTGCTTTTGATCCTATTGATCTGTACATCTGCTGTGTTATTTTATTGAATGGAAACAGTCAGGTGGGCTTATAGAAAGGGAGGGGAAGGGTTCTTGTGGTTGCATGGCCATATGGAATTTACAGTAAAGAATATTGTATATTTGAATATTATTTGTAACTTGCTTGCTACACTGTACCTTTGTACCAATAAAACATATAATAAAGTTATGTACATATATATATCACTTTTTTTTTGGGGGGGGGGGGGGGGAAGAGAGAGCCTGTTGTTAAACATTTACCAGCACACCACTGATCCAGGCTCACCCAAAATAATACACATTGGTCAATTGGGCCTCACAATGCTGAGGACATGACATAGATCAATCTGAAAGTACATACAAACTAGATGAGAGTGAGCATGGAACAGAATAAAATGGGCCTTGGTGGGTGGAGTTGGATCCTATACTCCAAACAGATTCTGCAACACTAACTGCACAAACCGACTGTCGCATCGGGTATCCTGCTCAAGGCAGTAATGCGATGTGAATGTGTGGACTGAAGACCACATCGCAGCTTTGCAAATATCTTCAACGGAGGCTGATTTCAAGTGGGCCACTGACGCAGCCATGGCTCTGACATTATGAGCCATGACGTGGCCCTCTAGAGTCAGCCCAGCTTGGGCATAAGCGAAGGAAATGCAATCTGCTAGCCAATTGGAAATGGTGCATTTACCAATGGAAACTCCCCTCCTGTTGGGATCAAAAGAGATAAACAACCGGGCGGACTGTCTGAAGGGCTTCGTCTGCTCCATGTAAAAAGCCAACGCTCTTTTGCAGTCCAAGGTGTGCAAGCTGCTTTCGCCAGCAAGACAATCAACTGGTTCAGATGGAACTCCAACACCACCTTCGGCAGGAACTTAGGGTGCGTGCGGAGGACTACTCTGTTATGATGAAACTTAGTATAAGGTGCATCCACTACTAAGGCCTGAAGCTCACTGACCCTACGAGCTGAAGTAACAGCCACCAAGAACATGACCTTCCAGGTCAAGTACTTCAGATGGCAGGAATTCAGTGGCTCAAAGGAGCTTTCATCAGCTGGGTGAGAATGATGTTGAGATCCCACGACACCGGTGGAGGTTTGAAAGGGGGCTTTGACAAAAACAAACCTCTCATGAAGCAAACAACTAAAGGCTGTCCAGAGATAGGCTTGCCTTCTAAACGCTGATCATAAGCACTGGTTGCACTGAGGTGAACCCTTATGAAGTTGGTCTTGAGACCAGACTCTGACAAGTATAGAAGGTAATCAAGAGGGTCTGTGTAGGACGAGAAAGGGGATCTATGGCCTTGCTGTCACACCAGATGGCAAACCTCCTCCATTTAAAAGAGTAACACCTCTTAGTGGAATCTTTCCTGGAAGCCAGCAAGACTCGGGAGACACCCTCCGAAAGACCTAAGGAAGCCAATTCTAGGCTCTCAACATCCAGGCCGTGAGAGTCAGAGACTGGAGGCTGGGATGTAGAAGCGACCCCTCATTTTGAGTGATGAGGGTTGGGAAAGATTCCAATCTCCACGGTTCTTCGGAGGACAATTCCAGAAGAAAAAGGAACCAGATCTGACAAGGCCAATATGGTGCAATCAGAATCATAGTTCCGCGGTCTTGCTTGAGTTTCAACAAAGTATTTCCCACTAGAGGTATAGGAGGATGTGTATACAAGAGACCTGTCCCTCAATGAAGGAGAAAGGCATCTGATGCTAGTCTGTCGTGGACCTGAAGTCTGGAACAGAACTGAGGGACCTTGTGTTTGTGCTGAGTGGCAAAAAGATCCACCAAGGGGGTGCCCTATGCTCAGAAGATCTTGCAGGCTAAGCCCATATTCAGGGACCACTCGTGAGGTTGCATTATCCTGCTCAGTCTGTCGGCCAGACTGTTGTTTACGCCTGCCAGATAGGTGGTTTGTAGAAACATGCCATGACAGCATGCCCAGAGCCACATCTGGACAGTTTTCTGACACAGAGGGCGAGATCCGGTGCCCCCCTGCTTGTTGGTGTAATACATTGCAACCTGGTTGTCTGTTTGAATTAGGATAACTTGGTTGGATAGCCGATCTCTGAAAGCCTTTAAAGCATTCCAGATTGCTCGAAGCTCCAGGAGATTGATCTTTAGAGTCTTTTCCTGGAGGGACCAGGCACCTTGCTGCATCATATGTCTGGAATAGACTTCCTGAGCCAGTATGTCAAGCTCCATCTTTGGCCATCTTCTAATCTAGGCTAAAAGCCCACCTTTTTGATGCTGCTTTTAGCTTCTAACCCCTATATACTTGTACAGTACTCTTGTATGTTTTATCCTTCCCACCTTATCCCTTATGCTTTATTTGTCCTGTTTGTCTGTCCTGATTAGATTGTAAGCTCTTTTGAGCAGGGACTGTCTCTTTATGTTCAAGTGTACAGCACTGCGTACGTTTAGTAGAACTATAGAAATGATAAGAAGTAGTAGTAGTATTACTGAGGGACTAAAGCCCTCAGTGCTCGTATGGCTTGTCTCGTCTGTTTGGAGTATGATTTTGTCTTAAAGTGGCGCCAAAACAAAGAAAAGGTTCTTACAAAGGTTTTTAAAATGAATAAGAGGAAATATTTTTTTACTCAACGAATAGTTAAGGTCTGGAACTCGTTACCAGAGGACGTGGTAACAGTGGTTAAAGTATCTGGGTTTAAAAAAGGTTTGGACAAGTTCCTGGAGGGAAAGTCCATAGTCTGCTATTGAGATAGAAATGGGAAAAGCCACTGCTGTCCCTGGGATTGGTAGCATGGAATCTTGCTACTATTTGGGATTCTTCCAGGTATGTGTGACATGGATTGGCCACTGTTGTAGGGTAATGGGCTACATGGACCATCGGTCTGCCCCAATATAGCTATTTTTATGTTCTTACAGCTGCTGGGGCACCAGGCTGAAGACTGATGTAGTTGCATTGGAAAGATCTATTGGGAGTTGGTATGGCAACTTTTTTTGAAAGTAAGAAATATTTGCCAGTCTCTGTCTTCAAAGTGCAGGGTTGCTGGACATCCTTTTTGTCTGGGCTCCCCCACACTGCAAGGGCTGCTGGGTAGAATTTATACCACTGGTTAAGATAATCCTGAACTTGTCCTGGGTTCAGTTTGGTATGTATAAAACCACTGTACCAAAACCTCATACTGCAATTCTTTCTCTCTCTAGCCAAAACTGTTCAAAGTGTCAAGTGCCCCATCTCTCAACTGAGATTCATTACAAATAGACATTAATTAGACTGTTTACCGGTTTCAATGGGGTAACATGCATATGAGTCCAGAAAGAAACTTGCATTAGTGCCCAGAAAAAAAAAGAAAGAGGACACGCTATATGGCCAGACCTCCAAAATCAAACGATTTCTAAACCTTGTTTTACTTGAAAAAAAGTAAAATAATAACTGTACAGATAGGATACAATCTAATTAGCATTGCTCTTGCAGAAACTGTCTGCCTTTATCAGACAGCCCTGAGTAAGAGGTTAAAGTGATAAATACCTGACATCTGTCAACGGCAAGGCAATCTGAGGTAAAGAACAGCTAAACCTAAAGAAGTCAGGTGCTTAAGCCAGTTTAACTTTTTCAGGAGGTGACAACCTCCTTGACACTTTAATCTTTCTTACAGAGTGCTCCTGCAGATGTCAAGTGTTCACTGTGAGCAAATGCTGTTTTAGAAAAGAAGCCACTAGTTTAAACAGACACAAGTATGTCTAGCATTTAATAGTAGTTTGGACTTGTATTGATTTACTGTTATTGTGTCTTGTAATAGTTCTGTACTATCCCCCTAATTCTATAAAATTGGGCACCCAACTCCAAGCTTAGCGCGCAAAGGGCCCATTTTACTATGCTGTGGTAAAAGGGGCCTAAAGGTAGCATCAGCGCATGACAAGTCCACATGCTAATGCGACCTTTGGGCCCCTTTTACTGCAGTGGGTAAAAAGTCCCCCCCCCTTTCCAAAAAAAAAAAAATGGCTGTGCAGCAAGTAAACACTTGCCACACAGCCATTTCAGGGGGGAGCCCTTACTGCCACCTATTTAGGAGGCATGAAGGGCTCCAGGGCTAACCCCACATTAAAAAAAAGAGAAAAAATTCCAGTCATGCCGGAAATGGCATGGGCTAAGGGAAGCACTACCACTGGTTCCTGTGGTAGTGCCAGATTGGCGCATGACAAAACGGCTCTACCGCAGCTTTGAAATTACTATTCAAGCACAGAAATCTCCTACTAGGGTGTAATACATTCCACTTCAAAATGAAAAGCTGTTATTGGTCTTCTTCTTGTCTGAGACTCATATACGAACTGAGGTGGAAAAAGTGCTACTCAATATGGAAAACTTTTCACTCGTTTACATTATTTTCTCTAACCTTCACAGTATTGCATACTATTTTATGTTTTGCACCTTTACCTTTTCTGTCTTCTGGCTTGTCTTCTTGTTGATCTAGTGTATTCTGTGGATCCACCTCCCTGGGATGTGGTGGGCTGAGAGAGCAGAACCATGGAGCTGAGGCATGCATCACCTTTGCAGGCTGATCTCTATTTTTCATGATGTGATTTTTCCCTGAGCGCCTCTTTCTGCAGAGGTGTTTTTTTCGCTGTTGCTTCTACCAAATTCTAATTAAGTTCTATAGTAGGAAGGTGCATCAGCTTATCCCAGGCTGGAAGATCATCTTCAGCAAGGTCCATAAACACTGTTTGATAAGATGTGGGTATTGTCAACGTTTTGCTCAGCTGAATTTTGGAAAGCAAGTTTTAGTTCATTTCTTTGGAACTAGTTTTAAATAGGTGCCTCTTTTCTTCACTATCTATATAAGGCACAGTATTTTTGAACTGATCACATTTTGCTACTATAATTAATTGGTGTTCTGAGGTAGCACCAAGATATCTCATTTCATTCCACTTCTCATGTAAACTAAGCATGTACTTTTATCTCTGTGCAGAAAAGTTGCACTTGATACACTCTCTCTTTCTCACAGAAATATACCATGGATTGTGAGCCAAGTGAAGATCCCATCAGCTTATTACCTAATGCCCAAGACCATTTGAGGTGCTGTGGATCAAGGCTGGCCACGAACAATCTTCAGAACACAAAGCATTAGGATTCAGCCTTTTTTGACTGTTGTGATTGTAGAGTGAACTGAGGGACCCTCTGTTACCCTGATCTGACATTCTTATGCAGAACTGCTTTAGTAGTTCTACTGCTGTCTGAAGAAATATTTCAAAACACAAAGTTTTGGGGTTTCCCTGAAAACATCTTTTCTCACAATGAAGATGCGTGAGATAACTTTGCATATAATGGAGACAGTGCATGCAAATTTATCTCATGCATATTCATTATGGATGTTATGGTATAAGCCAATCATCAGAATTAAATGTGTAGCATGATGTTGTGTTGGATCAGATATATATTTGTGCAGCTTTTAAAAATATATTTTTGACACTGCAGCAGAGAGAATAGTTTCATTTCAAGCCCCTCTCTCCCCATCCCTTTTTCTGGGAACTCCTGAGAGCAGGGATAGTTAATTACAAACACTTAACAAACACAAAAGAGCTTCCTCTGCCCTCCCACCTAACAAAGGCTTGACTAAGGTGGGCACCTGAATACCCCATTGAAGACAAAGAACTCAGAGGAAAACCATAAACAAGACATTTGCTTGTCAAAGGTATACCTGCCCCTCCCATCAGCTTTCAGACATGTGCAGAAAGGAAGGACTTGTAATGTGTATCTGCTCCAGAGACTAAGCAGGAAGCCCTGTACATCAAAAGACCATTTGCCAGCAAAATCCAGACAGCAAGTCTCGTGATGTCATAAGACATGAGACCAAGACTCAGGGGTCGTGTGCAGACATGAGTCCAAGATACCACAATGCTTTGCAAATGCCCAAGGGTCGTGTGGAAACCAGGACAAAGATCCACATGGCATATCCTCCTGCAGCTTGCAAGGTATAAAAGGACAAGCTGTTTCCCAAGACTCAGATTCTCTTCAACTGCAAGCAACTCAGATTCTCTTCAACTGCAAGCAACTCAGATCCACTCACTGCAGAGGCTCTCTCTTCTCTCTTCAAGACTCTCCCTCCAGGAGATTCTCTCTTCAGCACCAATCCAGATGCCTTGCTCCTGATCTGCAGTTCACCTGCCTCATGGCTCTTCAATGGACCACAAAATGCTTTTGCAACAGACTGCTTTGTAAGTTATAACTTTTGATCTAGACCTGCTACTTTACCTTACTTAAGCACAGATTATCTGTAAAGATCTCTTAAAACCTACCTCTCGTGTGCAATTGTATATTAAATCAACCTTTTTGAAGCTAAAAATACGGTCTCTTTGTGTTCTGAGTATATGGTATCTTTTATATATACTTAATTTATTTAATTTACTGCAATTATCACCTTTGGTGATTGGTGGAGAAATTAATATCCTAAAACTTATAAATACAGCACCTGCTCTTAAATTATAAACAGTAGCGAGTGCTCTCTAGAGCTCTTTTCCCCAAGATAAATCATTTCTTGTAACATGGATATCTTGAAACCGGACTGGCTTGGGAAACCCTGTTCTAAAATAATTAATGTGCATCTGTTTACTTACCTCCCTGTTTACTAATCTGCGCTAGCGGCCTCCGTGCGCTAATGCCGACACAACCCATTCACTTTGAATGGGCTGTGTCTGAATTGTTGAGCGGCTTAGAAAACGGGGGGGGGGGGGGGGGGGTTAATGTTGACCTGGTTAATGAGTCTCAACTGACTGCCATAATCAATGAAATCGTGGATATGATGGGTGGGATGAAGAGAAGGACAGGGCACTTGTGGGGATAAATGATGGCTAGCTCGTGCGGCCTTTTTGACTGATATAAACATAATACAAATATTTAGAAAAAAATTGTGAATTACTTTAGTTTATTCAGATATTTTTATAGCACTTTCCACAGAGATATATCAAGGTGGTTTTACAATAATTTTATATCATAAATAGAAACAGAAAACAGAGGAAGAGGGAAGGATCAAAAAGAAAAGTTATATGTTACAGTGTTAAAAGAAGAGACAGACAGAGATGATAAAGCCGAGGAGACAGGAAGTGCTTCTGTTGCCTGATGCATCTCCTTAGACCAAAGAGAAATAAAGGGATAGATATTCAGTCAGCGGACGTTTTCAGGGGAAGTCTTTTATTCAGTCTGGAAGAGTGACTGATTGGACTAAAAGATTCTGGGGGAAAAAAACGTTTTAAGATAAGTACACATTTTTTTTTGATTCAGCACAATGTTTTGTTATAGCACTATTAACTGAGGAAATAGCACATACACATATGTTTACGAACAAGAGTGGCCCGATGAAAGAGGTGCTATGTCACCGTGGCAAAAGAAATTATATTGCCTTTAAATGAGTGGTTGTTTCTGAGGGCACTCTTTCACTATCGAGCAACAGCAGCAATTAATGTGTATACTAAAAAGCATTTTGTATTGTAGTATCAGCTACTTTCCTCATTGTATTTTCACAAAGAAAGTCCTAGTTCTATAGAAGATATTACGACCTCTCTCTAGACAGTATACCTATGTTTTATCTTAATAGTTTCATTGTAAATTTGACAAAACATGAATCATAGTGCAACAGGTTATTTTTTTTTTGTTGTAGAATTTTACATGGTACAATGCAAAATCTGATTCCAACATCTATGGATGTATATAATAAGGACGAAGGGTTCAGGATTCTTATGTTATTAGACCTGCTGGGGCATTTTATCAAGGATATTTACCACATATATCTAATATTTTAAAGTACAAGAATGGATGTTTCAGCAAAGATTGTGTTTGAATGTAAAAAAAAAAAAAAAGAAAACAATTATATTACTTTCAAGATTGATAGGTCTGGATTATTTATAAAATTTGAAGTTAGAAGAATATGATTTACAATTTATTTATTTATTTATTTATTTGCATTTGTATCCCACATTTTCCCACTTATTTGCAAGCTCAATGTGGCTTACATAGTTTTAATAGCATTGTCATTTCAGCATATCAGATACAGTTAGTATTGTGTAAAGATTAAGTAGGGAAGAGAGAGGAAAGAAGGGATTGATTAGGGTAGTTATAGAAGGTACAATCTTTCTGAATTGAGGAATTTACATATTTGGATTGATTCACAGCTGTAACTAAGATCTCGAGTGAAAACAGTGGTACAGAAAAGGTTTTACAAATTTAGGATGACAAAAAGATTAAAACTATTTTTAGATAATGATAATTTTAGGTCAGTGGTTATGGTAGCTGATAAGTCTTCATTCACACCATTTCAGTTGCTGGAGCATTCCCACAGTTTTAGTCAAGGGATGTTTGAAGATGTTGTGAAGGGGTTTCTCAAAGATATAGCAGTTCGCTCTAGGATACAATGTAAGGGAGCCATTTCACTTCTACTGCACAGAGAGCTTCCTGCTCAGATCCTATGATCGCCTTATTATCCTCTTCAGATTGGGAGCACAAACTGGCTCATTTCCTCCCTCTGTCCTCCCCAGACTCACTTCCATGCAAGCTAGATCCTTTTCATATTCACCTACCCTCAGCAGAATGGGAAAAGAAGGGATCTACAGGAATTCCAGTCTGGCGTTTCCCCTCCACTTTTAAAGAATGAGTCCCAGTTCAAGGATGTTTCATATTCAAAGTTTATAAATAAAATGTCCTGTTGATTTATGGCATTCCTTTCATTTTAAAGCTCTTGGCTGTGTAATTTTTATTCTAAGCTGCCTTGATTTTGTAAGAAAAAAAAAAGCAGTATAAAAAATGTTAATAAACTAGAAACTATACCCTTTTCTCCTTCAATAGCAAACGGAGACCAGATCAGATGTCTTTGCCCTTTTAAAATATAGAGAGAGACCTCAAAGACAACAGTTGCTCAGCGACCAGCAACCCCACATGTGGCAAAATCCACTCTGTATTCAGCCTGTCTCTATACAATATATATATATTACGCCAAGCCCCCTCCCTGCCCGTCTTCAAGTCTTTGCTTAAAGCCCACCTCTTCAATGCTGCATTCGGCACCTAACCCTTACCGTTCAGTGAATCCAGACTGCCCCCAATTTGACTGCCCCTATCGGACCGACCGTTCACTTGTCTATTAGATTGTAAGCTCTTTGAGCAGGGACTGTCTCTCTTTGTTGAATTGTACAGCGCTGCATAACCCTAGTGGCGCTCTAGAAATGTTAAGTAGTAGTAGTAGTAGTAGTATACAGTTGGATGTGAAGTATAAAGGATTTAATAAAATCTAGCTGTCACAATCTTCCGTAGTCACGGAAGCAGCAATGCATAAAGCCAAAAAAATGTAAAGATTTCTGTAATATTTTTCCTGGAAAGATCCTAGATTGTTGGACCACACTGGAAAGAAGGTGTTTCAAGGAACTGCGGGCCCCTTTTACCAAGCTGCGGCAAAAGAGGACCGGTGCTGGCGTCAGTGCGTGTTGTACATGCGTGCCGAGACCCCTTTTGCCGCAGCTGGTAAAAGGGAAGTCTCGCCTTCCCGAAGAAAATGGCTGTGCGGCAAGTAAAGCAGTTGCTGCGCATCCATTTGAGGGGGGAGCTCTTACTGCCACCCATTGAGGTGGCGATAAGGGCTCCCATGTTAACCCAGTGGTAACTGATTACCGCCAGGTACACTCCAGTGCTACAAAAATAAATACATTTTTGTAGTGCCGGACATGAACGTGTGTTAGGGGTGGGAAGTACCGCTGGGCTCCTGCATAATGAGCAGTAAGCCCGCATCGGGCTTACCGCCGCCTAGTAAAAGGAGCCCTATGCTCTCTGCAATACACATCTTGCAATTCAAATGGGGGGGGGGGGGGGGGGGGGGGGGGCAGAGTTTGGCTGTTCATATAAACTTGGCAGCAGATCACTATATATTCTTGTCACCTCTGATTTGCTATCCATCCTCCGGGCTGCCCTCTACCTGGCAAAAAAAAACCCCTCCTTCCAACTGCCAAGATATGTTGCAGGAAGAGATATCCAGGACTCACCATTTATTTCTGACTAAATCCTGCTTGTCAGTGGAAAAAGCAATGTTGAAAACCTATAATAGGCATATTCTGTAGACAGCAGGATTGATAAGAAACACAATCCCCCCCCCCCCCTCCCCGCAACATCTCTAAGCATTGTCTCACTGTTTGAGCTTTAGAACCAACTGAAAAATTGAAGAGACCACAGCATGTGGGACAAGCCACACATGTTCAGTACTCTACATTAAATTTTGAGTTCAGGGAGAGCACTTCCATCCCAGCATGTCAGATGATGACACACACTTGTCTATGTAAAACACCTTGCTTTATGGATTTCCTCACATTTTCTTCACTGACAAATTACTCCTTTTTCGATATTTCTTTTCATGTTTCTTTAATTCTCTCTTTTCTTTTTGAAATGGCATAAATTGGTCCTATCCTTTCACCCTGCTACACAGATTTTATCTTTGTCTAATTTTTGTTGTCTGGATCATTTCTTTTGTCATTCTAGACATTTCCAAAGTTTATTTTTAATCTAACACCCTGATTGCTATTTTGTCTCTTCTATTTCTATTCATGTTTTATATGCTGCCAACTCTCCCAAAGAATCTGAAGCAGTTAAACAGAATAAGCCTTCACATAAAAGGGAATTAGATTTAGTTAGCTGTAAATTACATCAAACAAGTACAATTATGTTATAACTCAAACGAAAATGTTTTTAAGGCTTTTCTCAAAGCAAAATATGATGGAATGGATTTAATGTCTCGAGAGGGAGATCATTCCAAATCTTGACTGCCTGAAAATAAAATGAATTCTCATGAACCTTTTCTAAACGTATGTTTTTAGATGTGGAATAGCCCATTCGTAAAGTGCGTAAGAAACAGTTACTCCGTCCAACGGCTGGAAAAAACGAAAGATCTACTACAACTTCAGAATTTAAGCCACAAATTGCTTTTAAAACCAAGCAAGCTAGCTTGTATCTAATCCGTTGTTTGATAGGTAACCAGTAAAGATCTTTCATAAAGCTAGACAGAGAATCATATAAGGAGCTGCAATAATCTAACAGTGGCAACAAAATCGCCTGGGCCACGATCTTAAAATTAAGTGGGTGCAGTGATGCTCTGATTGCGCAGACCTGCCTGAGCTTGAAAAAAAAGAAATTCTTGCTAAGTGCATTGATCTGGTCAAAATAGGAGAGATTTGAGTCTAAAATAATCCTTAACACTTTAGAATGATTTTCAATCATTAATTTTTCCCCCGTTATGTTATCTTTGCATAAAGATGTGTCCACATTGCCAAACTATAATATTTTCATTTTATTTAATTTTAAATGATCAAATGCCTACCTACCCATAATAGAAATATAATACCTTAAGGAGGCCAAAGTATTCTCTCAATTTTTCATGACAGGGCACAGCAGAAACATGTCATCAGCATATGACAACGTGAAAATCTCTGAACCTTCAAATAAAGAACTTAGGGGTTCTTTTACCAAGTTGCAGGAAAAAGGGCCCTGCGCTAGCAGCCGGGGCTGTTTTTCCCTCGTTTACTGCAGTGGGTAAAACGCCCCCAGATACACTTGGTCATGCAGTAAGAGAACTCTTATCGTGTGGCCATGCGACAGGGGAGCCCTTACCGCCACTCATTGGCGATCAAGGCTCCCACGCTAACCCAGCGGTAACCGGGCAGGATGCAGCAATGCCCGATTACCACCAGGTTACAACTGCACAAGCCATTTATGGGGGTTTTCTCTTTCCCCCAGAAATGGAGCGCGCTTGGGGTGGGACTTTCGCCGGCAGCTGTGCTGGGCTGGCAGTAGTCCTGGAAGAGCGAGCGGTAAGCCCGCGTTGCGTTTACCACCGCTCTGTAAAACAGCCCTTAAATGAGTGGTAATGGATTTCTGTTTTGACACCCACCACATGCTGTTCCTTATGTTGTATTCAGAAATTAAGTATGTACCATTTATTGAATTCATTAAGTCTTCTGAACAAACAGAATGTTTCTAGCTCTAGAAAACCTAGTTTGTTGTAAATATTTTGGTCAATATTCAAAGCAATTTAAACGGACAGGAAAGGCTTCTTCCCATTTAAATTGTGCTCTGTGGCCAGTGGCTGATATATTCAGCAGCAATTAACTGGGCGGTGCCTCTGAATATTGGCTCTGACTGGCCATTTTTGCAGTGGGCCAGACGGGTGTATTCTGAGAGGAGAGTCAGGGAAGAGTCCAGGGGAGTCATCTCAGGTAGAGGGTTTGGGAGGCGGGGTCAGAATTGGCAGAGTGGGGGGGTTGGGAGGGGGGGTGTCAAAATCGACATGGGGGGAGGAAGAAAATCATAAAGCCACTTACTTGTGCAAGTCCCAGAAAAGAAAGGGTTGGAAGAATGGGAGGGGAAGTGGCATTATATGTTAAAGATAATATTAAGCAACAGAATTGCAAGACTTACAGGCAGTGGTGTGCTGGAGCCGGCTCGCACCGGCTCGCAAGAGCCGGTTGTTACATTTTGTACCGACTTGCGAGCCGGTTGTTTCCCACTGCGAGCCGGCTCTCCTCCCTCCCGCCCGATCCGGTCCCTCACTTGACTCTTCTAATTCTTTGGCGGGGCAGGCAGTCAGCAGTGACCCTAATCTCCCCTGCCCTCCATCCACCCATGCCCAGCAGTGACCCTCCTCTCCCCTGCCCTCCATCCACCCATGCCCAAGGACTCCCTTCTCTCCCCTGCCACCCCTCCCACGTTGCTCACCGGCGACTTCTCCTCCCTCCCTCCCTCCGGATCCGTCCCTCACCGACCTGACTCTTCTGATTCTTCGGCGGGGCAGGCAGTCTTGCCTGCCCGCTACCAGCGCTGACTCTCCCCTGCCAGTTTGCGCTTTAAAAATGGCTGCCGAGACTTCCAGAGGCGGCCTTGCGAGACTTCTACTGCAGCTATTTTGAAGCGCGAACTGGCAGGGGAGAGTCAGCGCTGGTAGCGGGCAGGCAAGACTGCCTGTCCCGCCGAAGAATCAGAAGAGTCAGGTCGGTGAGGGACGGATCCGGAGGGAGGGAGGGAGGAGAAGTCGCCGGTGAGCAACGCGGGAGGGGTGGCAGGGGAGAGAAGGGAGCCCCTGGGCATGGGTGGATGGAGGGCAGGGGAGAGGAGGGTCACTGCTGGGCATGGGTGGATGGAGGGCAGGGGAGATTAAAGTCACTGCTGGGCATGGGTGGATGGAGGACAGGGGAAAGAAGGGTCACTGCTGGGCATGGGTGGATGGAGGGCAGGGGACATTAGGGTCACTGCTGGACATGGGTGGATGGAGGGCAGGGGAGATTAGGGTCACTGCTGGGCATGGGTGGATGGAGGACAGGGGAAAGAAGAGTCACTACTGGGCATGGGTGGATGGAGGGCAGGGGAAAGAAGGGTCACTGCTGGGCATGGGTGCATGCAGGGCAGGGGAGCGGAGGGGAGAGAGAAGAAATGCTGGACATGGATGGAGGGGAGAGAAGAATGAGGAAGGAGATGAGATGAGGGAAAAGGAAGAGAGGAGAAAAACTGCACATGGATGAAGAAAATAGGCAGAAGCTGAGGACCCGAAATGAAGAAGAAAGGAGAAATGGAAAGAAATAAATGGAAAGGAAGCCCTGGAAACGGAGTTAAGATGACAGATAGCAGCAGAATCGGATACTGGGCCAGCATGATCAGAAAAACAGTTACCAGACAACAAAGGTAGAAAAAAATCATTTTATTTTCATTATAATGTTTGGAGTATGTTCACTTTGAGAATCAGGTGCTCAACATTAAAAGTTTATATTTATTTACTTATTTATGGCATTTTATCCCACATTAAACATGAATTAGATTGGAACCTGGGATCATTTAATTTTTTTTCCTGGATAATGCATTGCCACCCCCCACCCCCCAGGCTCTCTCCCCGGCTATAGTCAGCTCTGCAATTTGGGGGGGCACAGTGGGGGGCGCAGAGGGGGACCGGGGAGAGAGCCTGTTGTTAAACATTTACCAGCACACCACTGCTTACAGGGTAAGAAGACAGGTGAGAGAGGTAAGACATGATAAATGCACCGGAGGCAAGTTTTTCAATTGAAAGAAAGCTCTGGAAAGAGGGGGCATAGAAAGAAGATGAAAGGGGACAGACTCAGGAGTAATCTGAGGAAATAGTTATGTTACTTTTTCACGGAAAGGGTGGTGAATTTGTGGAAGTGGAGGTGGAGGTGATGAAAACTGTACCTGAATTCAAGAAAGCTTGGGACACCGACATGGGCGTAGACTGGGGGAGGGGGCGAGGGGGGGCAGTGCCCCACCAAACGACGACGACGACTTATCCAAAGTCGCTTCGGCGAACTGGCGGGCGGGGCACCAGTAGTAAAAGCAACAAGCAGGCACGCTCGTCTCCGTCCGCTTCCCTGCCCTCTCAGCGTCCCGCCCGAAAGGAAATGACATCAGAGGAAGGTGGGACGCAGAGAGGGCAGGGAAGCAGACGGAGACGAGCGTGCCTGCTTGTTGCTTTTACAACCCCCGCTCGCTCGCTCGCCCGTCCGCCACTGGAGTGGAAATGCTGGCTCGGTCTAGTCCATTTGGTAAGTCTCTGCTTCCACTCCCCCGCGCAGCCGTCGCCGTTCACTCAAACCTGTGAGCTGCTGCATCCACGTTGTCGTTCTTTATGGGAGATGCTGCGAAGGGGGCGAGAGGGGGGGGAGACGCTGGATAGAATGGGGAAGGGGATGGATAGAAATATATTAGCATATTCATTTGCATATATATATGCAAATGAATATGCTAATATGCTCCGCCCCATCCTTTGCCTCCCCAAATGAAACAGTCAAACTACGCCCATGGACACCGGCACAGGATCTCTAAGGGAGAGGATGGGATAGTAGATGGTATGGATTGGCAGTCTGGATAGGCCATAGGGGTCTGAATATTCAAAATGATTTAAATGGCCAGGAGATGCTAACAGTGCATTTTCAGCAGCACTTAACCAGCTACTTTGGGGGCGTTCTGGGGGCAGAGTCAGCAGTTAACCACTGAAGGTTAACCTCATAAATAGGATCATATAAAAGGCAATCCTATCTTTATGCGGTCCTTTATAGTTGGTTAAGTGCCGAATATCACACATAACTGGCTATAATTTGGCTGGCATCATAAACACCCAGAAATTCAATGCTCTGGTCTGAATATCGGCCCCTCTCAAAACAGTTCTTGCAGTGGCATTCTGCACTGTAATGCTCTAAGCGTGGAAATAGGCAAGCCAGGAAATAAAATATTATTATAATCCAGGCAGGGTATTAAGACGGTCTAAAACGCAGTGCAAAAGTCACCAGCATCTAAAACTGATCGAAAAATGATGAATTACTTTAACATTGTGAAAAGCCATACACACAGCCTTGTTAATATGGGAACTCCATAATAAAATGTTGATTTATCAGCCCCAAATAAAGTACATCCTCTTTTACTGCTGTATCAACGTTGTCCACAATAAGGACTGATGGGAGGACAAAGGACTTACTGCTTGTAGCCTCATTTTTCTTGTCATTTATAAGTAACCTGTGGTTCCACAGCCAAAATATTGTCAGCATAAATATGATAGTAAATATTGTGTGGTTGAATAACATCACACCAAGGCCACATATAGATATTAAACAGTAAGGCTGTCTGCAGGACACCTTTTGACAATTAACCCCAGCTAGAGGTCAATGGACTTATATGAACTTCCTGTATTTGTCCAGTCAGACAGGAAGAAAGCCACTGGAGAACTGCACCACTAATACCAAAACTCTGCAGCTGTTGAAGTTGCAAAGCATAGCTCACAGGATCAAAAGCTGCTGCAATATCCAGAAACATCAGAACAGAACCCACTCCAGTACTCTCTGTGCTCCGCATCAGATTACTGGACAAAGATATCAATAATGTCTCCACACCATAACTCTATGCTACTGATTATCTAAAATATGATAAGTATCGCAATAAACCTGCAATTGCTAAAGAATAAGTCACTTTATAAGGTTTGCTAAGAAAAGGATGCATATTTGCCCTCATTAATTGCATAGTTAGTGATCTGGTTGCCAGGGATAGGTAAACTAAGCTTGTCAAAAATAAAAAAGCAGCAACTTACCCTTAGGGGCTTTTATCCACCTAGTGGAAATAAGGGTCTGCGGGAGATGTGTCATATCCCTCACCTGTTCTCTGTAGTCTCCAGCATGGAGGTTTAATGAGAGGAGTCTGCATGACATCAAAAGGTTGAAGTTGTCCCCCCCACGCCCCTATATATAGTGCACATAGGGCCCCTTTTAATAAGTCGTGTAGGTGTCTATACACGCCCAACACGCGCCAAAATGGAGTTACCGCATGGCTCTCGCGATAATTTCATTTTTGGCGCGCGTTCGCTATGTGCAACTAAAAAATATTTTTTTATTTTCTGGCGCGCCAAGTGGCAGATGCGCACCACGTGGCATCTGATGCGCATAGGTCATTACTGCCCAAATTCTTTACCACTAGGTCTATGGCTGGTGGTAAGGTCTGAGACTCAAAATGGACATGCGGCAATTTTGATTTTGCTGCATGCCCATTTTCGGGGGAAAAAAAAGAGGGCTTTTTTACAGGTGCACTGAAAAATTATTCTGCACGCGCCCAAAACCTGCAGCAACACTACTGCAAGCCATTTTTCAGTGCACCTTTGTAACAGGACCCCATAGTGCAGCAATGAAATCCACAACACAGCACTGACAAATACATTTGGAATATAACCATCCCCCCTTCAGAAACCCCTCGAAAACTCCCCAAACATCTCTTCCACCTCCCCCCCTTACATCCCACCCTCCAACCCCAGTTCCCAAGAATGCAAAACCTAGGAGGTTTAATAAAACAATATAAACCTCATAGGTTTCCTACTGTTTTCAATAGCGATAGCAATTGTTTTGTTCTGGCCAATATGGCGGCAAGCGTCCACTGCCATCAGCCCAGATAATGGGCCAGATAGGATGATGACGGCTCCTGTCATCAAACCCTCCTGGTCTCCACTCTCCAGCAGCATTCCATGCCATGAAGAATCTGTTTACTTTCTAGAAACGTAGGACTTACTTTATAGCCCTGCAAGAGGGCGCTGGCTGATGTCATCACTTCCTGTTTGGCAGTACATAAGGAAGTTTCTGACTCCCAGCCAGTGCCTTTGCAACAGGTCTCCTAGAATTGTCTAGCGTGTGTTGCAGCCTATCTCCTGTTCCTGCCTGTGTTGCAGCCCTGCTCCTACCTGTGTTCTAATCCTCTTCCTGTTTGTGTCTTGTTGTTCACAGCCTCTGAGCCCTCTGACTCTGCTTACTACTACTACTACTATTTAGCATTTCTATAGCGCTACAAGGCATACGCAGCGCTGCACAAACATAGAAGAAAGACAGTCCCTGCTCAAAGAGCTTACAATCTAATAGACAAAAAATAAATAAAGTAAGCACATCAAATCAATTAATGTGATCGGGAAGGAAGAGAGGAGGGTAGGTGGAGGCGAGTGGTTACGAGTCAAAAGCAATGTTAAAGAGGTGGGCTTTCAGTCTAGATTTAAAGGTGGCTTTGTCAAGCCAGACCCCCAAGGGCCCTCTTGAGGGTCATTCCTTGGCCTCAACTCTTGTCGGGTAAAACCCCAAGGGTTCTTCTGAGCCATCCTCTGGTCACATCCTTACTGGGGTGTGACTCGCCTACCAACAGTTGGGGCCTGCCTAGCCTTCAGGCTAAGTGGGAAGCGTAAACCCAACTGCAACCCAAGGACCCACCTACCCTGAGCCATAACAGAGTACAAAGGCCATGAGCTCAGGTGAGTCACCCGCTCTGCAGTTGCTCCAGCAATTGGCTCTTCAGCTTCAGCAGTTGTCTGGTTCAGCTCAAGATCTGACTACCTGTTTGGGCCACGTCCTTGACCTCACTAAGGAGGTTCCTGCAAACAGCAGGAACTCCAGTTTTGAATCTGCCTCCAGGGCCTGCCTTAGCGACACCACTTCCAGCTCACCCAGTGCTTCGGCCTCAAGTCTAGGAACTGCCGCACTTTGATGGGAACCCCAAGGCCTGCTGAGGATTTATTAACCAGTGTTTGATGAACTTTTCATCTGATCGGGTCAAGATCACTTTCATTGTCTCTCTCCTTGCCGGGCAAGCACTGGCTTGGGTATCTCCCCCTATGGGAGCAGAATGACCCACTTATGTCCAATCTGGTGGCCTTCTTCATGCGGATCCAGCATGTATTTGACAAGCCAGGGCATCTGTCTTCAGTAGCTTCTGAGCTCCTGCACCTACAAGAGACACTAACTGTGGGTCAGTATGCCATTCAATTTTGGACACTGGCTTCAGAACTGTAATGGAATCAGGAAGCCCAGGTAGCCGTCTTTTGGCAGGATATGGCAGGGCACCTTAAGGATGAACTTGCAGGACAGAATCTCCCCACCAGTTTGGATGATCTGGTTTCCTATGCATCAAGGTGGACATTCATTTTCAAGAGAGGGCTAAAGAACGTGGAGGCAAATGCCACACTACACAGTCGACACCCCAATTTCAGGACCCTACAGATCCACAGATGCCAGCTCCTTCTGCCACCCTGGAGGAAGAGGTTTCCATGCAGATAAACCACTCAACTTTTGTCGGAGGAGAAAAGGCATCAGAGAATGTAAGACCACTGTTTTACACTGTGCAGACCTGGGACATTATGCTAAGTGATACAGGAAACTGGGAAACCTATGAGGCCTAGGAGTAGTGGGGGAGACTTCCCTAGGTCATTTCCGAGTTGTTCCAACCTCCCTCTTTACTCTACCTGTCACCCTTCAATGGGAAAGTAAATAGATTGTTATCCAAGCTCTCCTTGATTCTGGAGCAGCCGGGAACTTTGTGGGTGAACAGCTGATATGTAGTATGATATTTCTGTGAATCTCCTCAGAGAACCCCTATATATCTCTTCAGTCTATAGAGACCCACTGCCAGGGTATCTGCGGACTATTGCTCAACCTGTTTCCCTTCAGTTTGGGTCTGAGAAATCTTGCCCCCCCCCCCCTCCCCTTGGCGGGCCTGCCTTGATCTCCCAATCTGTGTTTGTGTTTCAATGCTACACCATCTAGAGAAGTACGCCAGTGCTGTATCAATGTGTCTGGGGGCTCAGGGTGCTATGATGTAAGTAAGGGTGCCAAAATATCCAATAGGGTATTCTTATCAAACTGCTTAAAATGGCTATGTGTAGCCATAGTCTGTGATGTCCCACAAGTGTTATCATGCATGGGAAAAGAAAGCAGGAAGGATAATAAAAGGCAATGAGACCAGGGTACAAGGAATTACAATCAAATTTAACATACAGTATTCTCACATCCATAAGTAGGGCATTTTCTTCAATCCTAAATTTTCTTTTTTAGAGAATATCAGTACTCCAACCCTGCCTCCCCCCCCCAAAAAAAAAACCTTCTTAGGATGATGAAAAATCATATACTGCCAGATATTCAGTGCCATTTAACCGGCCAGGAACAGCTCCTGGCCAGTTAAATAGCACTTAATTGGCTATCTGCAAATATTCAACAGGGGATAGCCTGGTCAGCTCAATATAGCCGGCTAGCCATGAACATTCAAATTCTGGCCAGCTAAGTTTTGCAGTCAAATGGGGCCGTGTAAATAGCAGGCCTGTCTTTTGCTGCTATGAACTTAGCCAGCCAGCCAGTGCTGAATATTGCCTTAGTCGACAAAGTTTATAGCTGCCAAAAATAAACCGGATATTCAATGCCATCACTGGAAACAGCACAGCACTGAATATCCAGGCTCACTTCTAATTCTGAATATCTGCCCCATAGTCATTACTAATCAACTAATTTAACAATATTGCATCTGTATGAGATAACAAAGACTCTGGAACACAAAAAGATCAGTTTAGGCATCAATGAATCATTTACAGCAGGTATCTTATTACAAATAAATTTAGCATTTGCTAGCATCATATTTAATGTAACGGCACCACTATACAAATAAACGTTTTTGAGCACTGGCCTAATTATAATTGGGAAAGAATGGCATCTTGTTACCTAAATGACATCAGGAATATTAGAAGTTAGACAAAAATAAATAGTACTGTACGTCTAAGACAGGTGAAACACAATATTGTTTCATGAAATCTGTTTTCAACTTAGACTTTCTTCTTATTCATATGAAAATCATGCAGCAGCTGCATGTTTAAGTTCCATAAGCAAAATAGTTCTTCCTCTTCCTCCTCCCCATCCTTGTATATAATTAGCAGAAAATTATGACTCACAAAAACTGGGGGAACCTAAGGTGAAAAATGAGTCATGGAAATCCTTACCTTCCTCTAGTGGTTCAGTTGCAGTGTAAATGAAATATTCTGTTATATTATTTCATTTCTATGGCACCTCTGTAATACAGATTCAGAAAGGGGAAGTAAAAAAGGTGGATTTGCTTAGAAGTGCTAAAAAAAAACATCTGTACAATGACATGGTGAAAGCAAGTCCATTGAAAATCCACTTTTGCTGATTTAAGGATCTTGGCATGAAAAATATATTCTGATATTTATAATTTTGGCATACATTGCAATGCTAAAAGGCAGCCAGCATGTTCACATGCTTTCTGAACGAATGAACAATAATAATTGGCCTTTTGTAATTATTAATCATCTCAACAGGGAGTTTTCTTTTTTAGATAGGAGGGCCTGGTTTGGGAGTACAGTATGTTTCATCAGTGTGAATGTTTCTCTCCTTTATTCTTTTAGGGATCTTTTTACTAAGGTGCAAGTGGATTTAGCACATGCTAAAAATTAGCATGCACTAAATGCTGAGATGCCCATAAGAATATAATGGGTCTTAGCGTTTAGCGCACATGAA
Source organism: Microcaecilia unicolor (assembly GCF_901765095.1). Taxonomy (NCBI): domain Eukaryota; kingdom Metazoa; phylum Chordata; class Amphibia; order Gymnophiona; family Siphonopidae; genus Microcaecilia; species Microcaecilia unicolor. The sequence goes on from NC_044031.1 coordinate 217,293,165, forward strand.
TTTCTAGTGTATGCTAAATCTGATAGCGCACCTTAGTAAAAGGGGCCCTGTAGTGAGAATGACTGTCCTATTATTTAATGGAGTTCCCTTTTTAATTGTTAACCAGGGCTTAATTTGTGTTGGAACAGAGCGGAATGGCATTCTGGCATTTGTTTGGGTCCAGGAAGTGATGTCACCACCCATGACTTCCTTCCTCCCCACTCCCCTCCCATGATCAGGCTTCTCTCCATTTTTCTCCTTCTCTAATATGCAATGGCATTCCTTCCGCCCTCTCCCCGCCCCCTATACCTTTTCAAAGCTGTCTTCTTGTTTTAGAGATTGCCAGCAGCGAGCAGCAATTTGCAATATGCTACTCGTGCCGACATTGGAGCCTTCTGTCTGACACAACTTCCTGTTTCTGCATACGCGGAAAGGTGAGACAGAAGGTAACATTTTCCTTGGCAAAAAATTGTGTTTCTTTGTTAAAAAAAATTGTTGGAACATGCAAATCTTACATTCAGTGTATGGTGTTAGACCTGCTGGCAACCTATGTATGAAGAATTGTCAACCCAGTTCCTGTATATATGTTCTATGAATCCACTCTCTTCTCCCTGCCTGGACCATGCCTGCGGGGTCCTGATCTGCATCTCTCTGGACCTTCACTGAATCCCTGGGCCTTGCTGAACTTCACATCCAAGATAAGACTTTCTCCAGGCTCCAGCAACAACTTTGCTACAAAAAGACTTCTTTTCTAGCAAGGACCTCCTGCACCACTCCAACCAGCAGCCTCCATCAAAGCGAGTTACTATTAATTCAGCCTAATTTATAATTCAGACTTTCTAACAATATTTATCTTGTGGCACATTTCCCATGTTTAAAATCCCTAAAAACTGTCTTTTAACATTATTGCATTACCTGTATTGTAAATAAACATTTTAAAGGTAAATATCTGGTCTTTATGTTCTGAGAACATGTCCTTAAACCTTACAGTGCAAGTTAATGTAATTTCCCAAATATATCCCTTCATCCCCCTTCCCTCCTTCCTTTTTACATTTTCATGTGGGGTGGGGTGGGGGTGGAGGAGAAGAAAAGCTGGACCAATGGTTGGTTGGTCTGTGGGTGGGGGGTAACAAAAGAGTAAAAGATGGACCAATGGTGGGTGGGGGGGATAAGGGGAAAAACTGAATCAGTGGTGGGTGGTTGGTTGGGAGAACAGTTGGACCAATGGGTGGGGTGGGAGAGGAGGAGAAAAACTGGAGCACTGGTGGGGGAGGGGAGGAGGAGAAATGCTGGACAAGGAGGAGATGGCCTTTAGGGGACAAGGGGAAGGAAGAGACAGCAGGATTATAAATAAGACGTGAGAAAGAGTGGGGAGATGCTATTGGGGGAGAGGAGAGGAATGGGAGAGAGGGAGAAGATGGAGTGGAGAGAGAGAAGGGGAGATGCTCACTTTGAGGGGAAGGAGAAGAAAGGGATAGAGAGGAGGATGCTATGGGAGGAAGGAGAGAGAAAAAAGGAGATGCTACATTGTTGGCTAGAAAGGAGAGAAGCTGCACTATTAGGGTAGGGAATGAAGAGGGGACAGGGAGATGATATGCTACAAATGTTTGGAGGGAGGAGAGAAGGAAGATGTTTGGCTACAAGAGTATGAGAGTGGAGAGGGGAAGAGAGAGGGAAGATGTTGGGTAGAACAGTGTGGGGGTGAAAAGAAGGAGAGAGAGAGATGAGATTTTGAGCTACAAAGGTGGAGGGTGGGGAAATGCTGAACAACATGCGAGAGAGGCCATGAGGTGTTGTCAAGGGATGAGAGGAGAGTGGTGAGTACAGAGGGCAAAAATGTGGTAATGGGGGTGAGAGAAGGGAACAGGAGAATGGGGAAGGAGTGCGACTGGAAATGGGAGAGCTAGGGACTGAGAGAAGGAGATGGATAGTTGATAGGTATGTGAAAAGTAAAACAAAGGAGTTGGAGAACTGGAGGGTGAGAAAGAGGATGAAATCTGAAAGGACAGAAAGGCAGAAAAGGCAGGAAAGATAAATATGTCAGAGACATATGTGAGGGAACAAAAGAAGACAGGAGGAGTGAGGAGAAAGGACAAATAGAGAAAGTTGGCAGAAGACAAACAAGAGAAAAACTCACTGGGACCAACAAAATTGGGTAAATAAAATGCCCAGACAACAAAGTTAGGAAAAAAAAAGTTTTATTCTGAATTTATGAACTGGAATATGTTAGTTTTGTGACCTGGACTGGCAGAAAAAGGATGCTCAGCTTGATGGACCTTCGGTCTGTCCCAGTATGGCAATACTTATGTACTTAAGTAGGTTGAAATATTTCTACCCAGGGTTTAGGTTTTAGAGAGAATAAACTAATAACATTATTCTCAGTCTGTGAGGGGAACTCCAACCATAAAGGAACTTTGTCAATCCTATCTAGTGTAGATTTTGATATTTTCATTTCTATTTAATTGTTCACCTATCTTTGCAGCCCAAGATGATATACAAATATAAAAGCAATTTCATGTGAGAAGTAAGTGATGCTACCTGCCAGGATGCTATCTGAGAAGTTCCATGTGGCCTGCAGTTGAATCACAGAAATCCCTAGCATATCATCAGCAGCAGTGATCCAATTTGAAGGGAGAACCTTCCAAAACCACTCAGCACTGACACGGAAAAACACCTGAGGATCTCAAGGAGTTTCACCTGTGCAGTGGCTCCTCTTGTGGGAGCATTCCAAAATGGCAGCAGCAGGATCATGATCACTGAATAGCAGCAGAAACTGGTCCCTGGCAGATGATGAATGTAATCATGGCCTTAGAGGGGAGATGCAGAACTGGTTCAAAGAAATTTGTCAAGAAGTGGTGGTGGTGAAAAGGCAAATTACTGAAAAGACTGCAGATCTTTGAGATCAGCCACAGACAGAGGAGACTGAAAAGCTTGTTGTGGAGTAGGCGGAAGTGATTGGTGAAATGCAATGTTGTTCAAAGTACTACAGTAAAAGTAAAATTAAATGTATATTTTAATACTTAAGTAAAATGTACAGTGAACACATTAAAAATGTACTTAAATGAAAGTAAAAGTTATTGCCTAATATTTTTAGAGTAAAAAGAAAAAGTACTGCAACTACAGTGAATTCAATCATTGTTAGCATTTTTATCCCAATAACTTTACTCTTCTACCATTCAAACCACTTTGCTTTTAGTAAAACTAAATTTTGAAAATGACTGTCATTTCTGCGAGCCATTAATCCAGCACGGGTAAGGAGAAATTAGATCTTACCTGCTAATTTGCTTTCCTTTAGTCCCTCCGGACCGGACCAGGATTGGACTGATGGGTTGTGCTCGCCTACCAGCAGGTGGAGACTGAGAAAAAACTCTGACTCTAGAGAGCCAATAGGAGCCCTGGCCATGTGACCTTAGCCTCAGTATTTGAATAACAAAGCAGGAAAGAAAGAAAGACCTTCTGTGCCGTATGGAATCCTAGCAGCCACAAAGCACTCGGCAATGCCAAGTATCAGAGCTCACCAGCAACTCTCACCAGAGAAGTGGTATGGCCCGATATGTATTACAGCTCACCAGCAACTCTCACTAGAGAAGTGGTATGGCTCACTTGTACTATAGCTCACCAGCAACTCTCACCAGAGAAGCGATATGGCTCACATGTAATATAGCTCACCAGCAACTCTCCCCAGAGAAGTGGTATGGCTCACGTATAATATAGCTCACCCGCAACTCTCACCAGAGAAGTGGTATGGCTCACGTATAATATAGCTCACCCGCAACTCTCACCAGAGAAGTGGTATGGCTCACTTGTCTTATAGCTCACCAGCAACTCTCACCAGAGAAGTGGTATGGCCCACTTAAGATTTTATATATATTCCATCAACTGAGCTTACCAGCAACTCTCACCAGAAAAGTGGTAAATCATATTTAAGGTTTTATAGATATTCCAGCAACTGAGCTCAGCCACAACTCTCACCAGAGAAGTGGTATGGCGTATTTAAGGTTTTATAGATAGATTCCAGCAATTGAGCTCACCAGCAACCACCAGAGAAGTGGTATAGACCACGTAAAGTTCTGTATATAAAAAGTATTGTTCCACGAATCGTAAAGGAATGAATACACTTCCTACTGAATACACTTCCTACTTAATAAAAGAAGCTAAAGAGTAGAGAGAACATGGGAGGGGCCTGGTCCGGTCCGGAGGGACTAAAGGAAAGCAAATTAGCAGGTAAGATCTAATTTCTCCTTCCTTAGCGTCCCTCCGGACCGGACCAGGATTGGACTGATGGGAAGTACCAAAGCAGTAATCTGAAGGGAGGGACCCTATGAAAACTGCAGAGAAATGTTCATGCTGCATAGGCCACCTGGCGACAACATGTAGTGTGTCCCAATGAGCAAAATAAAATGAAACTAGGACTAAGTTGCCAACTTACCAATGTGCACCGAGAGCACCAAAAATCGCCATAGTAGGAATAGAGCCCGCTTCTGAAGTTGTGGAATATGTTGTAATACGCTGTGGAACTGCCCTCTCAGCGAGAAGAGAAATAGACATTCTCATTTCCTTGATCCTTCGCGATATAGCGGGTTAGAAACAATGAAAAACTTTTACGCCTACTGGCTAGAAGGACAAAACCAATAAGAAAAAACCGATTGGGAAAGGTGAAAACTTTAAACTACAGCAAACCGAAAAGAAGTTACCAACCGTAGAAGTATTCCACACATAGATCTACTTGCTGCAATGGCTACTGGGAAACACTGCTTGAAGAGGAAAACTTTATAGAAAAAGTTATGGCTACTAGAAAACAGAACTTTAAGAGTCTGTTCACCTAGTTCACCTAGCTGGTGGACGAAGCGGGAGGTACAGGTGCAGGACTCCTTTAAGAAACCGCTTTGACAGTGGATGCTGCATAAGCGTGCGGTTGTCAACAGTATCATGCATCACTGATAGAGCTGCCAAATGAACTCTAATGGATGAGTAAGACAGACAAGATTTCGCAAGATGCAGAAGATATTCCAAAACATGCAAAATGGATACTGTTTGTGGAATGAAGTGGCGAGAGGAGTACCACAGAGTGAACCGTCGCCACTTTGATTCATAGGACTTTAATGTAGATTTCTGTCTGGAAGCAATTAAAACTTGAAGTACTTCCTGCGAAAATATCAAAGATGTTGCAGACCCAGTAACCACGCCATAAGTTTGAGTGACTGGGGGTCCGGATGTAGAAGGGTGCCTTGGTTCTGCGTAAACACCTACTGAGATGATGGAAGAAACGCATAAAGAAGGCTGAAAAACCCCTGCTGGACGTTGGCATCTGTCCCTGTCTCCGTCAAGACTGTTGCTGAACGGAAGAAGCAAGAAATGTTCGTGAGCCTGAAGGCAAAAAGAGATAGCCCTGAAGTGTCGCAGTGAGGAAGTAAGGCTGAAAAAAATGAGAGTCCATTCACCTAAATGCAGGGTGACACAACTAAGAAAAAATGAGTACAAACTCAAGAGTATACTCTTAACTCCTCCTTGGCGGATGACATAACCCATTGCCATGGCAAGGACCAACATAGCTCTCTCCGCCTTGTTTGTCAGTAGGGAAAACAAAATTCACCCGAAGGTAAAACGAATTGCTGAGGTCCCCCAGAAAAAAAATACAAACAAGCTTCTGCCAAAAAGTGTACTGCACGATGCATCCCAATGACAGAACTAAGGTTCTTGAGATAACTAGATGACACTTAAATAGTGCGATTGATGACCCTGAGATTCGCAATAGGATGAAGGAAAATTCCTTCTTGGGCATTAGAAAGTAAAATTGCATTCTGCAGAATAGAGCGAGGAAATGGCCGAAGGCCCAAGGTCACCAAGAAAAATATAAACTGGGATGTTTGCAGAGGAGACAAAAGACTGTGCGCCAACCTGACTAAACAAAGAGAAAATCAGAGATATCTGATGAGAGATCAAATGAGAGATCAAATGAGAGGCCTGGCTACAATCACCACCCAACCTAGCGACTGTAAGAAATGCAACACCCGGTGCGTGACCTGAGAACTCTGCTGATAAGACTTTCTCCAATTAGGCAGTCGTCTAGGTAAGAATGAAATGACCCTAAGAGCGCAATGAACATCCTCTTAGATCTATAAAAGAACGGAAGAGAGAGTACTGCTGAAAATGACCGGTTAATGCATAAGCAAAAAACTAGCCATTCTCTGGATCCTGAGGAGAAGAGGAAGGGTGACCAAGGACACCAGTTAAATAGGGCTACAAACTCCAACCCTATCTCTATGGCGTTCCATAGTTGGGTAAGTTCTGAATATAGAAAGTTCTGAATATAGGAGTCCACCAGCTATGGTAGTATGCTCCGGACAGAAAAAAATTGTCCCAGTATGAACGTCTGATTCACCGGCCTGTAATTTCTTGGATCTCCCTAATCCACATACCACTAATCCACGTACCACGGTCATGCGTCCTCCCTCACTGAGATGTAGATTGTAAGCTCCTTTGAGCAGGGAACGTCCTTCTTTGTTAATTTGTACAATGCTGAATAACCCTAGTAGCGCTCTAGAAATGTTAAGTAGTAGTAGTAGTACCAGACTCACACCCAATAGATATGAATGTTGAGCTTGTTTCAGGTTAAAACACCGAACCTAGGCCCAGGGACCCCGGTGTTCCTAGTGGTGAACAGCCATGGCAAATATTGTATGCGTTAGTTTGCAGAATTACTGCAAAACCTTGCTTTTGAAGCAGAGATTTCTGTTCGATACTCTCGTGAGAGGTTTTTTTTATTTTTTTTTTTTTCTTTAATGCTGTTCTGGCTGTAGAAAGGTGGACATTTGAGCTTCCCCAGAATGGCAAAACTTATGTACCTATGCCCATTAGATATGAATGCTGGACTTGATGGACTTTAGGCCTTACCCAGCATAACCATACTTATGTACCTATGGTATAAATACACAGGAAGTGAGTGAATCCCCTTCCAACTGAAAGAACACTCTGGAGTGAAGGCGCATAGAATGAAAATGAAAAGGACAAACTTGGAAATTACCTGTAACGAAAAAAGTGAAGTTGTGCCACAGCCACTTGGTGAAGGCAGTGTAGACAAGACTGTATCTGAATTCAAGAAAGCTTGATATAACATCAGGTCTCTAAGGAAGAGGAAGAGATAGCAGATGGTATGTATAGGCATACTGGACCAAACCAGGATGTTTATAATCTGCCAATGCTGAACTGATAGAGTAGAGACAAACACGAGTAGATGGTTCGAGGACCGTCCACTATCTTTAAGTGAAAGGATGACTTTATTCTCTAAGTGACCATATGTCCTGTAAAAACCATAAGAAAGCTAAAATGAAAAATGAGAGGCTTCAAGGCAGTTGGAAAAGAAGGGAAGACATGAATAAAGCATGCCTGCTAAGGCAGCTGAGTGACTGGGAGCTTGGTAGACAGGACTGTCCCTCAGAGAATATGAAAGAGCTGATATATCCCCATGGCATCTGAACAATATACTGTATGCCTCTAGAGAAGGCTTCTTAAAGTCGGAAAAAGAAAACACTGTATAACACTACAGCCACTGAGAGTGTCTGTTAAGTTCTTAAAACACTATATAACATCATACGCATGGAGTAAAATGCTTGAAAGGAACTAATATTATGGTCAGAATTGCAAAGTACCAATCAATTGACTCTTAGACAATGTAGTCCTATTCACAAGGGAATGAGAAAGACAGAAATTTACTCTATGCCTATAGAGAAAGTTTCTAAAGTTCTTAAAACACTGTATAATACTACAGCTGTTGAGGAAAATGCTTGAAATGAATTATGATATTATGATAAGATGTAGATTTTCCACCAGGCAATGAAAAATGACTGAGCACCAGAAAAAACTAGTGTTAACAGCCCCGTGATACATAGAAATTTAAAAGAAGAAAAGCTTGTTATATATCCATATATGAAAGGAGCCCCCTTTCAACCAAATATTGCCTGCTGATGTGAAGAGCATTTTAGAATACGCCGTTCAGCACATACAAAAGTGTACACATCTTGGAGCCGAACTGCTCTATGAACTGCAGCCTTACCTTCAGCAGAGAGATCCCCGACTGATAAGATGGAGGGAGAAACAAAATGGCCGCCGTTCGCTCCACTGGCCCTGTGGCGATCGTCGACAGCGCGCCCGACACCTCCGAACAAGCGGAGCCCAGTGGAACGGCGAAGAAACAACAGCCGGCGAAAAAGGCCCCGAAAAAACTGGAGGCAGCACCGGACCCGAAGAAACCTTGAAGGGAGAGCAAAATTTACACGTTCCGGCTGCGTGAACTGCGCGACGCTGACCGACAGCAGCTGTTTGAACTTTTAAGCCATATCAGAAAAAACAGGTGGCCGCGCTTACGCGGTTCGCACCTTTCTTTTTTTTTTTTTTTTTCTTTTTCATTTGTTTAAACTGCCGCCGCCAAAACGCAAGGAAATGGAGGAAATTAAATCTGACGAGAAAAATCGCTGTTTAAAGTCACAGATACTGAATTATTTTCTTCTGTTTGTTTTTTTTTTTTTTGTTTGTTTTTTTATAACCCCTCAATCATAATAAAACACTGGAGCTGCCTGCTCGTTAGAAGTCTGGGGAAAGAAAGGCTGCTTCTTTCAATTTACTTTTATTTGATTTAATTCTTTTAAAGCAGCTACCTGTTAAAAGTGGCTGCCTCTCCCAAAGACGGTACACCTTTCCAGAGAAAGGGACGGCCCTTCCCTGCTAAGCCAGGGAGATGGGGAGGAAGGGGGGTGGACTCGAGACACCCGAGTTTAACACCCCCGAGGCTGTCAAAGAAAGAAGAGAAAGGAAACCCTGTCAAGCCTCTAAATAAGATTCCAGGCACAGAAGAATTATCACAAATATCTGTAATATCTAAAGAGAAAAGGAGAGAGACTAATGGGCTCACTTCCTACCTGCTGGGAGACTGAGAAAATACTGGGGCTAAGGTCACATGGCCAGGGCTCCTATTGGCTCTCTAGAGTCAGAGTTTTTCTCAGTCTCCACCTGCTGGTAGGCGAGCACAACCCATCAGTCCAATCCTGGTCCGGTCCGGAGGGACGCTAAGGAAGGAGAAATTAGACCTTACCTGCTAATTTGCTTTCCTTTAGTCCCTCCGGACCGGCCCAGGATTGGACTGATGGGTTGTGCACGCCTACCAGCAGGTGGAGACTGAGAAAAAACTCTGACTCTAGAGAGCCAATGAGAGCCCTGGTCCTGTGACCCTAGCCTCAGTATTTGAATAACCAAGCAGAAAGGAAAAGAAGGACCTATATTCTGTGCCCTGAGGAATTTAAGCAGCCAGGAAGCACAAGAGAAATCAACGTGCTTAAACTACGGCTTCGCCGTGACACTGGGCGCACCAACAACTCGGTTCAGAGCCGTGGCATGGCCAATTATGTACAGAAATGTGTATCCCATAAACTGTGCAAGTTGTATCATATTATGAACTGAATAAACAGATGAACTGAATAAACAGAGAACTTGCAAAACATTTAACTTGTAGAACATAATGTATTTCTTATAGACCATAATGTATCTCCTTTAACTGTCTAACTAGCAGAACAGCTCTGTAGACGACAGTTGCATCTCTGTACACAGTAAAGTTGAGAACCATAGAACACGGGAGGGTCCTGGGCCGGTCCGGAGGGACTAAAGGAAAGCAAATTAGCAGGTAAGGTCTAATTTCTCCTTCCTTAGCGTCCCTCCGGACCGGCCCAGGATTGGACTGATGGGACGTAACAAAGCAGTAGTCCTAAGGGAGGGACCCCAGCAAACCCGCTGTGAGTACGCGAGATGCAAAGACGGTCTCCTGACGACACTGTACATCTAGCCTGTAATGCTTAGAGAAAGAATGAAGTGACGACCAAGTCGCCGCCTTACAGATCTCTGCTGGAGGCACCAAGGAACACTCCGCCCACGAGGCTGCCTGCCCCCGGGTAGAATGAGCTTTAAGTGCTGCCGGAACTGGTCTGTCTGCTAAGAGATAAGCAGACGCTATCATTTCTTTGATCCACCGAGACAAAGTAGGCTTAGAAGCTGCCAGGCCCTTGCGGTGACCAGCAAACAGCAGAAAGAGGCGGTCCGAGCGACGAAAGTCCTCCGTAACCGCAAGATACCGTTTAAGTACTCTCCTAACATCCAGAGTATGCAACTTTCGCTGCTCCTGCGTTCCAGATGAGGATCCCAGAATAGGAAGAAAAACCGACTGGGACATATGAAACCGAGATAGTACCTTGGGCAAAAAGGAAGGAACCGGCCGAAGGACCACTCGCTCTTTAGAAAATTCCAGAAATGGAGATCTACAGGAAAAAGCTTGCAACTCTGAGACTCTTCTAGCTGACGCGATAGCCACCAAAAACACCGTCTTAAGCGTTAAATCCTTCAGAGAACATGCTTGTAAAGGCTCAAAAGGAGGCTTTGTCAGCGACGAAAGCACCAGATTAAGGTCCCAAGATGGAAAAACCGATCTGACCGGAGGACGAAGAAGGCTGACCCCCTTCAAAAAACGAGCCACCTCGGGAAGACTAGCCAAAGACTTACCCCTTATTCTACCTCTGAAACAGGACAGAGCTGCCGCCTGCACCTTCAGCGACGAAAGAGAGAGCCCCTTATCAAAACCTCGCTGTAAAAAGTCTAACATCTGAGGTACTGACGCTCGAAAGGGAACAATGTCAGCTTCTGCACACCAATCCTCAAAGATTCTCCACGTGCGAATATAGTTTAGAGAGGTGGAACGGCGACGAGACTGCAGCATGGTAGAAATCACTGGCGTTGAAAATCCTCGCTTAGTTAAACGAGCTCGTTCAAGAGCCAAGCCGTAAGACAAAATCGAGCTGGATCTGGATGCGAAACTGGTCCTTGAACCAGCAAAGTCTTGTGTGCCGGAAGACGAAGAGGAGACGCCACGGACAGACGCTGGAGATCCGCGTACCAAAGACGCCGAGGCCAGTCCGGTGCCACCAAAATGATCGGCCCCCCGTGGTCTTCGATCTTCTGTAGGAGACGACCTATTAGTGGCCATGGAGGAAACGCGTAAAGAAGGCCGGAGGGCCACTGCTGCAAGAGGGCGTCTACCCCTGCCGCCCTCACATCTTTTCGGCGACTGAAGAAGCGAGGAACTTTGGAGTTGAGCCTGGAGGCGAAGAGATCTAGTACTGGAAGACCCCAGCGCTGTACTATCAACTGAAACGCCCGATCGCTCAGAGCCCATTCCCCGGGATCGAGAGTGTGACGACTGAGGAAGTCTGCTTGCACGTTGTCCACTCCTGCCACATGCGAGGCTGAGATGGCCGTGAGGTGAATCTCCGCCCACGCCAGAAGACTCTCCGCTTCCCGACACAGGAGACGGCACCTCATACCTCCCTGGCGGTTGATGTAGGCTACTGCCGAGGCGTTGTCCAAGAGAACTCGCACAGCTGTGCCCTCCAGAAGAGAACCGAAGTGGAGCAGAGCTAACCGAATTGCCCTGGTCTCCAGAAAGTTGATGGATTGACCTGCTTCCAGCGGCGACCAGAGGCCCTGGGCCCACTTGTCCAGGCAATGAGCCCCCCAGCCCCGGAGACTGGCATCTGTTGTTAGAGGTATCCACCGCGGAGGCTCCAACGGCATCCCCACAGTGAGATTCTGCATCCGTAGCCACCAAAACAGAGAGATTCGCTCCCGGAGCCGCAAAGGCAGTCTCATCAGAAGGGAATCTGTTTGAGCAGACCACCGGGCCAGGAGAGACCACTGAAGAGATCTCATGTGAGCTCTGGCCCAGGGAACTACTTCTATCGAGGCAGCCATGGAACCGAGAACCTGAAGATAGTCTCGAGCACAAGGTACTTTCAGATGCATCAAATTCAGAATTTGAGACCGGAGCTTTAGGATTCTGCCCTGCGGAAGAAAAACTCGACCCCTCGCAGTATCGAAGGTGACCCCCAAATACTCTAGAGACTGAGAGGGAACCAAACGGCTCTTGGCTATGTTCACCACCCAACCTAGGGACTGCAGGAACGTTACTACTCGCTCCGTGACCTGACAACTTTCTTGATAAGACTTTGCCCGTATCAACCAGTCGTCCAGGTAGGGATGAACCAAAATCCCTTCCTTCCTGAGAGCCGCTGCAACCACGACCATCACTTTGGTAAATGTGCGCGGCGCCGTCGCCAGGCCGAAAGGCAGAGCGCGAAACTGATAATGCCGGCCTAGAATTGCAAAACGCAAAAACTTGTGGTGAGCAGGACGAATGGGAATATGCAAATAGGCCTCTGTCAGGTCCAAGGCTGTTAAATACTCTCCCTTGCGCACTGCTACTATGACTGACCGAAGGGTCTCCATACGGAAACTGGTGACCTTGAGAGCGCGATTGACAGCTTTGAGGTCGAGAATAGGACGATGGGAGTCCTCCTTTTTGGGCACCACAAAGTAAATGGAATACCGACCTCGCTTGTACTCGGCAGGAGGAACTGGATAAATCGCCTGAAGATCTAAGAGCCTCTGTAGAGTCTCCCGAACCGCACGCGCTTTGAGGGGAGAGCGACAGGGAGACTCCAGAAAGGCGTCTGAAATAGGCCTTGCAAATTCTAAGGCATATCCGTCTCGAACCACCTCCAAGACCCACTGATCTGATGTAATGTGGGCCCACCTCTGATAAAACTGAGAAAGCCGAGCTCCGACAGGTACCAGAGAAGGGGCCCTCGCACCTTCATTGGGAAGTACGCGCAGGGGAGCGAAAATTGCCGCTTGAGAATCTGCCTCCTCTGCGGTAACCTCGAAAGGACTGGTTCCTGGTAAAGAAACGCGATCTCTGAGGCTGAGAAGCTTTATCAGGCTGAAATCTACGGAAAGACCTTAGCCTACCACGTCCAAACAAGGCACCCCGACTGGACAGGCGAGGCCGATCTTCAGGGAGACGAGGCACCTTAGAGTCTCCTAGGGAGTGAACCAATTTGTCCAAATCCTCTCCAAACAAAAATGAACCCCTAAAGGGAAATTTACTTAACTTAGACTTGGAGGCCGCATCTGCCGACCAACCTTTCAACCAAAGAGAGCGGCGAGCTGCAACTCCCAGGGCCAAAGATTTAGAAGATGCCCTCAACAGGTCATACAGAGCATTGGCTAGAAAAGCAGAGCCCGTTTCAATCTTTGCCACCTCGACATCTATAGCTGCGAGATCATCCGAAGATCTATCCAGGACTCTCTCGGCCCAACGAAAACAGGCCCTGGCCACTAAAGATCCGCAAATGGCCGCCTGCACTGCCAAAGAGGAAACCTCAAAATTATGCTTCAAAAGAGAGTCCAAACGCCTGTCTTGCGTATCTTTAAGCGCCGTTCCTCCATCTACTGGGACTGTGTTGCGTTTAGTAACCGCAGAGACCACAGCATCAACCACTGGGAGCTTAAGAAGTGCTTTATCAGCTTCGGGCACCGGATATAGACGAGACATAGATCTAGTAGGCCGAAAAGCAGCATCCGGGACCTCCCACTGCGCTTTAATGACATCCCAAATGTCCTCATGCATAGGAAAGGTCTTGCTGGAAGCCCTAGAGCCCTTAACCAACAAATCAACCTTTCGGACTTGTGAAGCTGGAGGCTGATCATCAAAATTTAAAGTAGTAGCCACCATAGCAATAAGATCCTGTAAATCTTCCTTATGAAACACTCTAGCCACCGAGGGATCTTCCCCCTGGCCCAAAGGAACAGTGTCAGGATCTAAAGAGGAAGGATCCTCCCAAGCCAGCTCATTAAGTGCCGGTCCTAAGTCTTCCTCTTCCTCCAAAAAGGGCATGTCTGAACTATGCTCTGGTACCAGATCTGAAGGAAACTCACATGTCCTAGGCTTAGCTGCAGTAGGAACCGAACTGCCCATAGCCCCTGACAGCCCCGCTGTAGCCCCTGCCAGCCCCGCTGCTGAACCCTCTCGCTGCATCAGGAAGGCCTGGTACATCTGAATAACAAACTCAGGGGGAAAACCTCCTCCCTGAGTGGCTGTCGAATGTACCAGGACCTCCGTATTTAAATCTCCCAAAATCGCGGAGTTTAAAGGGCCAGACGCGGCACCCGACGTTGAAGGAGCAGGAGACAAAATGGCCGCCGTTCGCGCCACTTTCGCTGCGGGCGCTTCAAGAAGTAAGCCAGAGGCCTCCGAACTAGGAGCGAGGGAGCGCGACGGCGAAATCGGAACCCCCGACGGAACAGAAGACAAAGTCGGCGGAGGAAGAGAAACGGCGGGCATGTCAAGCGCTGTACAAAATTTACAGGCGCCGGAGGCATTAACCCCCCGACGCTGACAGACTGCACATCTTTTCAACTTTTCCGCCATCGCGGAAACAAGCGAGCACTCGCGAGAAAGCGGCAACGCGGTTCGCGCCTTTTTAAACAGCCTATTTAGCAGCTAAAAGAACCCCGAGGGCTGACAGGAGCAATAAAAGGGTACTGGCTTGCCTTCGTTCGCTTCCCCTATCTCGTAGCTCTTTTTCTTTTTTTTTTTTTTTTTTTTAAACAGGTGCTGAAAACCCCACACAAAGTTGAAACCAGAGCTGCCTGACAGAGCTGCCTGCTCGTTAAGTCAGCGGGGAACAGATAACTCAGCTGTTCAGTTCTTTTTTTTTTTTTTTTTTTTAAACACTGGCTGCCTCTCCCAAAGGCAATACTCCTTTACAATGAAAGGGTAGCCCTTCCCTTAATTATTAATAATGCCGTTAGAGGATACACCAGAAGGGAGATGGGGAGGAAATAGGGGGGAGGGACTCGGGGCACCCGAGTTTAACACCCCAGAGGCTGAACACTAAGGCACTTAGTATCAGGAATGACCTCAATAAAATTCCTGGGCACAGAAGAACCAATAAAGAAAATATCTACAAATACCAAAAAGAGAGACTAATAGGCTCACGTCCTACCTGCTGGGAGACTGAGAAAATACTGAGGCTAGGGTCACAGGACCAGGGCTCTCATTGGCTCTCTAAAGTCAGAGTTTTTTTCTCAGTCTTCACCTGCTGGTAGGCGTGCACAACCCATCAGTCCAATCCTGGGCCGGTCCGGAGGGACGCTAAGGAAAAGAGTATTTAACAACTGCGCTAGCAGGAAGTGGAGTATTCAGTCTGATGAAAAGTTCCTTCAAATGAGAATCGGATGAAAAACTATTGATGTTTTCTGACAGGGTCTGCAGGTGCTGATCAAGGGATTCCTTGTCTGAAACACCTGACTTCCTTTTAGCAAAGAATATTTTAGCATCATTGTCATCATCATCTGCATTAGTTCTGTCTAATTCATCATTCGCATGCCATGTAAAATGAGTTTATCTTGTTGGGCAGACTGGATGGACTGTACAGGTCTTCATCTGCCGTCATTTACTATGTCATTTACTATGTTACTATCATTATCATGCTGTTCAATTACAGAGAAGGCTTTTTTACAAAGTTAGAAGCATTGTCTGTTGTTGTTCTAACAATTTTTCATCTGGCAAGCTCTGAATAACTTTGAGAACTAATACAAGTACAACACATGTGTGGGAACCCTTTAGTCTTAAGGCCAGACAAGCAGTGGATAGTCACTCCAATGTAAAAGTTTCCATGGAATGACAAGCAGTCTGTTGTGGTAGAGACATATGTCTATTCACCAAGAATTGCAACCAGCTTCAGCTTCATCTACATTTCAAAGTGACTCATCACTGTTCAGTTTGGCTGGAGACCAGTAACCAGTTCCACCATCACAGGCAATTCCACTGTTCTTATAGGCTATATTCACTGAACAGCAAAATTTAATGTGAGATGATCCATTGTTTGTGTGAGGAGGTTTGCAATAGCATAATCCTGTTTCAAGTTTTGCTGTTTCATGTGGTTAACTGAGGAATCATCATTTACATCTTGCTTCCACTTTTACTTTTTACTTTTAACTGCAAGCATCAGATGTAACTGAGTAAAAGCAGTAAAAACTGGTGAAATTATTACTTTGGTAAAAGTAAAAAAAACAAATGTTTCCTGTACTTCTTTACAAGTAAAAGGGACAAAAGTTTTACTTAAGTACAGTAACTAATTACATTTACTTAGAAGCCACGGCAAAAAGTGGCCTGTGGCAGTGCCAGCATGTCTTTTGAGCGCAAGCCAGGCCAGTTTTTACCGCATCCTGGAAAAGGGCCTTTTATTAAGGGGCCGAAAAATGGACGTGCAGCAAAATAAAAACTAGCGTGCATCCATTTTCAGCCTGAGGCCTTACCACCACCCACTGTCTTAGCGGTAAGGTCATCCCTAGTGGAAAATATTTTCTACCACGTGTTTTCGGCAAGTGCCAAATTCAGAATTACCGTCTGAGGAATGCGGTAGCCAGGTGGTAATGCCAATTTGGCGAACTTTGAATGCGTGTAGGCCCTTACGCACCTTTGTAAAAGGGCCCCTTAGTTACAATACTGGTGAAATAGAAAAGATAATCGAGGGCCTGGAAAGAGGTAATATGGAACTTGCTGAGAAGCTAGAAGATACTGAAAATTAAATGCAATGCCAGAACCTCTGCGTCTGTGAGATGGCTGAGAGAGATTAGTAACGAGGTTGTGATCCAGATATTCGGGGCTATTTTGAGCACAAATGCCACAGAAGCTGAGCTCCTAATTATTAAAAGATAGAGAAATTCGGACACTCCCCCACCTCCCCACAGAGTATCCCACAGGAGATTCTGGGGCATGCTTTCATGACCTCTTGGTGAAGGAACTGCTTGCTGCTGAGGCATGCTCCCTGGGGCATTTGCACTGAAATTTGTGCAAGGTTGAAATGCTGCTGACCTGACACTAGTAAGACTGAGTTAATAGTTTATTAAAATTTCCTATACTGCCTAATCCAAACAAATGGCACCTAATCCAAACAAATGGGTCTAGGCACTTTACAAAAGAAGTTGAGGGAGCTAAGAGACACCACTAATAAGCTAAGGAAAGAAAATATGCACTGTAGGGGGGCTTTCCCTTTTGGATTATTCTCCATTTCTACAACAGTGGCAAGTCCTCCTGAATGTGGTCCAGGGAAGAGACAATCCAGGTGCTGAAGGAGGCTGATCTTAGGTTAGAAGTCTCCGTGGCTAAGCCTACAGGAACATGGCAGGAACACTCCAAATGGCAGTGCATAGTATCTGGGAGAAGACATCTACACAGATACTCTGAAGAATCTTTAAGGACAGCAGACAGTGCAGCTAGAAGAAGCCAGACAGAGACATCTGTCATGGAAGGACCTCAAATAGTAGGCTTCCCTCTATAGCTGGTGTTTACTTTACTTCTGGACAGGTTTAATCTGGCAACTGATATGCAGTGTGAACTGGGGGAGCCATGAGTGGGTTGCAGTTAGAGGTTTTTTTTTTAAAATCCTGTTGATTTTGTATGAGACTGAGGGGGGATGAGTAGGTCTAGGTAGAGGTCATTCATGCCTCTAATGGAGTAGATGGAGATACATCAAACCTCTGGTGACAAAAGTGATGATGGGGGAAGAAGAATGGTAGATGTGAAGGAAAGAGGAAGTGCGAGCTGATTCTAATGGACGAAAGTGGATAAGTGAAACTATGGCAAGGTAGGACTGGACATTAGAAATGGTAAAAGAAGCACTTAAATTTGTCTTCCTGAATGTGAAGGGCCTAAAGTTTCCCTAGAAATTATGATCATTGTGGAGGAGAGAGGTTTGCGAGAGTAGTGCTATTGACCACGTCGGGGGGGGGGGGGGGGGGGGGGCTATAAACCTGGCTAGGGAAGTGGAAGGGGAGATTGGAGGGAAAACACAAATCTTTTTTTATGTGGGTCCCATATAATATTCAGTGCCAGGGCCTGCATAGCTAATTAATCAAAGTTAGGACTGCTTTTAATATGGTTCAATTTGGTTGTTTAGCTTTTTGGGTGTCGGCGCTGAATATTGCTGGCACCCACATAACTGCCAGCTCCTCCCTAACACCATTCCCTGTACCGCCCCTGACCTACCCACTTTTTATATGGGCAGTCAGAGCTGATATTCAGTGGCACTGCTCACAGGTAAAAAGTAATCATAGGTCAGAAAAACCTCCATCAAAAAAGATATCCAAAACCATTGCTGTCTGTTAATAACTATATCCAAAGTCACCCATGGTATAAGTAAGCCCCTCCTGGGCCTACCTTATGTCCCTGGTGGTCTGTGGGGTCGTTGAGGGCAGGAGTGAAAGCCACTTACTCCTGCCTCTTGTGGCTGCTTAAAAAAAGGCTGCCACGAGTTTGTGGTACTACAAATTAGACTGCTTAGCTATGTGGGTGCCGGCATTGAATATTGCAGGTACCCACATGACCCCGAGCTCCTCCCTAATGCCACCCTCTGTACCGCCCCTGACCAGCTCACTTTTTTCTGGTGGTCAGAGGCAATATTCAGTGGGGAAATATCAAGGGTTTGGCGGCCCCTGGGGATTTAAAAGGGTAGGAGCCTCTCTTTTTATTTGATTTTGTTGGTCATGTGACAAAGACTAAATTTTTTTGTGTGTATGTGTCACAAGGTTGGCTGTTACAGCAACAAGCCAAGGGATAGAGAGAGAGATAGTAAGTAACCTCTTCATCTGTTAGCCAATTCAATCTAGGTCTAATTCATTTTGTTTTTTAGGGTTCCTTTTACAAAGGCGCGCTAGGGTTTTTAGCACACACTAAAAGGTAGAGATGCCCACAGAAATATATGGGCATCTCTAACATTTAGCATGCGCTAAAAATGCTAGCTTGCCTGTGTACAAGGATCCCTTATTCTTTTAGTATTTATCAAATTTGGTGTAAGCCCAATTTTGACAATGCTCTGAGTATGTAATTTTGGTGAAAAACAGCCAGTCACACTCTCAAAGGGTCGTGTGAAATAATTGTACAGCAATAATTCACAGGTGAGAAATACCCTCAGAAACCAAGGTCTCCGCCAATCACATATATTATTTTATATCAGTTTTTTTTAAATATGGATGTTATTATTTATTGATTTATCATTTACTACATTTTATGTGATGTCTATATTCATTCTGTTTTGACAGTACTACTAGCCTCTGAGGCAGCCAAGTAGAGCATAACTTGGGCAGGTCGGGTACAGTTTTTACCCTCCAGTGTTGTGTTTTGGGAATATTTTGGTCCACTCACCATTTTGCCAGTCTGGCTTTTGTAGATCATTTGCCTGTTTGTTGTCTGGAATCATTCACAAGGGAGGGGCATGGGTGGAACTGACAGTTATGCACATAGTTTACAGAATACTGTGCTATACATACATACATGCTGCATTTAGGCACGCACACATACAACAGCCATAGACCTGGTTATTCCAATTTAGGCTAATGCCAGGTTATGCTAGTATCCTATAATGAAATCTGAGAGGCTAGATGCCATTATAGAATAGGTGCTCCCTACATTGCATTGCCATGCCTAAAAAAGAAACACACACTTATAGAATTATCTCTGTGGGGAGTAATTTTATGAAAAATATTTCATGCATTAACACTATTTTATGTACATATGAGGCCTCTTATAAAATTAACCCACAGGGTATGTATGTAAAAAGGATGCACTATCACTAATTCAATATATGGCGCTCAAAATTGTGCATGCAAATCGATTTGCGTGTGTGATTTAATTGACAAATGAGCCAATTAGCACTGATAATTGGGTGCTAATTGGCAATAATTTTAATTTACGAGCGCATCTTTAGGCGATGGGATCTGCGTGATCAGTAAAGGGGTCGTGGCCATAGGAAAGACATGGGCAGATCAGGGGCATTCCTGAAATTTGCGCAGTGTTACAAATTAAAGGAAGACTGGTGTAAATCCTTGCACCCAAAATTGGGCATGGACCCGACACCAAATGCAATTCTATAAATGGTGCCCAACTCTGAGCACAGTTTATAGAAGAGCACTTAGCGCTAATTTTTAATTGGGAGCCATTTATAGAATTGAGTCCTATGATAAGAAGGTGTACATGCATGCAGTTACATTTTATATGTGAGTCCTGTAGCTTTATAGACATGTAATCACCTAACTGGCTCCTAAGTTAGGTGGCCTATTATAAAATACAGTACAACTCCGATTATCCACATTATCCTCTACAGGGGGTGGGGTCTGGATAATCATAAATCCAAATAATTGGACATTCCTTTTTGAAAACAGAGCATATTTTGAGAGCTGCATGTTAAGTATTAATTTTTGTTTTCAATTATAAATAGGAGCTATCTGTATACCAGGCATAATATGATAACTATGATAATAGAGATTATGATTAAAAAAATGGAAAAGATAAGGAACAGAAGCAATTCGGATACTTGGACATCCAGATAATCAGAGTTCGGATAATCGGCGTCCTACTGTAATCCTTACAATATGCAGGAAAACAGAGTTTTTAAGATCCAGCAGATAACATAGGTACCTGACATACTGCTGGGCATTATGGGTCAATATTTATCTTGGTCCATCTTGGGAACAAATATAAATCTGCAAAACACAAGTTAAAATATATAATGAATATAATAAAAGTTTATGAACAATAAGGTATTTAGATATAAACATAAATAATACTGTTAAAATCAGTACTTCTCCAATATGTTTAATTCCACCCGATATTCAGTGATTTATACCCTCATGATCAAAAGCCCCGCGCTGTTCCAAACAGCGCTCTAAAATAACGCTGGAACAGCGCGGGGCTTCACCGCACCGATGATCAGAGATAATGCATGCAAATTTAAGCAGCGCAATTATCTCTGAACATGGGGTAGAAGTGCGAGCGAACTGTGCCGAGCATGCACTCAGCACAATCCTCCCGCACTTATTTGACAGGTCTGGGCTGTCAAAATCCCAAACCTGTCAAACACAGGGGCTGGAGGTCCATGGGACCACCAGGCCCTGACTACCCCTGCCCCGAGCAATGGGGCTGGAGGTCCGGTGGACCTCCGGTCCCCCGCCGACGATCCCAACCCCCAGGTTCAGGGAGGGCTGGAGATCTGGTGGGTCTCCAGCCCCCCGAACCCCCAGAAAAAGGCTTCCTGGTGGTCCAGTGTCCGCCACCGCCGGTCAACTCCCCCCCCCCCAGCAAGCGACAGGGGTGGGCGGACCTCCAGCCCACCCCAACTCCTCGAGTTGTCTGCCGCCGAATCCCTGGTAAAAATAACCCCAAACCCCCTCCCGACCCCCTTACCTTAGTTGGAGGAGGGACGCAGCCTGCCTCCCTTCTCTTCCTTCGACGCCGCAAAATGGCGGCGCCCAGCCCCACCCAGTGCATCCTGGGATGCGCTGGGCGGGGCTACACACCATATAAGCTGTGATTGGCTCAGAGACTTCCAGGTCTCTCAGCTAAGTGAAGCACGTCCAAAAAGGCCATTTTTATTATTGCGGGTGGGGGGGGGGGGGGGGTGGGGGGAGGACATCCAAAAAGGACGTCTTTTGGGATGGACGTCCTCAACTGCACTCTCCTCCTAGGATCGAGCTGCATCGGAGCTGCTAAACGCTATTTGCCTGAAATCATGAAAACTCCTTTTTATTATCTGGTGGAAATGTGCAGGCACATTTGGGGTAGAGAACAGGAGCATCTGAAGTTTCAGAGAACAAAAAAAGTAGCCCGGATTAAAAATCAAACAATTTGGGCTCCGGTACTTCCTCCTGGACCATCTCTCGCTGCTCATTAGTATCTACAGGAACACAATTTTAAATGCAACAGTATTAAACAAGACAAATAATACCAGCTCTAAGGCTTAAGGGTGTTTTTTTTTTTTGAGTGAAGGACGTCCATAAAGGATGTCCCTGACGAGCACTTGGACGTTTTTTTCCCCCGATTTTTTTTTGTTACATTTAAAGAAGTTTTTCAATCCCGCGCCGCCCCAACGAGAGGTACAGACCTCTTGTTAGATTTTTCACGGTTAGGCAATCGGAAAACGGTAGTCCATCTCATTACAATATGGTTTCTACACATTATAATACTAATTTGCTCATCTGCATTCCATTTTTGTTAGCTACTACTGTGATCGGAAAATGGCTGGGAGAAGCCTTTAGTGCATGCCAGGGTTTACTACTTGCTCGTTAATTGCTCGTTAAGTTTAGTGCATCTGGCCCCTAATTTTAGCCGTGGAGATAACTAGGCACTGGTCTGAACATTAACCTCCTATAGTTTATTATGATTTGTTATACTGCCATTAGCTAACTAGCTGATTACAGAGGTTCACAATCTAAAAATCAACAAATAGGAAAAAGAAGAACTATAAATTCGATAGGAAAGGTGATACCACATTCAGGCAGACTCGTTCAGGCAATTAAAGCTGAATGATAGGAATGCTGGTGGTAGAAACAGAGAATAGCCCTAAGTGGAGTCAAAAGCTTGGTAAAATAGCCAAGTTTTTAGGAAAGTGGCAAAGGAACTTTGAGTGCCCTCAACTTCATCCCACCATCCCAGAGAAACCACAAGGCCCAGGCCAACCCTCCCACTCCCCACCCCCATAGGCCATGCCAGGCCTACCTTGAAGCTCCCTGGTAGTCTAGGGGGCTTACAGACAGAAGCAATGCCCACTTGCTCCTGCCCATTGTGGGACAGGTCTCAAGGTGTGAATATTTATGTGAGTACTGTGAAACTGCCACTAGGAGTCATGACAGCCATTTTGAGGCTAGATCTGTGATGGGAAGGAGTGGGCATCACTCCTGTCCATATGCACCCTAGAGCACCAGGGAACTTCAAGGTAAGTCTGGGGAATCCTAGGAGGTGGGGACTAGTATGGGCCTAGTAGATTTTTTTTGGGGGGGGGGATGGGGGATCAAGACTGGGGTGAAGGGAAGAGCTGAGGCACCTCTTTTCCGTTATATGGGTCCCAGCTAATATTCAGCCAGGGCCCACAAAAGCTCTTGCAGCCAGTGCGGTGTCAATCAGCCCCAGATATTCAATGTTGGTGCCTAGACATGGCTTGGCATTGAATATCTGGGGATAATTCTGCCTGCAGCGGTCAGCATTTTTAAAACAATGCAGGCGACTGCAGGCTGAATATTAGCTGGATTATGTTTATGCTTATTTTAAACTTTCTATACCGCCCTTAGCAATGCATGTCTTCAAAATACAGCATCACCCTTATTCTATAACAGGTCACTTAAATTTATGCACCTGTTGTGCATATACAGATATAGAATACTGTCATCCATGTGTACACACTTCTGTATAAATGGCACCATTGCACTTTGTCGCTGTTCTATAATTAAGTGTTCAAATGGTATAGCACATAACTGTTAGAGAGGCGTGCACAGGGGAGGAGCATGGGCAAGGCATAGGTGGGGTCAATATTAGTACAGGCAATTTACATAATATTGTAAGTTGCACCTGTTCCTCACGCATTTAGGTGTGAACATTTACATTTATTTTATTTATTTATTTGTAGCATTTATACCCTGCTCTTTCCCGCTCGATAGCAGGTTCAGTGCGGCTTACAATGTATGTGTACAAAATATAGCAGAGATAACACAATGTATGGGTACAAAGTATCCTAGAGGTAACATAATGAATGGGTACAAAGTAAGACATGGATAACACAATTGTATAGAGAAGGGTATGAGGGAGAGATGTGAGGGGAAGGAATGAGTTATGGTAGTGTTAGTGGTGTGGATTAGGTTCGTGAATTAAGGGAAACTTAGGTTCTTACCTTGGTAATTTTCTTTCCTTTAGTCATAGCAGATGAATCCACTGTGAGTGGGTTGTGTCCATCAACCAGCAGGGGGAGATAGAAAGCACTGAAAAACCATAGTGCCTCATGGCCAGCTAGCTCCATCTGCCTCTTCAGTATTTGAAGCTTCCAAAGCAGTGTTACACCGCAAAGCATAATAACATGAAGTTTCCTCACAGTGGATGAATGCCCCAAAACTGGAGCTATAATTCAAAGGAGGGAATGAAGTCATCCTCCTGTAACTGAACAGAAATCCTGAAGACTGTTTTCCAACTTCTCCCAATGATGGAACATATCTACAGGAAAAACTGAACATAAAAGTAACATAAATCACATAATGAACCACTGAGGGAGGGCTCATGGATTAATCTGCTATGACTAAAGGAAAGAAAATTATCAACGTAAGAACCTAATTTTCCCTTCCTTGTCAGCAAGCAGATGAATCCATTATGAGTGGGATGTATCAAAGCAATCCCTAGATAGGGTGGGAACAAGCCACACCACGCGCCAGCACTTGTGTTCCAAAATGCGCATCTCTCCTGGCAGCCACATCCAGCCTGTAATGTTGCGCAAACGAGAGCTTAGATGCCCAAGTAGCTGCACTACATATTTCTTGAAGAGAGAGTGCTCCAGTTTTAGCCCAAGAAGAGGAAATCGCTCTTGTGGAATGTGCCTTAAAGGCTTCAGGCGGAGGCCGGCCAGATAGCAGATATGCTGAAAAGATAGCTTTTTTGAGCCAACGGGCTATAGTGGCCTTAGACGCTGGAGACCCTCTGCGCGGACCTGACAAAAGAACAAAAAGATGGTCAGAGGTCCTGAAGGCATTTGACATGCGCAGATATTGCAACAGAGCCCTTCACACATCCAGAAGGTGCAACTGCCCATAGGCTTCTGGAAACTCCTCTTTAGAAAAGGAGGGCGGGGAAAATAGGCTGGTTTAGGTGAAACGCTGAAACCACCTTAGGCATGAAGGAAGGCACCGTACCTACCATTACTCCGGACTCTGAGAATTGCAGAAATGGGTCTCGACAGGACAGTGCCTGGAGCTCAGATACCCGTCTCGCTGATGTCACGACCACCAAAAAAGACAATCTTTAAGGTCACATCCTTCTCCAAAGCTTGCCTAAGTGGCTCGAAGGGCGAACACTGAAGGACCTTTAAAACTGACCCCAGGTTCCAGGCTGGACACGGAGCCTGCACGGGAGGACGGAGCCGAAGCACCCCTCTAAGAAACTGTGTCACATCCGGGCAAGCAGCCAGAGAGAGGCCAGCGACCTTCCCTCGAAAACATGTTAAGGCTGCCACTTGAACACGCAGGGAATTATAGGCTAAGCCTTTTTGTAAACCATCCTGCAAAAAGTCAAGTATCAGTGAGACAGAAGCCCGCATGGGTGTAATCGCTTTAGAAGCACACTAAGCCTCAAATTGGCGCCAAATCCTGGCATAAGCCACGGAAGTGGAATGCTTGCGGGCCTGTAGGAGAGTGGAAATGACTTTACTGGAATATCCTTTGTCTCTCAATTGTGCCCTCTCAATAGCCATGCCGTAAGACAAAAGCGGCAGGCGTCCTCCATGGTCACCGGGCCCTGTGACAACAGGTTCGGTACCAGAGGTAACGGCAGGGGATCCTCTACCAGCATCCACCGGAGGTCCGCATACCATGGCCTCCTGGGCCAATCTGGGGCAATGAGAACCACCTCTCCTTGGTGGAGCCAAATCCGCAGGAGTACTCGCCCTATCAAGGGCCACAGAGGGAACACATACAGGAGGCCCTGAGGCCAGGGTTCAGCCAAGGCATCCAACCCTGCCAAGCGAGGATCTCTGCGTCTGCTGTAGAAGCACGGGACTTTGGCATTTGTGCTTGACGCCATAAGATCCATTACGGGCTTTCCCCATTTGGCACATATCTGCAGGAATACTTCGTCTGCAAGTTCCCACTCCGCTGGGTTGATCTGATTCCTGCTCAGATAATTGGCTTGCACGTTGCTCTGACCTGCAATATGAGCTGCTGACAGAAACTGCAGATGAAGCTCGGCCCAGTGGCAAATATGCACGGCCTGCGCTGCTAGTGCTATGCACTGAGTGCCTCCTTGGTGATTTATGTAGGCCACTGCTGTCGTGTTGTCTGACAGAACTCTGACAGCCAATCCTTCCAGGGTCAATTGAAAGGCCAGAAGCGCCTGGAAAATCGCTTTCAACTCCAAGCGATTGATGAACCACTCCCACTCAGACTCCTTGGGTGTCCAAAGACCCTGGGCATGCCTTCCCCGGCAATGTGCACCCCAGCCCTTCAGGCTGGCATCTGTTACCACCAGGCACCACTCAGGGAGCACTAGCGGCATTCCTTGCCGCAGCATGCTGTCCGAGAGCCACCACTCCATACTGAGCCGGGGCGCAGGGAGAAACGTGAGTCTGTACTGATAATCCTGAGATATTGGAGACCACCATTGAAGCAAGGAACACTGCAGAGGTCTCAGGTGTCTCTCACCCAAGGCACCACTTCCAAAGTGGCCGTCATCGACCCCAACAGCTGGACTATGTCCCAAGCTCACGGGCGAGGCATCCTCAGGAGCAGATGGACCTGGTTCTGAAGCTTGCACCGCCTTTGCTCGGGTAGGAAGACCATCCCCGAGTCTGTGTCGAACCGGACCCTCAAATATTCTAGAGATTGAGAGGGGGTCAGGTGACTTTTGGCTATATTGACGACCCAGCCCAGAGACTGCAGTACAGAGACCACTCTGCCTGTAACCTGATGACTCTCTTCTGCAGAGTCTGCTCTGATGAGCCAGTCATCTAGGTAAGGGTGAACCCAGATACCCCCTCGCCTGAGAAAAGCAGCTACTACCACCATTACCTTGGAAAAGGTTCGGGGAGGTGTGGCAAGGCCAAAAGGCAAGGCCCGAAACTGGAAATGTTTTCCCATCACTGCAAAATGCAGAAACCTCTGGTGCGGGGGCCAAATTGGTATGTGCAAGTAAGCTTCTTTCAGGTCCAGAGACGTGAGAAACTCTCCTGGCTGTACTGCCGCTATGACGGAGCGCAGGGTTTCCATGTGAAAATGCCGCACATTCAGACCCTCCTTTTCGTGGCACCACGAAGTAGATGGAGTAACGGCAAGAGCCACATTCGGCGGGAGGCATGGGGGAAACCGCCCCAATGTGAATCAAGCCTTGCAAGGTCTCCTCTACCACTGCCCGTTTGGCGGCAGAACCGCATAGGGACTCCAGAAACACGTCTCTTATCGGGGCATTGAATTCTATTATGTAGCCTTCTCTGATCATGTCCAAGACCCACTGATCTGAGGTAATCTTGGCCCACTCCTCAAGAAAGAGGGAAAGTCGTCCTCCTATCACAGGAATCGAGGAGGGGGCCGACGCCCTTGAACTCCAGGTCTTGAGCCTGCTGCTGCGGAACGTTTGTCTGAGCGAAAGGAGTTCCTCTGCTGAAAACGGGCACGCGAAGTGAACCCAGCAGAATGCCCCAGGTGGTACCTTCTAGCTTCATGGAAGCGAGGTCTTAAGAGGAGGGAACCGCCTGACCCTTGGAAGAAGGCCGCAGCCTATCCTCAGGTAAGCGCTGGGGTTTGGCATCCCCCAGGCCTTTCACAATTTTCTCCAACTCCTCACCAAACAGAAGAAGGCCTTGAAAGGGCAACTTCACCCACCTTTGCTTAGAGGCCATGTCAGCTGCCTAATGCCGTAGCCACAGAAGACAGCGAGCCGCCACCGCTAAAGCCATCTGTTTAGCCGAAGCTCTGACCAGAACATAAAGGGCGTCAGCCAAAAAAGACAAGGCCGACTCCATCCGTGGTGCCACCTCCGAAAGAGGCTCCGCTCCATCTCCGGGCTGTTCCACTACCTTTTGTAACCAAGCGAGGCAGGCTCGGGCAGCGTAGCAGCTGCATGCAGACGTCCGTAAGGCTAGGCCTGAAATTTCAAAGGACCGTTTTATAGCTGCCTCCAGGCGACGGTCCTGCATGTCCTTCAGGGTAACTCCTCCTTCCACTGGGAGGGTAGTTTTCTTTGTCACAGCCGTGACCAGGGCATCCACTTTAGGCACTGCTAGGCGCGCCAAATGCTCCTCACTTAGAGGGTATAATTGCCCCATAGCCCTGGCGACTTTCAAAGGCCCCTCGGGGTCAGCCCATTGAGCCGTGATAAGCTCTTGGATGGAGTCATGCAAAGGAAAGGCTCGAGCAGGCTTCTTAGTACTTGCCATCCTCGGATTACCAGAGGAGGTCTCAGTACTCCCAGGGTCTTCTATAGAGAGGACCTGAAAGGCATCAGTAATAAGCGCTGGCAGCTCATTGCGGTGGAAAATCCTGACCGCGGAAGTATCATCTGGATCCGGTGGCAATCCTGCACCTTCTTCTGGCTCTCCCGACCACAAAGGCCTGCCAGACCCCTCAGAGTCCTCACATCCCGACCACAGGGGGGGGGGGGAGGGGGTGCGCCACTCTCTGAAGGGGAAGCCACCCTTCTGCGCTTGTCTTGCGGCCATCTGTCAGGGGAAAATGCACCTGATGGTAATCCAAGGCCAGACTCCACTGGAGGGGATACAGAAAGCAGGGCCGCAGAGGACCCCTGCGGAAGAGCTCTTTTTAACAGGTATGCATTATGCAGCAATAAAACAAATACAATTTATGCTGTTTATCCCAGAAATAAGCAGTGGATTTTCCCAACTCCAATTTAATAATGGCTTATGGATTTTTCATTTAGGAAGTTATCCAAACCTTTTTTAAACCCCGCAAGCTAACTGCTTTTACCACATTCATAATTGTAGCTCCTTTCTATTTTTCATACTCTTGTTTTAATTGTAAATCGCCTAGATTTGGTTGAGACCTAGATTGGCGAGCCAGTAAATTTTAAAATAAACATATTCTGTAAATACATGCATATCTTACACATTGCATATTTTACGTGAACACATAGGCAGAGTCTGGGTGGAATATGGGTGGGAAACACACTTATATACGTAACTTATAGAATACTATCATGCTTTTAGAAGCACAATTCACATTTTAGACATCTAAAAACTGGTATCTGGATGTCCATACTTCATGAATGTTCAAATCCTGATTTTAAAAAGCTGAGTTATGAACATCTACAACTGAAGAGCATCCATATGGCAAAGGGGTATGGTTTGGATGAGACTAGAGGAGGGTTAGGGTGGTGCAAAAACAGACATCCATTCTGCATTTCATAAGGGGAGGGCATCTCTATGACCCCCAACATGAACATCAGGAGTTAGACCTGCTTCTGAGCATGTCCGGGATGCTAAAAAGCACAGTGGGTGGCTGATTACCCATGTAAATAAATGAAATGAAGGTAAATCCCTCCAATTTTTCTGTTTAAACAACAACAATATAAATTTATGGAAAGGAACAGTCAAAACATCTACTGGTGATTCAGCTGACCTTATTTAGATTTATAGTTTCAGGTGACGCCTCACGAAGCCCCCGGCTACACAATTTGAAAGCTCACAGGGGCTGGGCTGCTTCATCATAGGCAGTCACCTATATAAATTTTTCTTTAATAGTTTTCTTTTCTTTTACTTATTGCTAGTCCTTTACTTATAAATTTTCATTCTACAAAACACTTAGCTCAAATCAAGACGCTGAATTTTGACCACGACCAACAGTGGCCAGCGTTTCGTTATCTGCCTCAGGGTCACGTGGTCTGCGTCGATCTTAGCTCCAAGAAACCTCAACTTCAAGTTGAAGTTGAGGTTTCTTGGAGCTAAGATCGACGCAGACCACGTGACCCTGAGGCAGATAACGAAACGCTGGCCACTGTTGGTCGTGGTCAAAATTCAGCGTCTTGATTTGAGCTAAGTGTTTTGTAGAATGAAAATTTATAAGTAAAGGACTAGCAATAAGTAAAAGAAAAGAAAACTATTAAAGAAAAATTTATATAGGTGACTGCCTATGATGAAGCAGCCCAGCCCCTGTGAGCTTTCAAATTGTGTAGCCGGGGGCTTCGTGAGGCGTCACCTGAAACTATAAATCTAAATAAGGTCAGCTGAATCACCAGTAGATGTTTTGACTGTTCCTTTCCATAAATTTATATTGTTGTTGATTACCCATGTAGTCAGTTATGCGCGGACATTCAGCACCAAACCAGCTATGTAAAGCAGTCAAAATAGGCAGCTTAAATAGCAGGCCTATCTTTAACTGCTAAAAAGTTAACTGGTTAATGATGAATATCAGCATAGCCAGTTAACTTTTTAGCAGTCACAATAAACCCGGACAGTCAATGTCAGTCAATGGAAATGGCCCGGCACTGAATATCCAGGTTTAATGCCGGCAGCAGACAACAAACACGCTGCCTGTCGCCAACTGAATATCGTGCTTTATTTTTAAGTTACTCTACTTATTTAGCAAAAGCAGTTTAAGGAATAGTTTTTTGTTTGTTTAGCATTTAAAGTCTTTATTACAATTCCATAGGCTAGCATCAGTGTAGAGCAGAGCTGATAGTCACAGAAAACTGCAGCACTGCAACCCATGATATTACCAGTCTCCCTAATGACAACAGAAAGACGCTCTAAGGCCAAATTAAACAAAAGAGGGAATAGTGGACAACCTGATATAAAACCATTACTCTCAAGCTTGGCACAGAATACAAAAGTCATATATTTATGACTTTTAAAAAACCCAGTTACATATAGAAAGGGGGTGGAGGAGGAGTGGCCCAATGGTTAGTGCAGCAGGCCTTGATCTTGGCAACTGGAGTTCAATTCCCTTATTACCTGGCAAGTCACCCAACCCCTCCATTGCCCCAGGTACAAAAACTTAGAATGAGAGCTCTTTAGGGACAGAGAAAGTACCTGCAAATAGTGTGTACAGCACTGCTCATGTCTAGTAGCACT
Organism: Microcaecilia unicolor; assembly: GCF_901765095.1. Classification (NCBI taxonomy): domain Eukaryota; kingdom Metazoa; phylum Chordata; class Amphibia; order Gymnophiona; family Siphonopidae; genus Microcaecilia; species Microcaecilia unicolor. Next base: position 217,323,629 of record NC_044031.1, read on the forward strand.
CTAGAAATGATTAGTAGTAGCAGTAGTACCATATATTTGAAGTCACTTTTGCAGAAGTGAAAAAAATTCCTTCTACAAACCACACATACAAACCAGCTAAATTTAAATTGGAAGAATTAACTAGGAGACAATGTTTTGTGTATGATGACTATTGTTTTATGTGTTTTTATTACAAATTACACCACACAGAATGGTAGATAATTGTGGTATAAAAGTGTTGTAAATAAATAAATAAACATATGGCATGCTGGATTAGCATTTTTTCTCTTTGTGTGTACCAAAAGTACAGTGCCTGTTTAAACAGCATCCTCGCAGGTAGGGCAGGAAACAAATACTATTAACCAGGAGATGAATGTAAATGCAAGTTAAATATCCTTATTCCAAAACTCTATGCATACAATTGTCCATGAGACTATCACCCAATACCTGTCAGCACTGGCGATAGTGCTGTTGCATTCACCACAATGTCAGTAAATGCGTCCATGCTACTGGCCCCACATCAGCTGACCTCCCACACATCCCCATCCCCACCCATACCACCTGATAGCAGGTGCAAAATATCTACAGGTCCCTTATAACTACAGCAAATTGCAAAGTGAAAGTAGAGTGCATATTATTACTTTGAAAAGCGATGTAAAATCTATAGGTTAAAAGTACCCACAGACTTTTGTCACAATGCAGAGTCTGACAATTATCCCCTTACAAGACACACAGATTTAGCTAGTCAAAAATGTGGTAGGACCAGAGATACTTGAAACCGGGGGGGGGGGGGGGGGGGGGGTTGTTTTTTTTGCTGGTCAGCCCATACTTTCAGCACTGACTGGCTAAATTTGACCACACAACTCTAATGGCTGTACCAAATTCTGCTGAACATTTTTTTTGTCTACCTACATTTAGAGAAATATTCTATCATAAATCTAGCCTTTTGGATGCAGATGAAAATCTGTCTGAAGATGACTGGGTAAAACAAGTTTCTGAAAACTGGTCTCTTGGGTGCCATAAGGACTAAAGTGTTTTTCCCCACGTTGTGGCCATGGGAAGAAAGATTGGTATATCAGGGCCATAGCAGCTGTTGGTTTGGTGGCCTAACTTCAGACACACTGCACAGCTGACAGGTCCACTCACAAATAAATAAACAGAGCCTTAGATAGGGTCAGTTCAGAGCTTCTCTGTACTCACAAAGTAGCCCAGGTCCTTAGAGTTAAGTTCAGCAGCTCCAGAGTCTTTATAAATGCAGCAAGATTTCTTACTCAGTGTCCTTATAACTCTCTTAGCAGTTCTGCTCCAAGATCCATTCCTTTAAGAGTTAATCTGCTGACTTGCTCCTTTTATACTGATTTAGCCTCAGACTCCTTCCATCTAGCTGAGCCTAACAGTTTTGAGTTACAGACCTGCCTTCTTCCCAGAGCTGTGCCCCAGGGCCTTATTATAATACACAGCCTACTTTCTGCCAATGTAATCAGAAGGTAGCTCCTCCTTGGGGCTGTTCTCCTCATGCATATTAAATGATACACCTGGGCATGTCCATTTATCCTGCCACACCTATCAACACCTTGTTTTTCTTAGAAAACTTGTCCAGATGCCTTTCAAACTACTTTAAGTTTTGCAGCTGTGACTGTTTCCATTGGCAAAATGTTACACAATTTTACTACCTGGAAGGAAAAAATGTTTCAGCTGCAGATAGTGACATCTATTTTTCCTAAGCTTTAGAAACTGCTCCCTTGTCCTGTTTGTTACTGTTGGGATAAACTGATTACCTGTGAGTTACCTATCAGCACCACTGATATGTCTGTAGGGCTTAATGAAATATCCCTTCAAATGCCACTATGTTCATGAAAGTGATTTCATAATCATGAATTTGGGAAGGTCTAAATGGAACCGACTAAAAACAAAAAAAATCACATTGTACTTCCCTTTCCATTAACTGAAGCAGAAAAAAACCCACTCAAATGAACTTTCAACATAAACAAAATACAATACACGTAAAACACAACAAAACAAAAACATGATAATGAGATGTTGAGATGTTAATCTGCCAAAATGAAGATTTTAAAGAGAATTACATAAAAAGGATCATCTTGTTCCTTGCAGTTCTAATGTAAATAATGAATCTGCATTAACGTTCTACAGGTATTATAAAATGCATGACTGTACAGAATACCAAAAATGTTCACAGTCAAGTGAATTCTCACAGGGCAATATTTTAGGTTTCCATGCTTCAGAATCTGCTGCTTTTTATTAGAGGAACCCCATGTAGATGTGCAATTTTATTCACTCAGTAGCGGTTATCAAACACAACATGGCACATTTCAACATGT